>NC_056747.1:766405884-766753384 GCF_019279795.1 Protopterus annectens | reverse complement strand
GACTTAAAACTTGATAAGGATACAACTGATATAGGCAAAATATTACAAGTCACTCATGACCATACAGTGTGTACTTTGTACCGAGCACACGGAATAAATGCTTCTCTGTCATCAGAACACTCCACCCTTAAGGCCTTTTAGGTTATCATAAATGTCAAAGTCATTTCTTTTCCCTGTGTTAGAGATATCAGGCAGATATTGACAGTACCAAGGATCACATTTTCAGTGATTGTTTTAAATTATTTGCATAACAGCAGCTTACTGAACAGGAAATTAAAAATAAATGGGATATTTCACTCTTTTTGTCTCCCTCCCTCTCTGTTTCTGTCTGTCTCTGGCATGTCTCAAAGATATAGAAGGAAAAGCAGAACATGCCAGATAAAACCCATGAAGACAATGTTAAGATATTCTAACTGTGCAGTAAAGGCACCCCAGCTGAAAACCAACCCAAAGACTCAAGCATTCTACCACTGTGTTGCCCTTGAACATACAAATCTATCTTTTAAAATGTGACTGATTTTAAAATGTGCAACTTCAACTGTGTTGTATATTTTTTAGATGTATAAAAAACAACTCTTCGCCCAAGTTCTACAAAGTAGTCTCTTCTTGTATGGGTCATACAGCAGAGTAGATATCAAATACTATTAATACTATTATTGCTGCAGTTCTGCACTGCTACACCCCCAGCATGTACAAAAATGTTTGCAGAATCTGAGCAATGCAAGCAGTTTCATTTTCTCTGAGTACTACAAGCTGCATACTACAAAACTCTTTCCAGTTTCTTGTTTGCACAGTTTAAGGGAATACAGAGAAAAAGCACATTGATTTGTACTATGGAAAATGTATATTTAAAAGAAAAATAATGTGGTGAAAATGTTTTTTAGCTATACTTTAGTCAGCACTCTGGGTGCACTCTCAGTCTGTGCAGGACTCTCCTGAAATACAGAACTCCAAAGCATGCAGTTCATTCCACTTATCACTTCTAGCACTTAATAAACATAACTCATCAACTTTAACAAATCCAAAAAAGAAATATCACCTGAGCAAAATGTAAGGTTGTTACACCTTTCCCATTCCTGTGGAGGCTCCATTTGTCAATGGACATGTGTGTGATTCCTGGGAAGATGGATGACTGTGCAGATGCACTTAAAACCAGGCAGCCATGGAGGGGAATGTAGTCCATTCTCTATTGAGACTAACAGTTACTGCCACTGAAAAACTGCATGTTAAAAATGCTTTAGGCTTTGTTTTATGATGATCGGAATAGTTTTCAGGGCACATACTGACCCAGTCACTGAAAGCTCCCATGGTCCACATAAACAAGCAGGCCTTGGTCATATGTGATCCATACGCATGGACTGCTGACCCTTCTCTTAGATGATAGTAAGAACAGCCCAAATACCTTTTAAATGAAAGTTATGTACTTAACATAATGACAGATCTTGATGGTCTCAGTCCATCCTTATGTTTCTATACATTTTCTTCATGTTAGGTCTCTGGACAGAGCTAAGGATTTTGACAACCTTGGGATGATATACAGCATCCAAAAATACTTCAAACTATCACCCTTAGGTCTGAGTGAAAGTGTATACTCATCACTTTTGGTGTAAGTGAAGTATTAATTTGGAGCTTTTGTTGTTTCTTTTTTGGCATTTTTATTTTGCTTTATTGCGGAATTCCTGACCATCACTGGAAGTGGAGAAGTTGAGGAAATGAAGTTCTGGAATAAACTTGCTGGATAGATGAGAAAAAAGAATTCCCAAGGGTCTCAGACACAAGAGTTCTCTAGAAGATGAGTCAATAGTAGAGGGAACCAAATTTGATCACAAGTAATTACTAGGCTAGCTGCCCTCATGGGCCATTTTAAGCTTTGCCAGTTTTGCTTCCAAAGTTGAAAATCAAACTCTGTACCTTGTGTCTGTAATGTAAACATCTCACCCATTATACCAACTCTCTGGAAATTCTTTGGTCTTCATATGTGAATACTAGGCCAGCTGCCCTGAAAGGCCTTTTTAAACATAACCACTAACCAGAGATCATAATCAAATCATGTACTTTGAGTTTATGAGATGAAGAACTTGACCATTATGGAAAACACACCTCTTAAATGAAGGAAAAAAGATTCAAACCCTGCACCATTGCCACAGGAAGCAGTTCATTAACAAGTTAGCACTTTAATCCTCTGCTCTAGCTGCCAAGGCCAAACAAGAACTATGTGAATAACTTGGGCTTGCTGAGCTTCACTTTCTGAATGAATCTGGGGATCAGACCAAATGGAGGAAAGATGTAAAGGAGTCCTGGGTGCTAGTTCTGTTCTAGAATATCCCTAGGCTGCTGACCTAGAGATGGAATGTGGGAAAATAATCTGCTACAGTTGGTGTTGGTCAGGAATGCAAATAGGTTGGAGCAAGACATCCTACCCTACCAATAATCAAAGATCTTCCATGCTTCTGATAAGGTTAGAGACCACTCATGTGGCATCATAGGCAACAACTATGCCTGTCAACCAGAGAACTGGTTTGTTATTCGGTGTGAGTTGCTATGAGAAACAATACAGTGACATATCTCATTCATTTATTCTTTTCAGCCACTTTTGTCTGATGGAGTGGGATGTTTGGTAGTGAGTGCAGTCAAGATTAGGTGTCAAAGTGGACCTTTTAGCCTTTGATTATTATAGCCCTTATCTATCTGTGCTGTGTGATGGCCTTACATACAGGAAGTTGGAGGGAAAGGCAACCCATAGGCTACATCCACATTGGACATTCAGGCAAGCCTTCGGGGTTTCTGCTGAATCTGATTCAGATGTTGAGTCATGGAATCCTTGGTTATGCTGATTGTTTCTACCTGTGGGTGGGAGTCCATTTTGGAAGGAACCATAAGCACATTGACTCCTCCCAGAAATTGCTGCTGAGTGATCTGATTTAACTACATTTACCTTATGCTCTTTTGAATTCTGGGAAATGTCCACAGTGGTGTCTGAAAATGGACATCTACAGCCTTGAGAATCTTACAGCCTTTCTCCCTTTCCTAAAGCTTTTTGGTTACTTCTGAATCAAAGAGGTTATTGCTATTAAAAGGAGCATTCAGAAAGGATGATTTAAAGTTACTGGCAAAATCTATTAGCTATATGCTTTAAAGTTACTGGCAACATCCCACATCCAGGCATGGTGGTGGATGAAGACACTGGTGCCCACTGCCCTCACTGTTCTATCTCCAGCTTTGAGCAAAAGGTGCATAGACAGGTTTAAGACTGATGTCACCTGTGAAATCAGCTTCATCTTAAGGTCTATCTGATCCTGTAGTAACTAATCCAACATCTCGTGCAACTCATGTGGAATCTAAAAACCAGGATATGTAATTACTCGACTTGACAGAAAATGTGAAAGATACACACACACACAGACACACAGACACACACACACACACACACACACACACACACACACACACACACACACACACACACTTCCTGTAGTTGTCTAGAACTCCAGACTGTTTAATGGAGACAGAGATCACCAAACTGTGGGGAGCAGTTTCTCTCTCTATAGCAACAGTATATTTTGCAGTGGGTAACCTTAGCAATATATCCCAGTCCAGATTCAGACAGAAGCTATGATTCTGTTTTTTTCCCGGTATGGGCAACTCCTAGGCTGCTTCCAAGACTTCTAGGCAACCAAGGAAATTATCTTAACTTCAGGGGTCCCACTCACAAAGTCAAAGCGGGAGAATGGAGCACCTCCTGTAGGGTGGTTAGAGGTCACCTCCATTCTTATGCATGAGCTCAAAAATCCCTCAAATTTGGGGCTATCTAGTGGGAAAATTGAAGATTTGCCTTCTTTTCCTGTATTCAGTACCCAGGAGAGGAGACTGCAAAGAAAAACTGAAATGCTTCCTCTTCATATTTCAACTTCCCCACTTCTTCAGACTCTTCAGTGGGGAAGCATTTGAAGTTGAGGAAACAACAGGGAAAGACCCAGACCTGTGGTGATAAAGTCTGCACAGACTTTCCATTCCTCTAACACCAAAGAGGTGTAGATTAAGAATGCAAAGTATGGATGAGAGTTGGAGCTGTGTTCAATGACATAGAAGGCCCTTACATTGCAGGGTGTAACTCTGACAACAGGATTGGTGTATGAAACCTGGGTAGTATTGAGGGCATACATGTTGATGGATCTGATCCACTGACTGGACAGCTGAAGCTGAGAGACCATCAGCACCAAACCAGGTACTGAATCCCTTGACTTCAAGGTCATGAACACTAATGATGCTGAGGTCTAAATCAATGCTGAGAGTGTCAGTGACAGCATTAGTCTCAAGTACTAGACCCTGAGCCCCAGATGTAATGACAGCTTCAGCACCGAAGCTATCTGTGGCAGTATGGCTGATGCTGAAAGTAGAACTGGCATTGAAGTAGAAAATCTGTCGAGATTTACAGTGTTGACATCGACTGAAGTGAAGGATTCTGTGAGTGTCAGCAAGAATATTGGCACAGTGCCCCCAGGTTCCTTAGGAAGTGGTGCCAAGAACAGGGGTGATGAAGGTGTGCCCAATGCAGTAGGGAGAGGAACAGTCTTCCTGTCTGTCCAAATAGGGAAGGAATATGACCCATCTTTACATGGGCCTGCAGAAGAGCTTCCATAATTTTAATGTAGTTAGTGTCAACATTTACAGTCCTTTGGTAAGAAATACACCTTGTAGACCTTGCAGACCTTACTGAGAGAAAACGAGAGGAGGATAATATAACTCCAATTCTGGAGATGTGCTACCCTGCCGAAGAGATTTCTGCCTCTCTGCTTATTGTATAACCAAGGGAGAAGATCCTGATACACTTGAAGAGGATTCCCCAATCTCCTTTCTGAACCACATGACAAGAAATGAAGAAGCCAAATAGGACTCGGACATATCCTGTTTTGTTTTAGCTACTTTTTTCTTTCAGATGCTAAAACTGATTTGAAGAGAGTAAGGATGAAGACTCTCCCTATCCTCACATGACTTAAGTAGTAAAACCTTAAAACCAAGTTTGTATTTATAGTTTCACAATGTATATTTGTCATATCTTTTACAAATCTCAAAAAAAACTTTCGAACATAGGGCTGGCAAACAAACAACACACACAAAGTGATGACCATGTGGTGGAAATTTGCAACCATGCTTTGAAAACTTTTTGAAACCAGAATGTTTTATCCAGTCAAATAACCTCTTTCAAATAGCAACACAACAGAAAAAAAATCACATTGCCAAAAGCTAAAATTCAAGATCAGTCACAAACTGAATTCAAAGACAGGAGTAACTAACTATTAACTCTTTAAAAGAGCAACATAAAAGAGAGAAAAGGGAGCAGGACTAAGCTAAGGCCTGAGGGAGAAGAAGATACAAGCAACTACTGTTCATAATTAACACAGAATGTTTTATCATTAGACTTGCATATTTCAATCACTAAAATGAAAATAAGTGCTTGACTAAAAGGCATTGTGAGAATCAAGCTGGAAATACAATTTTAGCAATATTCAGCCATCTTATACCTTCACCCTAACTTGACTGTCCTTGGAATAAATTTACTACGTACAAGCTGCAATTAAATAAAATATATTCTCTTTAAGGATTGTTTTATTCTACTGATAAAATTATTATTATAGAGCTTTATAACTGCATATGCAAGAGGCCTACTGCACCCCATTGCTATTCACAAAATCTGATACTTTTTTACCTCCAAACAAGGAAAAGTTATAGTTAATTAACAATTCTGACAGCAAACACTGAATAAGTTGCAGATTCTGCAAATATGCATGATGTACCAGATTTGCTTCAGAATTTTCAGTCCTACTTGATGTGGCATAGAACTAGCTATGTGATTTAATATGTTTTTTAATAAAAATCTCATTTACTACTGAGTCAAGAAAATCACTACATTTCTAAAATAGGCCTCTGTGCTCTGTAAAACATGTCTGATCTAGCTGTAAATAAATACATTATTATGTCCCTGAAGAAATATATTACAGTGGTAAGTTGTTTTTCTTGTATAATTACAAATCATACTACTTGCAATAAAGAAATAATAGCTCCCTAACTGCTCATTTCCCTGAAAGAATAGAATGAAGGTTGTGTTTCCTGATTATGAATCAGATGTAGCACATAAAAGAGAAATAGTTACTTATTAACTTATCAACTTTTAAGTAGTCAAAAAAGCTACAATGGAACAAATCCATTGAGCACTATGTTACTTAGTTTGACATGGGGTAGGAGAAAGGGACTCAAATCATAATCTGTTGAATTAACATTAACTGAAAACTAGGGGTCATTGCACAAGAAAGTGCAATAAATCCAATGTATAATTCATAAGCTTAAATAAAATATTTTATTTTCCATTTTTTTATGATTATGTAGACTTGGTGGCAGGAAGGAGATGAACTCCTACTTAATAAATTCAACCTTGAGTCAGAAGAATAATTGGCTTGTCCATACTTTCACTCAGTAAATAAAATATAAAAATAATATGCATCATCCAAAAACAGAAATATCTAAAAAAAAAAAAAAAGAAATAAAGAGGCATAGTTGAGGAGTAGCATCATTTCAGAGAATGTCAGTGCTTCTCCCAAATTAAGTTCTCTAAAGCTCAGAATATTTAAGAGGTGAGTTTTTTTTCTGACGTTCTAGGGACCTAAAAATTGCCACCACAATAAACAGAACACGCTGGAGGGATAGATTCCTGTCCCAGAGACTTCCCATACTCTGGAACAAACTACCTATCTATATCAAACAGAGCTCCTCATTAGCACTCTTCAGGAAAAATCTTGATGATTGGATGGGAGATAGGAAATTCACCCCGGGAATCACTTCTGTGGCTCTGCTCAACAGGGGCACAGGAAAATAATTTTCTTGGGTGGCAAAAGCCAGGATAGCTTTTTGGCTAGGCTTATACAGGCCCTAGGGCCAATAGCCTAGTACCTACCTATGAACCTATGAATTATTCCGATGTGCCTTCCTTTGTTCTAGGGAAATGATATCAAGAATTAACATGGCACATAGCTTGGGCTTATCCCATGGAATCATATGCCTATAATCCCCAAAATGGTATTTTTCCATTACTTATCCTATACTTTTTACAGAAGAGTCACAAAAGAATTAAGCAGGATTACTTCCAGAGATAATGCTGGTAAGGAGTCAGAATAAAAAAAAGGCTGGGGAAAGGGAATTATTCTGCCATGAAACAGTGGATGGGGGTGGGGGGTTCCCCTAGAATATAATCTCTAGATATAAGCAAGATCAGCATAACATACAGGGAAAAATGCTCCATTTACAGTACCGGTAAAATGATCACTGAACTCAATATTGCCATCTGACTTCACATTAAAGCAAAGTTAAGAATTAAAGAGTGCTGATGGTCTTAGTAACCCTTGGTTGAGGGGAGCACTTAGAACAAAGTACAGTTGCATAACACTTGCTTACAACACTCCAGTGCTATGACTTAGCTGCACAGCTACCGACATGTTTGAATATATAGAGAATCTCTAGACAGCCAGCACACTGCTTCATCTATCAAGCCTCAGGATCCGGGTAACTGAGTCATCTTTTTTCTGCCATCTAATCTTAGTTCCATGAGTGTATCTGTGGTGGGGAGGATTTACTTTTTAGTACTGATGAGCTAATCATTTTATTATGTTTGAGTGCGTGAAGTAATTCACCACTAGAACAGTATGTGACATATACGCATCATAACTTGTTCAATTACACATATAATGGACTGTTGTGTTCTTTCGGGTTCCATAATGAAAAAAAACATGGTATTTATGGACAAAAAGAACTGACTCTCCTTCCTTAGGAGAAATGGATATATCTTCCAGTTCTGTTTGCTGATTAGCATTCTAATTCCAATAGATTTCAAGTATTTCAGATTTTTCAAATTCCTCCTCAGAAAAAAAGGGTTTACTATAATTTCTGAAAACAAAAGAATATAAGCTGGTTAATAGGTAAGATAGGTTGAAGCAATTGGTCTTATTTTCTGGGGCTTAGATCAAAGGAACACTACACCAAAGGATAATGCCTTGGTGTGGAGGGATGGAGAACTTTGTATAACCCAGAGGACCCAACCTCGATTACTGATCTGGGTACTGGGGAGCCATCCAATACGGGTATGAGTGAGAGGCCATCTCTGACTTACCTGTCTGGGAATGAGGGAGAAAGCTCAGTCCATTGCAGTATGTACTGACATCTGGCAGAGGTTGGGTATTGCATCAACTGTAACTCAAACAGCATGATATGAATGCCTGCTAAGAGAATGCTCTATAAGCAGGAATGAGCATGAACATGCATGCTTAAATGATCATGAAAATATACAAATATGTGAACATGCCACTAATCAGGGCTGCCAAATGGATGATGGGGTAGACCATATAGAAAAAAAGTGCTGATAATGGCTTTAATAGAAACTTCCTACAACTAGCTCTTACCTCCTAGGAATGAATGGGTCATCTGGTGAATTGGAAGGCTCATGGTTGGCAGACATGGAAAACGTCACTGGAAAAAATCAGCGCTATGCCAAACTCATTGATTTAATATGTATGATTTCCTTTTCTTTTATTAATGTGTTTAATAGTCTGGTAAGTGAATGAACTGAAGGCAGCCTATTATACCAATTTCCTGGGTCAAAAGAAAAAAAATTGACAAATGAATCCCTACAACAGATGTATAAATGCGGTAAAGATCTGCAATATAAAGCAAAGCCTCTGCTAAGAGATTAAGCAATCAGGTATGGAAAGAGGATGTGGAAAAGGAATGACAGAAACTATTTCATTCATTAAACATATAAAACTAGTCAAAAGCAAGAGTTACTGTATATCAAAGGTACAAAAGCATTCAGCTGTGTAATTACTGCAGTGGGCTGCATTTTAAAGTTTGAAAGTTGGAGTCAAATAGATAATTTTGAGATTGTTCTGGAATGGTAAGAAAGGCTAGGAAAATGGGTGTTAAAGAAGCAGAGGCACATGAAGGGATATTAATGAACCAAAAGGCAAAATAGCAGTCTGCAGACTGTAGTAAGGGTCTACGACTTGCAACAGATCCCTTTTTGTACTCAGTGGGCCATTTTTCTAACCATGTAATTTGCCAAGTAAAATAGAAGCAGAGTGATTTCAAGCAGGATGGGATATAGCAACAGTTTAAGATTATGTTATTTAATAGTGTTGCAGATTTTCATGTGACTATTGCCATGTGATTTGTGGCAAACCTCTCTGGTTATAAATGTTCTGCCAGATAAGAATTTTTAGAATTTAAGTCAGCTGTTTGGCACATAGGGATAAAACCCTGGCTATGTTGTAAGCAGCCTGAGTTTGACTAGCAGCTCAAGAACCTGAAGGAAGGAAGTAGAGAGAATGTGAGTGAATGGCCACTGCTGGATCACCCTACCTGGCAGAAAGTGGTGGCTCTGGTTCCCCACAAGGGTGACACCTAACTGGAGCTTTAGGTGCTCATCCAATAGCGTTCTGAGCCAGCCAGGTTCACACTACCATATTACTTTTGCATTAAGCAGCTGAGGAGAAACTAGTCTGCACCAGCATACTTCCTGACAGGAAGGAGTGATTGTAGGCTAGGAGGAGACAATGAGGGGGTGGATGCTCCCATGGGAATAGTGTAGATAGCATCCTCAGGACCGGCAAGCTAGCCTGCTCCTACTACCCGACTGTTGCTGGGAATGGAGGTCTGATGGGGGTTAATAGGCAGGATCAAATGGGCCATATAGCTTTTCCCTAGCCCAGGAATACACAGCTTTCATTGTATTGGAATGAAATGACCCAACTTGGAGAAGGGAGAGCCACCATCAGGCAAAGGTATTGTGGGGAAAACATGAAAACAAAAACAGAATGTCTGAAATTTGACAGATTATGTATTCTGGGACCATGCTGGGAAAAATTATATATTGGGAAACATCTAAAGACAAGACTCTGTCACTTCAAAGTATTTTGTTTTGGGGCACAAGATGTGCAATTCCACCATTTCCAAATCGCAAATTAATGAGCTCTTCCTTGACCGCATGTTTTCAGACAAATGGGGACAGTAGGCAAGAAAATATAGTCTAAGTAATATGGTGAAAACTAGAAAGTCTGAAATTTTCCTCCCATGTAGCCAACGTGCTTCTATAAATATAATACAGTGACATTTACATCTCAGAGCTAAGAGTATAACTGGCAGATCTTATTCAGCGGTAACTGCATATCATCTAGGGTGTTCTTCATTACATTACTGTTGCAGTAGCCATTCCAATACTGTATGTTTCCTGCCAAGGATACTGTACATCCCGCCAATGTACAAAACTTCAGACTCCTTCCTCATGCACCGTATGCCCACCCTTAGCATGAGAGTACATGCCAGTATAAGAAGGATATATGGATATACCTAAACTTAGACCTTTCTTTCTGTTATTATGCTCATGCAATCTTTTGTCAGCTTTGTGGCTTTTAGTTCTGGCAGTTGGCTTCAGATACTTGGAAAGGCTTCAATCAGATAAGTACCCCATTTGAGACCCTTCCTTTTGTCTAAATATTTATTAAAAATCTTGTCTTAAGTCTGTCAGAAAAAAAAAGTGTGTGCTTATGGACAACAAATTCCATATAAGAATTCATATTCCAGTCATGTTTTCTATGGGGTGAAAGGCTTGACATTAGGTCATGTTATATTTCTTTTTCTTTCTCTCCAAAAACAGTTAGAAGTAGACTAAATTTTTTTCCCAGTATTTCTTGAAAATAAGCATATGAAAAATTTGGTACAAGCTACCATGTCAACTGATTCCCCAGTGATGGAACCCACCCCTTCAGCCCCAGAAAAAGAAACTGACAAGAAAAGTGAGTGATGGGACTCATATGTCCACCTCTCTTGTGTGGTCTGAAACCAGTGACTCCACATAGATACTTATGCAGCCCACAGTCCATTAGTCTGCTCCTCTGGGGCCATCTAGCATGTCCCCTTTAGAGGACATTCCAACAGATGGTTCTTCCAGCAGGGTGAGGGAGGCATAAATCAGCTACTGGTGAGAGACAAGATGTTGGTGGGTCACTAATGAAGGTCCAACCTGTGGTTTTGACCTCAAAGATCATACACCTGAACACTCAAAGAAACATACTCAAAAGTCTAAACACCTGTCTCCTACTCTTTCTTTTCAAAAAGAGACTCAGGAGAATTGGAATTTTACACAGGTATTATTTAAGACTATACAGTTCCTTCAGTCCATTTTCCCAGTCTCTTCTTCTTCCAATCCAATTAAGAGGAAGAGAGTTCCCTCTTCCTGAGAGTAAGAAATTCTGTCAGAATCTGATCAGGAAGGATTAGACTGTGCTTTATAAATCTCTTCCCTCACAACTTGTGAATCAGAGAATGACGATACCAGTTCATCAGATTCCCTAAATGAAGAGGTCTCCTTCAGAGACAGTATTTCAAAAATGAAGGATTTCTTCAAATAGGAAGGGAAATAAGTATATGATTCTCAAAATATGTATTTTTAGCTCCTCAGCATGAATTATCTTAAGCTTGTGGCCCTCTCTCCAGTCTTACTTGCCTTGGAGGAAACTTTTTCTGTTTTGTTATTATCTTCAGATTCTCATCCACCAGCTCCAAAGATAACTGAATGGTTCTATAGAGTTCATAAGTACTTATTAGGCTATTCATCTATGAGGATCTTAAAAAGTCTAGTCTTACATTCCCATGGTAGTTTTTAGCTGTTATATTTTCATATGAATAACCCCAGAGATGGTCCAAATAAGGATATATTGGATTATTTATTTGTTTCTCCAATCCATGAGGGACAGGGGTTCTAAACTTGGTGTAAATTTGTGGTTATCAATTCATTCAACCAAATTATAATAGGTACAATATAAAAGAACAATAACCTTCCGGCAGTTATATACACAGCTGCTATTTTGTTCACTGTTTCCAAGCAGCTTTTTCTGTTACCTAGATATAACATCAGATCTTAGTTCTATGCATCCCTCATGCAAACATGGGTGTAAAACAAGACATTCCACACAATGTGAATACAGTCACCTTATACTGAACATAGATGTCCCCCTATATGGGTATGTGTGCAGGCCTTTCTACTTTCAATACCTCCCTCAACAACATCAATTGAAGTAGCAAAGGCCTGCCAATAATGGTCTGGCACACAATTACAAATGTAACGATCTTAAGTGTTACACAGGTCAGGCAGAACACATCTCCGAGACTAATTCTTTACTCAACTCAAGTGTGTGTGTGTGTGTGTGTGTGTGTGTGTGTGTGTGTGTTAAGAAAACAATGAGATCTGTCCTCTAATGCAGACATGGCTACCAGTAATCAAAAGATCCCAGTTTCCAAGTACTTCGGATGCTTCCATAACATCTGACGTCCATTGGGATTTAGGCAGGCATTCAGTGTGTATGGACACAACCTGTAAACAGTCACAGCTGGATGGTTTCTCAATATTCACTCTAAGCTGAATGGAGCAGGGGCACTGGCCACAACTCTGAATCTGTGATATATAACAATACATATCCTGTTTTCTTGCTTATGTTTATTAGTTATTGCTTATTCTTACCATTTATTGCACTTTTTATTGTCTGCTGCCTACTTTTTACCATATCTTATTACTATAAACTAATCTGCACTGTTGTACTGCAATTGTCTGCCTTACTGGGCCTGTTAAATTGCTTTTGTTACTGTCTCACTGTTTGTAAAGCTTTTTTAGATAAGTTTCACTGTGTGAAAGGTATTAACTGGAAAATGTCTTCATTTGTTAAGCATCTGTTTGTTGTTCTGATTTTCCTGCCAAGGAGTGTACCATATAACTGATTTGTAAGCAGTTAAAAGCATTCTCTAGAGTCTCCTTGCTCCTTTTTCTGTTTAAAACTTTCATTAAGTGTCTCACTGCTGTTCTTCTGCTGTGATAAACATTTCTGTAGTGTTTTCTGCCTAAAATAGTGTAGCTAGTAGCTGTAGCATAGTCCAGTTTCAGATTTGCTGTCTCTGGGACTGGCAGTGTCTGTTTGTTCTGAGCACATTTTCCAGGCCATCCTGGATTAGCAGAAGTCATTCTTCATTTTAGTGAGATTATCCTGTTAATTGGCCACTGGCTGGTAAAGGTTAGCTAGTCTAGGTCTTGGAGAAAGCACCTCATTGGTTCTTTTGAGCATTTTCTAAGTTGTTTCAGGTTTGAACCTTCTAGTACTTAAGCACTGCTTTTCAAAGGGTTTCTGCTTATTCACACTGAGCCGAATGGAGGAGGGGCACTGACCACAACTCTGATCTGTGATATATAACAATAAATATCCTGTTTTCTTACTTATTTTTACTAGTTATTGCTTATTCTTACTGCGGTGGTGGTGCTGCAATAGCGTTGTCATCTCATAGTAAGACGTTGCCTTGTTCGATTCTCAGCTAAAGCGTCTTCTGTGTGGAGACATGCGTGAATGGCCGTACCTTCATTGAAGGTTGTGCGTCAGGGCTGACAACTCGGTACGTAAAAATCTACTGCCAATCATTAGCGGACTGAAGTTCCGCTGTGGCGACCCCTAACTGGGAAAAGCCGAAAGATAGAAGATAGAACTTACCCTTTATTGCACTTGTTATTGTCTGCTGCCTATTTTGTACTAAATTTTATTGCTATAAACTAATCTGCACTGTTGTACTGCAATTGTCTGCCTTACTGGGCCTGTTAAATCACTTTTTCTCCACTTGTTTCAGATTTTTTGTTACTGTCTCACTGTAAAGCTTTTTTAGCTAAGTTTCACTGTGTGAAAGGTATTAACTGAAAATTTTCTCCATTTGTTAAGCATCTGTTTGCTGTTCTGATTTTCCTGCCAAGGAGTGTATCATATAACTGATTTGTTTGCAGTTAAAAGCATTCTCTAGAGTCTCCCTGGTCATTTTTCTGTTTAAAACTTTCATTAAGTGTGTCACTGCTGTTCTTCTGCTGTGATAAACATTTCTGTATTGTTTTCTGCCTAAAATAGTGTAGCTAGTAGCATAGTTTTCCACCCTCCCTCCCTATTTCTGTCTTGTTCTTAAACTTGGTGGTTTTGCAGTTGCCTGCCCTAACTGTAAATTGGATCTGAAATACTTCTCCCAGTCCAGTCTCATTACCTCTTTCTACCTAATACAGAGACAACATTTGGGAAGGCAAACCCCCTTAGCTTCTTAACCTTGAATTATCTTCTGTTCCTCAAAAAAAAAAAATCCTTATTCAGCTTGTTTTACATTTGTGTTTCCTCCTACTACTCTATTACTTCATCTTGCTTTTTCTGCTACTTGTTCTCTAAAGTGTTCAATTGCATCTTCTCTGCTGCATTTATTACTGCTTCTTTTTAGCCTGCTTAAATTGTGTTATTCTAAGCCTCTTAGTTTTGGTTTAAGCACTTGGGCTTTAGGCCTACCCCTTAGCTCTCCCTGGCATCTCTCCCTCAGATTCTGACAAATATGGATGGACAATTGCCTATGGTATCTCCTGCCAGCCCAGTTGATATGGGCATCCTGAGACAGTGTAGCAACTGCCTCATGTACATGGACAACCATCTACTGCTAACACCTAGGGACACAATTTGTGAGATTCAATTACATTAAGAACCTAGAGTCTATGCTCTCTCCCTTACAAGCCAGTATATCTGGCACTGAGAAGGTTGTCAGCACAATCACTACATCTCAAACACCACCCACAACCACACAACACACACCAACATATGTGGAGCTTCTCAACAAAAACAAACCCAAACAAAGGAGACCTTGGAGGCAAAAACACACGCAAACTTCACAACCCTCCACACCACATACCATGCATAGTCCAAACACCTGTGTCTCGCAACCGCTAAGGCCTAACATAAACCCAACATATTAGTCATAGGAGACTCCATTGTGAGACACACAGATGTGCCTCTCACCAGGCTGGATAAGGAGAATGTCACTGTTAGTTGTTTGTCAAGTGCCAGAATCCACCATATCACACATGCAGTCAAGTCTCTCAACAACAGGTACTGTTATGAATTTGTCACAGTCCATGTTGGTGTGAACGACTTGAAACATACCTCCCTGGACTATATGAAGAGAGAAATGATTGCGCTCGCTGAATATGTGTCCCAGGCAGATATGTCCCTACCCTTACGCAGCATTCTGCCATCACCCTGAATGATGCCTCAATACAAACAGAAAATGATTGACTTCAATTTAACAATTGGTTTAGTTTCTGGTGTCATTCCAGGGGGATCCAGTACCTGACAGCCTGGGATGATTTGATCGACAGACCAAGATGCTTTGCTAGAGATGCCCTGCATCTATCTCACTTGGGCTTCAGGCATCTGGCAAAGGCCCTTGCCTGTACCATAGTGCCTTTTTTAGGAAAAGTCATGAGGTCAATACTATCAACATAAAAATTTAAACAAAATGCAAATTAAAGGTCATACTGCTAAACGTTAGGAATCTAAAGATGAAACTGCACTCATTTCAAGCTTTCTTAACCCTGGAAGATGCTGACATTTGTGCAGTCACAGAAACCTGGTTCAAAGCTGCGGAGTGCACCCCAACCTTACCTGGTTTCTCATCCTATTATACATTCAGACACCAAACTGTGGGCAGAAAAGCCAAAGGAGGTGGAGTTTCAATATATATTAAAGACACACACGCACCTCCAGGCTGGTCAAACAGTATGACACACAGGAGACACTCCAGGTACAGTTAACTATTGACAAGACCCCTATTCAAATAATAGCTAGCTACAGGCCCCCAAATTTGACTCAAGATGCCCATGCTGCCTATCTGGACCTCTTCAGATCTATCAAGATTCAACCCTTTACCCTGATCCTGGGTGACTTAAACTACCCAATCATAGACTGGAAAAACTACTTATGCCAGAGCACAAATGCCAGAGATTCCTCAATTTTATCAATGCAAATGGCTTGGAACAGCTAGTCAATACCACCACAAGAGGTGATAATATCTTGGACTTGGTATTAACCAACATCAGTAACCACTGCAGCACCCCTACAGTATCATCCTCCTTGGTAAGATCCTGAGCTAGAGTCAAACAAAAAAAACTTCTCCAAAGCTGATTACAGCCTCCTGAGGGATGGTATAAACAGCTTCACAGCCCCCTCCCCCTCTGTAGGAACTGGGCCCAATGTCCAAATCTATACCAAAGTACTATATGAGCATTTATATAGATTCGTGGAATCAGGAATACCCGAAAGGACAAAATCATCCTCCGGAAGGAAGAGTAAACCTGTCTGGTGGACATCTCTGCAATAAATAAACTATATAACAAAAGGAAAAAAAATTGCTGTCCAGGACCAAGAGGGAGGAGGTGTCCAATTGGAAGCAATCTCTTCTTAGCCTGAACAAGCAAATAAGTGCACTACTGAAATCCTCTAAAGCCAACTTTGCATCCAAATTGGCCACATCTACTAGACACAATCATAAGGCTTTATTCACATAAGTCCACAATCTCAAAGGAAGTATTCAGATCTGTTCAGAACTGGTAGTCAAGGGCACCACATACACAAATGCTGTAGATATAACCAACCTACTGGTTGACAGATTAAGTGAAAACTTCACCCCTCTGTCCCCCCATCAGTAAATCAAGACATCCCCAGTACCTGCCCCCTCCCTTTATCTCTAGGGAACAGGTCACCACTGCCTTCTCAAAGGCAAAAAATACAGCCTCCATGGGACCCAATAACATCCCAGGCTGCATCCTACATTAATAAATAAAACACAAAGTTTCCAAATAAGATGAAATGTGCTTTGTAGCTTCCCTGGTGTCTCCTGGTACCTGGGACATGGGGATACTAACAGTGTTTTTATAAAAAGGTAAAATGTCACTTTAAATCTAATTGTAATTCATGATGTCATGTCCTCCCTGCGGTTGGGTAGCGTTCGAAAGACATGCATGTGCAAATGGGTGTGCCTTCGTTGAAGGTTGGGCATCGAGCTGGCACCTCGGCGTTTCATAAAAATCTACTGCCAGTCATTAGCAGACCGGAGTTCCGCTGTGGTGACTCCTTACCGGGAAAAAGCCGAAAGACAAACAACAAGAACAACATTGTGACTAATTAACTAACTTAACCTAAAGGATGTGCTTTTGGTATATGAATTATCCCTTGAAGGCTTTTTAGCCGAGGTACCAGGAGACACCAGTAAAGCTACAAAGCACATTTCATATTATTTGGAGACTTCGTGTTTTATTTATTTATATTTTGGTTTGGTTCATTTGTGTTTTTTGACTGCATCCTACATTAACTCAGGCATGAACTTGCAGCACCATTAGGTACCCTGAGTACTGGCTTTGTCCCAGATGAATGGAGGACAGCCACTGTCATCCCTTTACACAAAGGAGGAGCGTTCACCGATTTGGGAAATTATAGATCCATCAGCCTAGCTAGCCTGATCTGCAAAGCTATGGAATGGATTATCATGGAACTCATTAACAGGGACATTGGCAGCCTCCAAATGCTTGATCCCACACACTTTCGGTTTGTCAAGGGGAAGTCATGTCTATTAAATCTGGTCATCTTCTTTGAGACAGTCACCAAAGCCATGGATGAGGGAAAGATGGTGCACACCGCCTACCTTGACCTGGCCAAAGCCTTTGACACTATTCCCCACTCAGGCATAATAGATAAACTCTCTCCACTAGATAGCAATCCATATGTTACCAGATGGGTAGTGAACTGTCTCTCTGGTAGAACCAACCTAATCAAAATAGGGAAAGCCACCTCAAGCAGTAGACCCGTAACAAGCGGCGTACCCCAGGGATCAGTCTTGCGGCCCCGGTTATTCAGGATATACCTCTCTGAGGTGCAGGCCAAAACCAGTGGGCTATGGCTGACCAAGTTTGCAGATGACTGAAAGCTGGGCACAGTCATGAATTCTCCAAGTGATGTGGACGTCCTCCAACAGGGTCTCACCCAAACAAATGACTGGTGTCAGAAACATGGCCTCAAGCTGAATGCCAAAAAAGGCATCATCATCCCCTTTGGGGAGATTGATGTCCCCAAATATTACCACATTAATAACAATGTCCTAAGCATGCAATCAGTCATGAGGGATTTGGGCACCCAGGTTGATATCAACCTGAATTTTGACCACCATGTTGCTTCTGTTGTGCAGAAAGCTTTCTACATGGCGCAGGGTATCGCATCCAGGGACAAAGAGGTCATAACAAACCTGTGTTCTTCCCATATAAGGCCAGTTATTGAGTACAACACCCCCTTCAGTTGTACCTCACAAAGCACATGCAGCAGCTGGAGACACCACAGAGGTTTCTCACCGGGAGAATCCAGGACCTCAAACATTGACACTACACAGAGGCTAAAAGCCCTGTCCCTCTACTCAGTTTCATACAAACTCCTCAGAGGTGACCTCTGTCTGACATACAAAGCAATCTCAGACCCCGCCTTGATGGGACTGCTGCATATCCACAAGTCAAGCTCCACTCGAGTAACCCGCATGGATGACCTCAACCTGGTCTGTGACATCAATAGGACTTGTTGGCAGGACATATTTGTGTCCCAGAGACTCCCCCATCTGTGGAATAGACTCCCTCTCCACATCAAGCAGAGTACCTCATTATCCCTTTTTAAGCGCAGCCTGGATAACTGGATGGGAAACAGAAAATACACCCCTGGGATTCCACCTCTGTCCCTGCTGGACAGGGGCTTTGAGTGTTGACTTGTCTAAACATGGGCTAAACTCTTGGCTAGGCTTATAAGGGCCTCAGGGCCAATAACCTAGTAACTCCCTATGATCATATGATCCTATAAACATCCATAGTATGCAAGCCTTTGCACTGTGCTACCTAGTTCCTCCCCTCCCCCAACAAACACAAACCAGAGTAGTACACTCACAACAATTTCCACAATAATCCCAGTATAATGGCAAGTAGTAGCTGTATGAGTCCTGTAAAGTAACATGCACATGACCCCAACTCCCTTATATAACTCAAACAATACTGTAAGAGCTTTTGTTGCAATTTTTCAATACCTAATAGTATCATATTAACAGGCACTGAGCACCTTTTCCTTGGCCAACAGGTAGAACTGTGCTATAACAACACAGAATACTCATAACTTATGTGGAATGTATCCTGCAGCATCATTTACTCTCAATGTACTCTGCCAGGACAATGGATCCTCACTCAGGGTAACAGTCTGCCCCACAGTGGCAGCAGTGTTTTACTGGCAACCACCAACATAAACAAATAATAAAGAAGCACACTGTCATGGATATCATAAATCATCCAATAAATACAGCAGTACAAAGTGAGTAAAATGCCATTTTCACCAACTTACCTGTCCAAGGCACCATTTAAAAATGGATATTACTGACTTACTATATTAACACAGATAGAGCAGTGGTGCAGTGGTAGCATTGTCACCTCACAGCAAGAGGTTCCCTGGTTCAATTCTTGACTGGAGTGCCTTCTCTGCAGAGTCTGCATGTCCTTCCTGCATTCATGTGGGTTCCCTCCAGGTGCTCTGGTTTCCTCCCACGTTACAAAGACATGCATCTAGATCGTTTCTCCCCAGGCCTCCACTGAAAATTAGCTTCATTCCAAGTCAAACTTTTCCCAGTAAACAAATATTAAATAAATTAATTAATTAAAATAAAAATAATAGAATGAGGACTTGAGTTAGCATACATTTGTAAAAGAAGTCTGATTGTCATTGCCTGTTGACCATAAAGCGCTATCTTTTCCAAAAAGTCCAAAATGTTATGAAGGGCAAAACTAAATTCTGACACCAAATCAGGGAAAGGTGAAAGGTGTGCATGCCTCATGTAGTGAATTTCTCCAGTCAATATTCATGTCACCCATGTTGACCAAGATTTTACAAGCCAGCCAGGCTGATGTACATCACTTCTCAAAATACCTCTGCAGCTTGGCTGCTTGGATGGCTAAATGAAGCAAATAAAGTCATTTTAGTGGTGATACACTGGAATTACCACAACAACAAGATCCATTTAGCTGAGCAAAAAAGAGTGAATGTGTTGCCATTTCTAGTTCAATACCAAATTAATAAAAAAAAAAAAAAAATATATATATATATATATATATATATATATTATATATATATGTGCACATAAAATTATCCACATTTTCAGCATTATTTTCTGGCTATTTAAAAATGAAGAAAGAACTAAAAAAATACAACACCCAGTGCCAACCATTAGTGAAACAAAAGAAACTCTTTCTGTGTACTGAATATGCTTAACAAAGGTACTTGAACACCTACATGAAAAATACATTGGCTAGACACCTCCACTGAAAGGTTTTAGTGCAAGTGAATGTTGGAGATGATTACTTATAGCATGCAGGTGTAACTGCCTTGCATAACTTGTTTTGAGGAATGTGAGAATAAGTTATTCCTTTGTGCTATAAATAATTGTCAGCCTTTCAAATATGTCACTGATTGTTAGAAAAGCACTTCAGTTTTTAACCAGCTAAAATAATGGAAATTTTCGAAGAACTTCTCAACTATGTCGCAAAAGTTTTCATTCTGAACATGTGAATGGCTAGCTGTGACAGTATAATTTAAACAGGTATGCCTTCCATGTTTAGGTTATGAAACATAAAGGTCTTTCATTGCCCCAAAGCAGCATAGCACGTTTAAAAAGAACACTGTTCAAAGGGAAAAAAGTATAGATAGTCATTAAATAATTTCTACCATAGTATTTCCATTGGATTAAATTACCATTTGTTACTTATTTATTTAATAAACACCTTTTACTACTCAATTGTATTAATTAATTAAAGACTTAATGTCATAATTACTCCTGAATTACCTGTTCATTAAGGAACTTGACCTCATATAGAAGCAGCCAGCAGGTTGATTCCAGACATTTCTAAGCATTTCAAGCTCTGAATGTCAGATGATATAGATTCTGAGCAGGTTCAAACCTTTGACCCAAATGGAAAGTAGTGAACTGTTAAATGCCATATACGTTTACATTATCCACAAATAACTGTATGATGCACATTATGAACTTTATGCTGTAATTCTTGGTCTGTTGGGCAGCTGCAATGAAACAATGATAAATAAACAATTTATATTTTATTTCTAGGGCACATTACCCACCCCCACCCCCATGTAAATGTGCATATCCTGTTCTCAAAGCTGTGCAATTTCTCTATTTATAAACAAAGCGTATTCATGATTGCAGCATGTGACTAGTACCATTTTATGAAACAGAAACATGATTTGTAGAATCCAAAATAAATAACAAAAGTATATTTGTATTATTCAGTGAAACTAGAGTCAATTCCATATACACTGCATAAGTTTTATAAATGTGGTGTATTACAGTGAAAGTGATCGGTGGGTGGTCACTTAAAATACACATCAATAATTAGTGATGAGTGGTAACTTAAAATACGTTAATAAACTAGAAGGAGCATCATTGTGGCGGTGGTTTCTCAGAAGTAGCATAACCAGTGATTACATTAGTGGTGCTGGGGCACAGCCTTCATATTATAAGTACCCATTGCCAAGAATGTTTATAACAAGAAGTGCCGTTGTACAGTAGAGTCTCTGGAAAAACATAGTAAGTATCCTTTTCACTTAAGTCTGGTATGTAATAGTGAAAATCACCACTGGGACAATTATTCATGCCAGTTAACTCATGATCAGTTCTGTTTACCCAAGAAGTCTTTTCATCCTAATGAGTAAATAGCACTGGTTTTATTTATTATGCAACTCCCCATTGCTGGTATTTTGACCCAATATTGCTCAGAGCTGAATTCCATTTATCAAGCTTCAGTCAGTCTAGTACTCTAGCATGACCTGCTGCTGAGGAGATCCTACCTCTTCAGGAAAAATGCACAGTGTGTTACACCCTGTGACATCAACTGTAGTTTTGCCATTTAAGCCCTGACATTCAGAAGTGTAATAACTCTTCTCAGGCATGTGTGCATGTATGAGCCCTTGTATAGAAGTAAAGGAATTGGCTGGTACATTTGTGCTGTTCAATGCTGTGCTGTGTCTCTACCGTGTCTCCAACACAGATTAATTCAACAACAGCACATCCTTGTCTTTCCCCTTAGATGGATGAGTTGGTCTGTCAATGTGTAAGCCTATTGCCCTAGCCAATTGTCTGACTTCCCAGAGAACTTAATTTGGAGGCAGTAGTGACATAGTTGCACATATTACTGCATGCCAATTGTACAGTTTCTTTCTTCTTTCTCCAACTGACACCAATGGGATTCTGCTGTATCCTTCACTTCAGACAGCACTTCCTCAGTTCTCAGCTCCTCCCCCAAGACAGTATCTGGGCTCCAGATGGTCGTACTTTTCTCCAGTCTTTTCCATCAGGTGATTTCAGGAGTAGGGGAGTATCTTCAGTGTCAGTATGAGGTCCTACATGGTCACAAAATAAGAAAATAAACAATTCTTTAGTTCATATAATGCGTATTGTCATTGTTTTGAAGTTAAAGGTTTTATTTTATTTTGTTTGCATTTGTTTACCAGGGTGGAGCATTGATCAATCATGACCAATTGCAGGCCTTGCCAGGGCTGTAATGAACATTATTAACAGACAACAGATACTACAACACAACATAAAATACAATGCAAATGCAAGCTAATTAGAGGTACAGCAATGAGGTGTAGTATGCAATACATAAATTCATTATATTTAACAATGTATTTTATCAAAAAGCTGTAGTATAATCAGAGAAGAAGTACAGCAGATAGTT
This sequence comes from Protopterus annectens, assembly GCF_019279795.1. Lineage (NCBI taxonomy): Eukaryota > Metazoa > Chordata > Ceratodontiformes > Protopteridae > Protopterus > Protopterus annectens. Next base: position 766,730,688 of record NC_056747.1, on the reverse strand, counting down.
CACTAATAGAAAACAAGTAGATCAATATCAGGAAAGTACATAGGAGTCCAATATTAGTGGGAGAAATAAGCATGAAGAGGCTAGCAGGAGGAAAAATGTATACATATTTACATAGGTATTTGTTAAATTAGTGAGGGTTCAATGTAAAGGGTGATGAATCACTAGGTGATTTGATTAGTTATGTGACATAACCTGTCTTATTACAGTCACATTTGCATTTCTTTTACAGAAATTGTTTGAGTTGACATCAGAAGACAGAGTATTCTGACATTTCAGTTGTATAGTTTGGGGGTTAGGATTTAGAAGCTGTGGTCAGTGAAGTAAAGTGAAGTGAAGTTTAGAAGTGGGTATTTGGGATGTAGGTCCATCTCTAGCATGGCTTTTGTGGTTGTAGTGTGGGGGTGATTGTGATCCATTTCATGGTGAGTGGCAATGGGTTGTTTGGGTTAAGCAACTGCAGAGTAAGAAGGCTAAGAAGAGGCTTGATCTGCCTTCTACAGATAGACGTTTGACTTTTATGAGGCAATACAATGATGTTCCATATGTGGAGAGCTGGTGAGGAAGTGAAAGAATTTGTTACACACTGAATGAAGCATTGCTATTTTTGTATGAAGCTGTGGCAAAAAATGGCAAACCATATTCCAGTTGGCTGAGTAGGATTCATTTTCTAATGGCACTTCTGACATATAGAGACCTTGGGATAATTTTTTTTGCCTAGAATAGCAAGTATTTGATCTTAGGCTTGAGTTTTTCAATGGGTCCCTGAAAGATGACGGATTGATTAAGCCAAATCCCTAAGATATCTAAAGGAGGTTAGTGTTTTATGGCATGTTGCTAGTATTTTGTTAGTGCTGTATTTGGTTAGCACTAAAGATCATAGCTTTGGCTTTGGTGTGATTCAGTAGGAGTTGCTTAGTTGTGACTCAATTGCCTAGCTGTAGGAGGTATAATTGTAGTTGCCTTTGGATGTTTAGGGTATTTGAACTAGAGCTGTAAATCACCATATTATCAGCATATAGTAGGAGTTTAGGTTGATGTTAATCAAGTGGGAGATTGTTTATGAAAATGGAGAAGAGCAGAGGGGCCAGTATAGATCCTTGTGGGACATTGGAGTATGTGTGTGCAGGCTGAGAAAGGGAGGAGTACATTTTTTACTTGGAAGGTCCTGTAGATGACAAAATCTTGGAACCATTGTGTGGATTGTGGAGTGGTCTGATTCAATGTAAAACAGATGAGTTAGCAAGATGGAACGACTGACCATATTAAAGGCCCAAATTACATCAATGAAGTCTGCACCTATGAAGTATCCTTTATCTATGTTGCAGACAATGTGGTCATTTAGGGTCTACAGAGCAATAATAATACTTCTCCCAGGCCCAGAATTCATGCTCTGAGCATCAGATTCAAGGCATCTTTGTTGGTGAAGGCCCTTCTGCACCCTTGTGGGAAAAGAGTGCTGTCTGGGTCCCATCTAATTGAGGGTGATTGGACTAGAGCTCAGAGACAGCATCCTTATTGGCTAGTTTGAGTTAAAAAAGCTATTTCTTGTTTTATTTAATCCCCATGTTTGTGCTTGTTTACGTGTAGCACATCATCATGCACTATCACATAGTGGTGGTTACTGTCGGTGGGTATAGATGCAAATGTTTTGCTTGTTACATTTTCCCTTAGCACTTTGCTTGTGGTCCTCCAGGGGTTTATTGCAGCCCTGCTTTACTGTCAGGTGGAACACTAAGCCTAGCCTCAGAGGTACCAACACACCTCTAACCCAGCAGACATTCCTAAGTGCGATCTCTTTTCCTGACCATATAAATTTACCTAACACTATGGACTGACAGTTTTCCACAGTTTCTCCAGCCAGCTTAGTTGACATGGACACCCTAAGGCAGTGTACACCGACAACCCTCTACTCCTAGTCTACACAAACTCAACATGTGAGAGATGCAACTATATTAAGAACTTTGAATCCATGCTCTCTCACACACCAGTCAGTGCATATGACAATGAGCGGGTTGTTGGCATGTACACCTCACATCCTACTCCATCCAAACCCACATCGTGGATCTATATTATACGAATAAAGTTTTACAATTTCGAACACCATATGGGCAACACCATATGAGCAAAGTTGTAAAACATCGAAACCAAAATAAAAAAATGTAAGAATAAAAGAAAAACCTACCCGATCGCTCTGAGCAGCGGGACAAGCCCCCTGCACCCACTGCACCCCCTACTACCCGCTACTTAAATATACCAACTCCGAGATCACACTACGTTGAAGTAAAGGGAATAATTCCCTATGGCTATCTCCATTCACACTTGCAAGGTTTTAAATATTCGACCATTTGGTGTCGCCCATATGGTGTTCGAATATTTAAAACTTTGTTCTTATAATATAGACCCCCACATCACATATACCTACATATGCAGAGGTCCTCACCAGAAACATACCTAAACACCAGAGGCCTCCCAAACACAAGCACAAGCATGCGACACATAATACTTCTTGTGCAGGATACGATACACATAATAGCTCACACACCAGTGTCTTATCTGTCAATTCCTTAAGGCAAAACTCAAAACAAAACATGTTAGTCATGGGTGATTCAGTCGGGAGACACACAGATGTTACTTTCACCAAGCTGGATAAGGAAAAGGTCATGGTCAGCTGTCTGTCAGGTGCCAGAATACACCATATCACACATGCACTCAAGTCTCTCAACAACAGGTACTGTTATGACTCCTTCATAGTCCATGTTGGTGTAAATGACTTGAGATGTACCTCTCTAGACCATATGAAGAGAGACATAACTGAGCTCTCAAACAATGTGTCTCAGGTAGGTATGCCTAACCTGAAGCAGCATTTTTACCTTCAACTAGACTGATGCCTCAATACAAACAGAAAATGATTGACTTCAATAATTGGCTTAGTTTTTGGTGTCATTCAAAGGGGATCCAGCATCTGTCAGCCTGGGATGACATGATCAACAGACCTCAATGCTTTGCCAGAGATGATCTTCATCTGTCATCCCTGGGATTTCGGCTACTGGCTAAGACTCTTGCCACCCCCATAGTGCCTTTTTAGGCAGTGTCTCAAGGACAAAATTCCTGGCATAAAAACTCCATCTAAAAACGACCTCAAGGTTATGCTGCTTACCGCTAGGTGTCTTAACATGAAACTGCACTCACTGGAAACAGTCCTTACCTTGCAGTCACGGAGACCTGGTTCAACGCTGTGGAGAGCACCCCAGCCATACCAGGTTACACATCCTTCCACACATTCAGACCACAAACCAAAGGCATGAAAACTAAAGGAGGCGGTGTATCAATATTCATTAAAGATAAATACACTTCCAGATTGGTTAAGCAGTATGATTCCCTGGAGACACTTAAAGTGCAATTAACTGTTAGTAGGACACCTATTCAAGTCATTACCACCTACAGGATCCCGTCCATGAATCAGGACACCCCCTTTGCCTGTTTGGATCTACTCGAGTCTATCAAGATATATTCAAATACCATGGTTTTGGGTGACTTTAATTATCCATCCATTGACTAGGTAAATTACTCGTGCTCAAACTCACTTGCCCAAAGGTTCCTCGACTTCATTAACTCCAATGCCCTAGACTAGTTGGTTGACATCCCACAAGGGGTGCCAACATCCTGGATCTGGTGCTTACCAATATGAAGGACAACTGTAGCACCCCCACTGTGAGGTCTTCCCTGGTGAGATCTGACCACAAATCAGTCTCATTCAAAGTAACTATTACACCAGCCCCCTCCCCCCCCCATCACCCAGCAGCAACTAAGCTAAAAAACTTCTCCAAAGCAGATTATAAACTCTTACAGGATGGTATAAATAGTTTCACTGCACCTCCCCTTCAGATGGAACTGGCAACTATGCCAAGTTCAACACCAATGATTTATACAAACACCTGTATAACTGCCTTGACTTGACCATACCTGATAAGACCAAAACAAGCTACTCAAGGAAGAGCAAACCTGCCTAGTGGACAACTGGCATTAACAGGCTTTGCAATAAAAGGAAGTAATTGCTGTCTAAGAGTAACAGGGAGTGATCCCTAAACTGAAAACACCCCTCCTCAGCTTAAACAAGCAAATAAGAGTTCTTGTGAAGTCCTCCAAAGCAAACTACAAATCCGCATTAGCTTCTTCAACTAAGGACAAACATAAGGCATTCTTTAGTTACGTCTGTAACCTAAAAAAAGGCCCAGATTTGTGCCAGATGGGTAGTTAATGATACCACATATACTGAGCCTGTAGACATAGCTAACCTGTTGGCCGACAGGTTTTGTGAAAACTTCACTCCTCTGTCCCTGCCACATGTACTCCATGATATCCCTACCACCTGTCTACTACCTTTTATCTCATAAACACCCTCTCTAAGGCCAAAAACACAGCATCTATAGGACCTGATAACACCCCAGGCTGCATCCTATATGGGCTCCAACAAGAACTAGCAACACCATTGGGTACTCTTTTCAATCATAGTGTAAGCACCAGCTTCATACCAGCTGAATAGAAAATGGCCACCGTTATTCCCTTGCACATAGGTGGTGCTTCCACTGACCCCAAGAACTATAAACCTATTAGCCTGACTAGCCTTATCTGCAAGTTCATGAAGTGAATCATCATGGACCTTATCAACAAAGATATAAGTAATTTCCAAACACTTGACCCTACTCAATCTGGATTTGTCAAAGGGAGATCATGCCTGTTAAACCTGGTGGACTTCTTTGAGACAGTCACCAAGGCCCTGGATGAGGGGAAATCTGTGCTTACAGCCTACCTAGACTTAGCCAAGGTGTTTGACACTATCCCCCACTCAAGCATCATTGACAAACTCACCCAGTAAGTATCAACCCTTATATTGTTAGATAGGTTGTTAACTGGCTCACTGATAGAACCCATATAGTCAAAAGAGGGGAATCCATCTCCAACAGCAGACCTATAACCAGTGGTGTTCCACAGGGATCAGTCCTGTGACCTCTACTGTTTGGAATCTATTTCTCCAAAGTACAAGCAAAAACTAAAGGTCTGTGGCTGACAAATTTTGCTGATGACTGCAAACTGGGAGCGGTCACAGAATCTCCAAATGATGTCAGCATCCTACAAGATGGTCTTACACAAACAAATGAATGGTGCCAAAGTCATGGCCTTAAATTCAATTCAAAATATGTATTACCACCCCTTTCAGTAAGAGCAATTTTCCTCCTAACTATCACATCAATACCAACACCTTAAGTATGCCCTCAGTGATGACAGTCCTGGGCACACAGGTTGACAGCAACCTTACCTTAACCTTACCTTTGACTACCATGTCTCCACAGTGGTAAGAAGGGCATTCTGTATTGTTCATCTCATATGCAAGGGCACTGCCTCCTGAAAAAAGTTATAACCTCTCTGTACTCTTCCCTCATCAGCCAATAATTGAGTACAATGCTCCTTTTGGTAAGTACCTTTCCAAGCACCTACAGCAATTGGAGATACCACAAATGTTCCTCACAAGAAAAATTCAAGGTCTTCAGCATCTGTTCTGTGTGGATCATCTGAAGTCACTGTCACTTTATTCTGTTTTATACAGACTACTCAGAGACGATCTCTGGCTTGCATACAAGGCAATCTCTCACCCTGCTTTATTGGAAATGTTGCATACCCGTAAGTCAAATGGTACATGAGTTACTTGCTCTAAAGACCTTAACCTGGTATGTGACATTAATAGAACCTGCTGGAGGGACATATTTGTCTCCCAGAGGTTACCACACCTTTAGAACAGACTCCCACTTCATGTCAAACAGAGAACCTCATTCGCCCTCTTCAAATGCAAACTGGACAATTGGATGGGTAACTGTAAATTCACCCTGGTGGTTCCACCTGTGTCCCTCTTGGACAGGGCCACAGGTGCTGATCATGGAAATAAGGGTAGAACTTGGCTATGCTTGTAATCACCCTAGGGCCATTAGCCTAGTAACTTCCTGTGATCCTATAATCCTACACTGTTTATTACAGATTAAGTGATATTTTTGGAGGTAGGTAATGACTTTTTTACTAAAATGTTTCACCTTAGTGTGAGTAGTATTGATATTGGTTGGAAATGACTATTGCTGGTTGATTTTGGAATTTTTGGTGCTGGTACGACATAGGTAAGTTTCCAGATGGGAGGCATCCAGTTTGAACCAAATGACTGATTCTGGTTGACTTTTGGAACTTTTGGCTCTTTCTAGCATAGGCAGATTTCCAGATGGAGGGCATCATGTTTGTTATTAGGCAAAGGTTTTTATATATACATATACATATATATATATATATATATATATATATATATATATATATATATATATATGTGTGTGTGTGTGTATAAATAAATTGATAAGGTAGAGAGGTCAGTAAAAATTCAATGCAGCGGTATATGAACCATGGATAGAGAGATGCACAAGAACAAAAACATAACATATTTACAAATTTAAGACTATTTTAACATCTTTTTCTCCTGGACCTCCTTGACTATCAAGCACCAGACATTCGACTGATGGATTAATTTCTCCTAATCTGCTTGGACATACCATCCTACATCACCCCAAGGAATTGATATCCTCCTTCCAGATATGAATACCTATCTATCAGTATCCTAATTTTATCATCCAGGATGGGGTTGACACAGAACACCAATGGGCCATCATTCATGGAAAGCTTGTTTTTTTTGTTTGTGAACATAACTCCCCTGGTGGCTGGCATGACCAGCTTGGCTATGCTCTCATATACAAGTGCACATGTGTACTTTCCCACATGTGCATGTGGAACTACCTTTTGTTCCACAGCTTGACTAATACTAAGTATTTGTTTTTCAGTCCACATTCCTGCATGCTCTACACCAGTAGTGTCAGGCCTTTCTGTGTCAGTGGGCCACCTGGGGCCCTACTCATACTAGCCTGAGGATCACAAACTTGGATACTCACCCTACCGCTACTCAAGTCCCATCCCACAAAAGGATGCAAGACTTCCAAATAATATCAGAATGACTTCTAGAGAAACTGTCCAATAAAGAACTGAAATAATATAAAATCAGTTTATTGTGACTGTAAGAAATGGAATGGTGGAATAAGTGGAGACCATCTCATTAAAGAGCACAAAATGAAAGATAGAAGGATAAGCTTGGTGATGTCTCTGGCAGCATCTGAATTTGACAAATTTGTCAAATTCAGATGCGGCTAGAGACATCACCAAGCCTGAACAAAAAGTATGTGCATTTGAAAATCACTGAAAAATATTTTTGTGCCACAGAAAGACAGAAGAGTACATATATGCTGGTAATGGTTCAGGGATGGTAAACTAAGATGCTTGTGAGAACAGTACATGGTGGAAAAGGAAGGATAAACCACACCAAATTAATTGTCATGATTATTTGAAGGCTTGCAGATATTTAAAAAAGCCATTTCAATAATCTGGGTATATAGGTTCATAGGTGAGTACTAGGCTAATGGCCCTGGAGCCTTTACAAGCCTAGCCCATAGGATTACTCTGGCATTGTGCTATCCATACCATAGTTCCCAGTGCCTCCGTCGAGTGGAGCCACTGGAATGATCCCCAGGATGAATTTTCTATTTCCCATCCACTCACCAAGATTTCTCTTGAAGAGGGCCAGTGAGGTGCTCTGTTTGACATGTACGGGAAGTCTATTCCATAACATGGGCAGTCTCTGGGTTATGAACCTGTCCATCCAGCATGTTCTGTTGATTGCGGTAATGAGGTTAAGGTCTCTGGAGCATGTGGTGCAGAGGGATTGGGATTTCTTTAGATGTAGCATTTCTAACAGAGCTGGGTCAGACATGGCTTTGTATGTCAAGCAGAAATCACCTCTAAGTAGGCGATATGAAACAGAGAATAGTTGGAGTTTTTTTTAGTCTGCCCATATAGGACAAGTGTTTAAGGCCTAGGATCCTCTTTGTGAAGTACTTTTGCAGCCTCTCCAGTTGTTGCAGGTGTCTAGTGAGGTACATGCCAAATGGGGCATTGTACCTGATGACTGGCCTAATGAGGGACGAGTAGAGGGAGACAATGATCTCTTCCTGGATGCAAAACCCTCAGTAATGAGATGTGCCACATAGAAGGACTTTCTGACCACAGTGGCAATATGGTGGTCAAAAGTGAGGTTGGTGTCAACCTGTGTTCCCAGATCTCTTATAACACCTTCTGTGTTCAGTGGACTACCATCGATGTGGTAATTCATGGAAACTGTGTTTTTCCCAAAGGGGATGACAACACATTTTTTGGCAGTGAGCTTAAGGCCATGGTTCTGACACCAGTCATTGGTCTCAGTGTGGCCATTCTGTAGGATGTCAACATTACTTGGGGAGTTAATAATGGTTCCCAACTTGCAATCATCTGTGAACTTTGTCAGCCAGAGTCCCTTCATTTTGGCCTGGACTTCTGAGAAGTAGATACCAAACAGGAGAGGACCCAGGACCAATCCCTGTGGGACTCCACTCATGACTGGTCGGCAGTCTGATTTGGAGTCAGCTACTTTCACACTGTGGGTTCTGTCTGTGAGCCAGTTTGCAACCCACCTAGTGATATAGGGGTTGATGCCTAGCTTAGTGAGTTTTTCTATGATTCCTGAGTGGGGAATGGTATCAAAGGCCTTGACCAGATCAAGGTTGGCTGTATGAACCAACTTGCCTTCATCCACAGCTCTGGTGATTGACTCAAAGAAGTTGACCAAGTTGAGCGGGCATGATCTACCTTTCACAAAACCAAACTGTGTGGGATCCAGAGTTTGAAGATTCCCTATATCCTTGTTTATTAGGTCCATAATGATGTGTTCCATAGCTTTGCATATCAGACTTCTCAGGCTAATGGGGTGAAAGTTCCCTGGGTCTGTAGTCGCTCCTCCTTTGTGGAGAGTGGTGACTAGTAGTCTGCCATTCGGTAGGGACAAAGCCTGATGTGAGGCTGTGATTGAACAAGGCACACAGGTAAGGTGCCAGTTCACTCTGTAGTTCATGTAGAACACAGACAGGGATATTGTCAGGTCCCATAGAAGCTGTATTCTTGGCCTTGGACAGTGCTGTTTTAACCTGTGCAGTAGTAATACTGGGTGCTTGGCAATCTACTGGTATGACTCGTCCTTTGGGGGGGTAAAGTTGGCACTGAATCTGTCAGCCAGTATATTGGTAATATCTCTTGGCTCAGTATAGGAGGTACCATTGTGCAGTAGCTTAGAGCAAATCTGGGTATTGCCGTGGAGATTCTTTACATAACTTAGAAGGCCTTGTGGTTGTCTTTACTATCTGCTGCAATTCTGTTTTCATAGCTCGCTTTAAAGGATTTGATGAGGGATCTCATTTTTTTTGTTGAGGCTGATAAGGGAGTTTTTCCAGTCTTGGGACTTCATCTTATTCCGTATCAGTTTCCTCCTACTGTTGTAGAGTTTGTTTATGGCAGGGGACCACCAGACTGGCTTCCTTTTTTGGAGGAGAGCATTTTGGTTCTATATGGAAAGATAGCAGTGCACTGCATTGGATAATGCTGTAAACAGGTCCCCAATATATATGGTTTTGCCACACAGTGTGCAGTGCATATTTTTAACACAGTAAACTAAATTCCCATTCACTAAAACTAAGCTAAAATCTCCTCAGTGAGAATTTCATATTATTACTTTGTGGTAAAACCACTAGATGACACACCCCATTATCTAAACATTTATTTGTATGAACATTTTATGTTTGGGTAGGGCGGGCATAAGGCCACAGCAAGGAAGTCAGAGGGTCAGTGACACTTGAGTCGTCCACTGGCCATCACTGCTTTACATCTTTCATTACAAGGGCTGTCCTCATTGCAAGAGATCAGACTGCCTACCTACCTTAGATTTTTTTATTTAATTTAGTTTTAAGTTTGTATGTGTTAATTGGGTTGAAGCACTGATTGGTACACCACAGCACTGTCTGATTAAGTGACAAGCTCAGTGTCACTCAGTATTCAAATGGAGGGTGAGGGAATCAAACTCTGGGTCACAGGAAGCAGGTTGGTAACAATACATAGATTTCATCCTGTCCTCTAACTGTCAGACAGTTAAGAAAATGGCATGATTGTCTGTTCACTGCCACCATCCCCTAGCTTGCTATTTCAGTGCCTAGGCCATTGTTTGAATCAGGGTCATTTAATCCCCCTTGTCATTTATGCAAAATGAAATATAAGATTAGCCCAAATGATAGTGTCAAAAGAACACAGGCCTATTTTTTAATTAAATATGTATCCGACACAATATCTTGGCAAAAACTAAATATAGTCTGCTGTATTACTAAATTTAAGTTTAATTTAAATATTATTCATCATTAGAGCCAAATAAACAATTATTTACAATAATGCACTATAATTATCCAGAGTTAGTGCACACAACAATCTACTGATTATCCAAACATTTAGTCAGGAAACCCCACAATAATTTTGTCATTTTAGTTTTGAACATTCTCAGGCACTGCAGACATACTATTCATTTCTTCAGATATAGTTCTAAAAGTATACAGTGTGTTACAACTTCAAATAAGTTCTATACAATAGTAAATGTCCTTGTTTGCTGTCTTACCACATATGAAATGTCAGAGTAGAAGGCAAGAAAAAATTTGCTTAAAATATTACATTATTTTCTTTTCTAGCAAATAATATAATTTTTTTTTTTTAATCCATACTAAGTCTTCAAGACAACTACAAAGTCCTGAGAGCCTAATTCCATATTATAGCAGCACATCCAGGCAGTTGAAATGCACAGGTCATTTGGTTAATCTCAGCATCAATTCTCATGCAAGTCAGTTAATGATACATCAACAATGAACATAAATCAGTACTATCAATGTTTTTTTCATAGCCAATTATGCATGGATTCCCTGCTTATGCATCTTTTTTCTGATACTTTGAAACTGAAGTTTAATATTACATTTTCTTTAAAGATGTCAGATAAATCTGCCTCCAACTTTTGCTTGTCTTAATAAGTATGTGTTTATACTAATTTCCTGTTGATGGTAGCAGCTTCTCATATCTGCTTTCATTATCCAGATAATTTAGTATGAAGTCATATATGCTGTTGCCCCTTTTTTGCTCTGTTGTGATTATATGGCCTGTGTATTTCATCAGTTCCTCATTCCATCACCTTTCATTCTTTCCTAGGCAAGCTGAAGTCTCCTATAACAATGTTAATATTGGTTATATCTTTTTTGCCAGTTTCCCATGAAGACATTCAGTCTTAGTTATATTGATTTTGGTAAGCTACTTAGCTACTTACCAGCACTAAGTTTTCTGCTTCTCATTCTCATCTTTCAAAAGATCTGTGTCTCAACAATTCCACCTTCAAACTAAAATGGAATGGGAGAGAGAGAGACCTACAGAAGCAAAAGGGGGTAGATTTTAAGCAGTAGGTGGTAGGCAGAAGTTAAAAACAGATGCAAAACACAGCAGGAAAACAAACAAGGGTTATTCAGACACTGACTCAGTAGTCTTAATTTGCGATGCAAGACGTCTGGGTAGGAAGATGGGGAGATACAAGCAGTGATGCATCAGGAGAAGGTGGACATTGCTGATATCACAGAAATGTGAGGTCAGTGATAATGGGGGGGGTGGAACATGGAGATGCATGGTTATAGGCTGTTCAAACATGTCAGAAAAGCAAGAGATAAGGGTTAGTGACAACCTACTTAAATAAAGAAACCAGCTCTGAAGTCAGAGAAGAGGAAGAACACCAGTCCAGGAATGGGGCAAGGGTACAGTCAGGATTAAAAGATAGTTTAAGTGCCTTGGCTATTGAGGCAGAGGAAGGAGAGAGAGCTGGTGGATTGGTACAGTGTATCATCCACCAGACACAACAAGAGATTGTGGGATAACAAGCAGAGGGTAATAGTCATGGTGAATCTGAATCTGCCAGGATCAGAGTGGGAGATCTCCATGGTGGAGCAAAGGTGTAAGTGTCGATTGAGGCCTTGGTTCATCTAATAAGTGCAGGGCTGTACCATAAAGGATAAAATTCTGGACATGGTCCTAACTGACACAGATGGTTTTGTGGATGACCAGGTTAAAGCACTGTTAGTCAACAGTAATCATCTCTCTGTGGAGCTTAGAGAGGAGACGCGGAGCAGAATAAGAAACCAAACAAGCAATAGGAATGAGTTAATGTTGGAATACTCAGAGCTATAGACAAGAGTATGAGGAGGAAGCAAGGAATGTGGCTATAAAGAAGTATGATGCTAGCAATTATGATAAAGCATAAGGCCTACAGGAGGTGGGAAGGAGAGATGGAGCAGTGGAGGAAGCACAATACATGGATATTAGTGAAAAGGCAACAAAGATGGTAAGGTCAACAAAGGTTAAACCTGCAAGTGATTTAACAGTTGGGACAGGAAGAAGAGCAGACTCCCCGTCCCCATAAAACAAAGTTCATCCCTTTCCATATTCAAGCCCAATTTTGATCTATGGATGTAAAACACAACATTTGGATCTGTATCAGAAGCTTGAAGTATAAAAAGAGCGAACGCTCTTTAATCAACACCAAATACATGAAGTCCCATAAAGCTGAACGGCCAGAACAGTGATTTTTTTTCCCCGGGGAAACAATCGCTGGGCCATTCTCAGGACTTTATCATTTCCTCCACTGTGGTGTGATCTCAGAGTTGGTATATTTAAATAGGGGGGTGTGGGGGGGGGGGGGTGAAGCCCTCCACTTTATGTTGTGTTTGTATTTTTTTGGAACAGAGATTTTTTTCCGTGGGAAAAAATATCACTGTTCTGCACGTTCAGCTTTTTGGGATTTCACATATTTGGTGTCCATTAAAGAGCGTTCACTCTTTTTACACTTTGAGCTTCTGATATAGACCCCAAAATTTACCCCAGCACTGCCACTGTACTACTCATGGACAGAAGCAACTACTAAATGCTTTATCCCATGCATAGGTTCCCTCAGATTATTTGTTGTATGATTCCAGTTATTCTCATTAGGGGTAATATATAACTAGCAACTATGGGATGGGTAAGGCCAATCTCTGACCAAATGGGATAGGTTAATTTGAGCACAAAAACGGAAATTGGCTAGTCTTAAACTGTCCCACAAGGGCAGCTAGCCTAGTACATACCTAGGAACCTAGGAACCTCAAGCTGAGCAAAGTTGGGAGATTACAGAAAACTAGGAAAAAGCAGGGAGATTGGATGAATAGCCTACTTCAGACTTCACTAAGAAACAAGGGGAGACTGCCATGTTGGGAAGGTGGCAGGCAGAATGGGAAAACTGTTAACAGATGCCAGAACATACCCAGAAGTAGTGGAGAGGGATCTGGCTGACTTTAGAGAAGATGAAATACAAAACCAGATGTACTACCATCCAGAGATCACGGAAATCTGGCCAGTGTATATCCATGTAAATGGGGGTGGGCAGAAAAAAATCTGTGGAGCTACAGGCCTGTTAGCTTAACAACAATGGCAGACAAAGTAAGAGAGAGAGAGAGAGAGAGAGAGAGAGAGAGAGAGAGAGAGAGAGAGTCCTGAGATGAAGGCTGGTAGCATTTAAACCTGATCCAGTTTTATGACCAAGGTGCAGTTATACTCGACAGAGGTTACCAGTGGATACAGTCTACCTTATCTTCAGAAAAGCCTTTTGCTCTATCCCACAGAAGATGCTGATAGAAAAACTGAAGGGGTCGGGGCAGGACCAGGGCTGAAGAACTGGATAGCTGCATGCTTGAATGGTAGGACAAAAATGGTTGTGGTGAGAGGAGACAACATCAGGAATTAGGCAAGTGACTAGTGGAGCACAGCAAGGGGTCTGTTCTGGGTCCTGTAGTCTTTAGTTTGTCTGTCTCAGACATATTTTAGGAAAAAGAGAGCAGACTCAGCCCCTTTGCTGACAACAGAAAAATATCCTTGTTTTCCCGCCTTCCTCGACTAGTTTAGACCAGTTTACAGGCATTGCTGTATTCTGGGCTGTGGTGTAGTTCCTGTGTTGTCCATTACCTTACTTGGATAGAAGGAAGTTTCTTTGCTCACCAGTGAGAGTGGGGAGCCTTGAGCAGCCTACCTGTCCTTGGGAGAAGTGACCTCAGCACAAGAAGCTATAGTAATTGGTTGTTTGGGACCATTCCTAGCTCTTTTGTAGTTCACTGTTTAAAATCCGCGTTTGCACGGCTTTGCGCGGTCATGCACATAGCACAGCACCAGTTAAACAAGGTTAAACTTTTTCTGGCTCCGCCAAGTCTGCTCTTCAAATGTTCCCTTAAGGAAGCTCTACTCTTAGTATAACCAGACTACTCACTGTATTATAAGCCTAGCACTTGTTCTCAATACTTCTCTACTAAGTAAGCACTCTCGTACTAAGTAAAGCACTACATCTACTTACCACCCCTGTGAATACCCACTTCCCTTAAAGGTATACCACTCCCTTATACTGTTCTAGCATGTTGAGTGGTAGATTACTGGCGTCATCTCCAGTTCAGCTGGTCAATCTGGGCATCTTGAGACAATGCTACAATTGTCTCATGTACACAGACAACCCTCTCCTCCTCCCAACAAACACAATTACATGTGAGAGATGCAACTATATAGCCAAACTGGAGGCTGAACTCTCTCAACTCAGGGCTGGCATGACCAGACAGGAGGAGATGGCAATCACACACACAACAATCCCAGTCCCACATAGACCTACCACAACTGCAAACATAACACATAAAAACACAAAGACATACTCGGAGGCTCTAATAAAAAACTTACCAAAACAACAGAGGCTCCCAAAGCAGACATCCAAAAATCCACCACCTCAAAACAAAACACATGCAACACATACTTCAATAAATCAGTGTGTTGACCAATCGCAGCCCTTAAGGCCAAACACCTTGCCTGATACACTAGTAATAGGTGACTCCATAGTCAGGCACACTGATGTCCCACTGACCAGGCTGAACAAGGAGAAGGTGACTGTGAGCTGTCTATCGGGGGCTAGGATCCGCCACATAACACACGCACTCAGGTCACTCCAAAGCAAGTACAAATATGACTCCGTCATTGTCCGTGCTGGTGTGAATGGCCTGAGACGTACCTCCCTGGACTACATGAAAAGAGACATAGAAGAGCTCTCCGATTATGTAGCCCAGGCTGGTATGACCCTGACCCTGAGCAGCATCTTACCCTCACCAAGAATGATACCACAATACAAAGACAAGATGATCAGCTTTAACAATTGGCTCGAGTACTGGTGTCATTCTAAGGGGATCCAATATCTGTCTGCCTGGGATGATATGTTGGACAAGCCATGCTGCTTCGCAAGGGATGGCTTACACCTGTCACCACTGGGCTTCCGGATATTGGCTAAGGCTCTTGCCACCCCATAATGCCTTCTTTAGGAAAGGCCCAAAAGACAAACCCACCTCCTTAGAAAACAAAAATGGAAAAAAACTAGGGGTAATGCTGCTCAACACCAGAAGTCTAAATCTCAAGATGCAGGCACTTGATGCACTCCTCAGCATGGAGAACATCGACGTCTGTGCAGTAACTGAAACCTGGTTCAAGGCTCCTGAGAGCACCCCAGCACTACCAGGCTATACCTCGTATCATGCTTTTCAGCCCCAAAACCGGGCCGTACCACAAAAGGAGGGGGAGTGTCCATATTCATAAAGGACACCCACACCTCCAGGTTAGTAGCAACACATGAAGCAACAGAGACCATACAGGTGCAACTAACCATAGGCAAAACTGCTATACAACTGGTAGCATGTTACAGACCACCCTCCCAATCTCAAGAACCCCACTCAGCCTTCCTGAAGACATTGGAGGATATGAATGTATCACAAAATACCATCATACTGGGAGACTTCAACTACCCAAACATAGATTGGGTACATTATTCTAGCCCTAATACCCTAGCCCAAAGGTTCCTGGAATTCATAAATTCAAATGCACTGGAACAACTAGTCATCTCTCCCACTAGGGGATAATATACTAGACCTGATCATCACAAACATGGGGACAAAATGCTCCACACCAGAAGTATACGCCTCACTAGTGAGATCTGACCACAAACTAATCACCCTGGATATACATATCCCACCTCCACCCCAGCACAAAAGACCACAGTGAAAAACTTCTCAAAAGCAGACTTCACTCTTCTTAAGAAGGAGATGGTATCCTTTAAGCCCACTGTGCCAGTGGATACCACATCCTGCAATGCCGAATCCTTCACAAATGCTTTCTATGGACATATCCAAGAATGCATGGATCATGCAATCCCAAACAAATCCAAGTCCCTCTCCACCAAATGTAAGCGTCCTGTCTGGTGGACCTCAGCCATAAACAAATTGTATAACAAAAGAAGGAAGCTACTGCACGTCAGAGTGAAATCCCATGAAGGGAAGACGTCTCTGATCAACATTAGCAGAAAACTACGTTCTCTCATAAAAACATCCAAGGCAAACTTTGAGAGAAAAATCGCTAAGGACACTAAAGATAACCACAAAGCCTTCTTCAGCTATGTTAGAAACCTGGGCAGAAACCCTCAGATATGCTCAGAGTTGGTTCACAACAACAAAAAATACACTGAACCCACAGATATTGCTAACATTCTGGCTGACAGGTTCAGTGCAAACTTCTTGCCTCCTTCACCCCCAAAAGAAGAAATACTTATCCCAGCTGAATGTAATCTCCCTGTCATCTCAGATGTCCAAGTGAGAACCGCCCTAAACAAAGCAAAAAACACAGCATCAATGGGACCTGATGGTATCCCGGGGTGCGTGTTACATGAACTCCATGAGGAGCTAAACCCACACATAAAAATGCTATTTAACCTTAGCCTTACTTCAGGTTATGTACCTGTACACTGGCGTACAACAACAGTGGTCCCACTACACAAGGGGGGGTGCATCTACAGACCCTGGAAACTACCGCCCCATAAGCTTAACTAGCCTGGTCTACAAAGCTATGGAAAGAATCATTATGGAACTCATAAACAGAGACATAGGGGACCTACAGACACTTGACCCCACCCAGTTCGGCTTTGTGAAGGGCAGATCCTGCCTTTTAAACCTGGTTGACTTTTTCAAAACAGTCACTAGAGCCATTGATGAGGGCAAAGCAGTCCATACAGCATACCTGGACTTAGCTAAGGCCTTCGACACAATACCCCACCCAGGCATCATAGATAAGCTAAACAGCTAAAAAGTAAACCCCTATGTCACCAGATGGGTTGCAAACTGGCTAAAGGACAGAACCCATAAAGTTAAAATCGCTGGAGCAATGTCAGACTCAAAGCCAGTCACAAGTGGTGTCCCACAGGGATCTGTCCTGGGACCCCTCTTGTTCGGCATTTATTTCTCAGATGTTAAAGCAAACATGGGAGGGCTGTGGCTGACAAAGTTCGCAGATGACTGCAAACTAGGCGCCATAGTCGATGCACCAGCTGACACACACATCCTACAAAAAGGCCTCACTGAAACGGACAACTGGTGCCGTAGTCACGGCCTTAAACTAAATGCCAAAAACTGTATAGTCATCCCTTTCGAAAAAACAAAGTACCCACAAATTATCACATAGACAGCAACCCACTGAGTATGGAAAAAGTAATCAGAGACCTAGGGACCCAAGTAGACAGCGACCTCTCATTTGACACCCACGTTGCCAAAGTGGTTAGAAAAACATTCTACCTTGCACACCTCATCATGAAGGGATTCACATCCAGATCCAAGGATGTCATTGTACCCCTGTAGTCCTCCCTCATCAGACCCATGATTGAGTACAATGCCCCATTTGGTATGTACCTCACCCGGCACTTGCAACAGCTGGAGAGACCACAGAAGTACCTTACCAAAAGGATCAAGGGTCTCCAACATATGTCTTATTCCGCCAGACTAAAGAAACTAAAGCTCTATTCAGTGGCATACTGCCTGCTCAGGGGTGATCTCTGCCTGACTTACAAGGCCATGTCCAATCAGGATTTGATAGACATGCTCCACCTCAAAAAATCCAAATCCATCAGGACCACAAGAGCTAAAGACTTAAACCTCGGCACAAGTATGAATAGGACATGCTGGAGGGATAGATTCATAACCGAAAGGCTTCCCATGCTTTGGAACAGGATCCCAGTTCGTATTAGGCAGTGCCCCTCACTGACTCTCTTCAAGAGAAATCTTGATGAGTGGATGGGAGATCGAAAATTTACCCCAGGGGTCACATCTGGGTCACTGCTAGACAGGGGCACAGTAAACTAATTCTATTATATAAGGGGACCTTCATTGTCTCACTACTAGACAGAGGCACAGTATTCTAGATTTATTCTGTACATTTTTGTACCATTTCAGGGGGTGGCTAAAGCCACATCACTATGGCTAGGCTTACAAATGCCCCAGGGCAGATAGCCTAGTACTATACTATGAAACTATATCTTCAGAACTGGTGTGTGGGAAGAACAGTCCAGCAAAAGATATGAAAAGGCCAAACAAGTGGGCAGAAAGGTGGCAGCTGAGGTTAAACGCAAAGTACTGCACTTAGATGACAGTTGTTCTGTTATGAAATATCAGTTAGGATAGTGCAACTGATGACATCAGAGGAGGAATATGATCTCTACTGTGTTGATCATACCTTGAACGGCCCACTTGGAGCAGCAGCAAACAGCATGCTGGGATATATCTTCAGGAGGATAGATTCCAGAAGCAAAGGGTAATGCTTCCACTCTTCAGGGCCTTGGTCAGACCACACCTTGAGTAGTATGTGCAGTTCTGTAGGTCATATAAGAAAAAAGATACCAGGTGGCTGGAAGGGGTCCAGAGGAAATTTATTCAAACGATCCCTGGACGGAGGGGAAACAGTATGACCAGAGACTAGAGCAGCTAGAGCTCTTCTCACATGAGACTACAAGAGATGAGGGAACATGATCTTGTTGTATAAGGTCAAGTTAGAAAGATGCAAAGGGGTCATTCTGAACCTGATGGACAGGCAGGGAAGGAGGGGACCGACACAGCACTTGCAGAGACTAATTACTTCCTAGCCCTCTGAAAGTAGTTTTTCATAGTGAGGGTTATGGACCCAGGGAGCATACCACTGAAATGGTTGTTAGAGTGAAAATCCAGGCAACTATTCACCAGAGCATTGGACAGGTGAAAAAAGAGTAAGTGGGAAGTTAGGGTGGAAATGCACTTAAAAGGGCACATAATATAATGTAAGGTAAGCTACGCCCAATGATGTGATTCAAATTCAAAAAAAACATTTTTTATTTTCACTTAATTGCTAACAAATTATTTTGCCCTATAGCCTATAGTTTCCATAACCCCCAACTTTTCCTTACCTCAGTTTTCATTTAACTGTCTGACTTTGCACCCCTAAAATACCTTCTACCAGTTTTAATTTCTTCACATAGAGACTTCAAGAGCTGGTAATAGTAGATGTTAATATCTTTCCTTGGTATCTCTAGTCTTTCATTTATGCCATAATATCTTCATTCCAAAAATGTCTGCTCCATGTGTGATTCGCCAGCACTCTCTGACTACCTCTACAGTGATGTAAAACATCTGTTCCCTACAGTGATCTTTGATTTTAAACTTACCCAGGCATTTAAAATAGCTGATTCCTTACTTCTTAACTAACAACCTCACCACCACCCCAATAAATGTTCTTTATTATGTCTTGATCTTTTCTGCAGTACTACTGTCCCTGCATCATACCAAGTCGTTATTATTGAAGCCAGAAGTTGTAGAGCCCAAATGCAAAATCCACTACCAAAATGTAAAACACGAAACTCTTTAATGTAAGCGCTTTCGGAAGAAATGGTATTCTTCCTTCTTCAGACAAACAGTTTTACAAACATAGCAGTCCTTAAATAAGCTTTGTAATCATGTGATCAATTTACCAGAATAATTCTTTAAATAATTGATTAATTGGTTAAATACATTCCTTTTTACATACTTTTAGAGTATTCACGTTAATAGTGCATGTTATTGAGTATGTTTAAATAATATTATAACGCAATAGTGGAACACTAATTTAAACACTGTTTTAAAACATGCCGTTTAAACGCTCAAGAAGCCTCCCTTATAGGTTCATAGGTTCATAGGTTTATACTAGGCTATCTGCCCCAAGGCATTTATAAGCCTAGCCCGAATTTTTGTGGCTTACGCCACCCCTTATATGAAAAAATACTGTACCCATTAGTTTGTTGTGCCTCTGTCCAGCAGTGACACAGAGATGATTCCCGGGGTAAACCTACATCCACAGGTCAAGATTTCTCTTGAACAGAGCCAGCGAGGTGCTCTGCCTCACATGGACCGGGACTCTATTCCACAGCATAGGGAGTCTCTGAGTGATAAATCTATCCCTCCAGCACGTCCTATTTATATCCGTGCTAAGGTTTAAGTCGCTTGCTCTAGTGGTTTTGGTGGATTTGGATTTTTTGAGGTGGAGCATGTCCATTAATTCCGGGTTGGACATGGCCTTGTATGTCAGGCACATGTCACCTCTGAGCAGACGGTATGCGACTGAATAGAGCTGGAGTTTCTTCAATCTGGTATCATATGACAGATTTTGGAGTCCCTTTATCCTTTTGGTGAGAAACTTTTGGGGTCTCTCCAATTGCTGAAGATGTCGGGCGAGATACATCCCGAATGGGGCATTGTACTCGATCATTGGTCTGATAAGTGAAGAGTACAGGGGAACAATGACCTCACTAGATCTGGATGTGAATCCCTTCATGATCAGGTGGGCAATGTAGAAGGTCTTTCTAACCACTTTAGCAACGTGAGTGTCAAAAGAAAGGCCACTGTCAACCTGGGTCCCCAGGTCCCTGATAACCTCTTCTGTGCTTAGTGGATTGCCACCTATATGGTAGCTTGGGGTTACCTTGTTTTTCCCGAAGGGTATGACTATAAATTTTTGGTGTTTAACTTCAGGCCATGGCTCTGGCACCAGCTATCTGTTTCCGTGAGTCCCTTCTGAAGGATATCCGTGTCCGATGCACTTTCCACTATGGCGCCTAGTTTGCAGTCTGCAAACTTTGTCAGCCAAAGTCCTCCCATGTTGGCCTGTACTTCTGAGAAGTAGATGCCGAACAATAGGGGCCAAAGACCGAGCCCTGTGGGACACCACTTGTGACCGCTTGGAGTCTGACATAGCGCCAGCAACTCTAACCCTGTGGGTTCTGTCCTTAAGCCAGTTTGCAACCCATCTTGTGACATATGGGTTTACATTTAAGCTGGTAAGTCTTTCTACAATACCCGAGTGGGGTATTGTGTAAAGCCTTTGCAAGGTCAAGGTAGGCTGTATGGACTGCCTTTCCTCATCGATGGCCTTGGTGACTGTTTCAAGAAGTCGACCAAGTTCAAAAGGCATGATCTTCCTTGACGAAGCCAAACTGGGTCGGGTCCAATGTCTGCAAGTCCCCTATATCTTTGTTTATGAGCTCCATTATGATCCTCTCCATAGCTTTGCAGACAAGACTTGTTAAGCTTATGGGGCGGTAATTACCAGGGTCCGTAGAGGCACCGCCTTTGTGGAGTGGGACCACAGTTGCCGTACGCCACTCCTTGGGCACGTATCCTGTGGTAAGGCTGAGATTAAACAGCTGCCTTATGTGCAGGTTTAATTCCTCATTTAGCTCGTGTAGCACACAGCCGGGGACACCATCCGGTCCCATTGATGCTGTGTTTTTAGCTTTAGAGAGAGCAGCTTTCACCTGCGCATTTGTTGTGATTAGCTTCTTATATTTACAAAACAGCTCTATATTTATTATATTTCAAACATAAGACATGAATTATGAATGTAAAAATATATATATATATTATGTAATATTAATCAAGATTTAAATATATATTTGAAATAAATAAATATGAAAATAAAAATTAAAACAGAATGACATGGAAATAAAATGAAGTAAACAAATACATTCATTAATATTAACACCAATATTACTGTTACTTCCATTTGAAAAATCTCATATATTATTAAATTCTACTACAAATGAAAATAATATTTAGAAATAATATTTAAAATTTAAAATTTAAAAATATATACTAATCTACAATAAAAAAGTTGAGTTTACAATACTTCATCTCTTTAGCGCTAAATGTTTAAGAATACACAACAAAGAGACGTGTTCATTTAGCCCTGGGCTGATATATGCGCAAGTTCTTATTTGCCAAAAAAGTTCTTCCCTTTCAAGGAGTATTTTCCATGGTCCTGAATGTATACTATCATTAACTTGTTTCAATACAGTATATTTAAAGACGTGGTCAGGATAATCAATAATATGACATGCTAATGCGTTATTAGTATCTCTTTTAGAAATAGCATACTGATGTTCATAAATACGTCTTTTAAAATTACGCTCAGTCTTCCCTAGAAGGCTGAGCATAATAAACACTTAGCTGCATATACTACTGACTTAGTCATACAGTTAAAGGTTCCAATTATTTTGTATGTAATATTATTAATCTCAATGGTGGTGCCCTCCTTCACAAACACACATTGGTGACAAGTGCCACATTTCAACATGCCTTTTGTTCTTTTTGATGTATTTGGCTTACAAGATTCAAATAACATCTTTAAATTGACTCCTCGCCTATATGTGATTTTTGGTTGCGTCCCATATAATCCAAGAAGGTGCTTGTCTTCAGTTATTAGTCTCCAATTTTTACAAAGGATGTTTCTAATATAATGATGGTCAACTGAAAAGGTACATAAAAATCTAATGTTAACATTTGGCCCTTGGCCTTGAGTTATATTCACTGGGGGGATTCCTAGTTGTAAACTCTGCTCCAGTTCTTGTTGGTATAGCAACGGTTTAAAATAACCTGTCTCCCTTTTAAAAGATACTTCTAAGCGGACTTCTTCTATTAAGGTTAATGGATAGCCTCTATTAAAAAACATAGTGCTTAAGTTTTTACATTCTTGCATGAAATCTATTTCGTCAGTAATCATCTTGGCTGCTCTTACCATCTGCCCTTTTATTACAGCCTTCTTCTGATGAAGAGGGTGGCAGCTAGTATAATGTAGAAACCCATTAGAGTATGTTGGTTTTCTAAATATATTACTTTTGAACCTCTTATTAGAATTATCCTTATATAATGAAATATCTAGATAATTAATATTATTGTCGTGCACTTCATAAGTGAACTTCAAAAAGTTTGTAAGCTGAGTAACATTATGGATGAATAATTTGACCTCTTCAATAGGGCCCTTCCATAATAAAAACACGTCGTCCTGGTATCTAGTATACCAGGCGACATGTTTTTTGAACAGTGGTTCATTGAATAACAAAGTGTTCTCCCATTGGGCCATAACCACGTTGGCGAAAGCACCGCCACATGGAGACCCCATGGCTACACCAGAAGTTTGTACGTACATTTTGTTATTAAATCTGAAAAAATTATAAGTCAGTACAAGTTCTAAGAGGGTCTCAGTAGTGTAAATAATCTCATTACTAGCCCTCCTTTCTGTCAAAAAATCTCTAACCCATTGAAGTCCTAAATTTTGTGGAATAACCATATATAGGTCTCTCACGTCTATAGTTACCAGAACAAATTCTGGGTTAAAGGGCACTTTGTTAATATGACTTAAGAAACTCCAAGAATCTTTATTAATTTGTAATTCTTTATCAATAAAAGGTTTTAGGATATTGTCAACATACTTGGCACAAGCATATAATATAGAATTCCTCCCATCTACTATTGTTCTGAATGGGGGGTTAACAATAGATTTGTGTATCTTAGGGGCACCAAAAAATTTGGGCAATTTAGGTGCTGAGATAGACAAATATCTGAAGACTTCAATATCTATAAATTTCTCTAGAAACAGGTCATCCAAAATGGACCTAATTCTACTATAGGCTTTGTTTACTTCATTAATGCTAACTTCTTGATAGGGTCCCACATTAAGTTGCTCCACTAACTTATTAATATACATATAATGGTCCATAAATATTAGACCACTACCCTTGTCGGGCTTCATAATTCTGATATTACATTCTTGGAGCAATTTAATCATGTTACGCTGATATTTTGAAATATTAAGCGTAGCATAATTAGTATGTGGATTGAGTGCTAAAGCTCTTAAATCAAGTTCACATATTTTTTCAAACGTTTTTAAGTTATCAATCAAAGGTGGGTTAAGTCCGCTTAGAAGTATCTTTTAAAAGGGAGACAGGTTATTTAAACCGTTGCTATACCAACAAGAACTGGAGCAGAGTTTACAACTAGGAATCCCCCCAGTGAATATAACTCAAGGCCAAGGGCCAAATGTTAACATTAGATTTTTATGTACCTTTTCAGTTGACCATCATTATATTAGAAACATCCTTTGTAAAAATTGGAGACTAATAACTGAAGACAAGCACCTTCTTGGATTATATGGGATGCAACCAAAAATCACATATAGGCGAGGAGTCAATTTAAAGATGTTATTTGAATCTTGTAAGCCAAATACATCAAAAAGAACAAAAGGCATGTTGAAATGTGGCACTATCACCAATGTGTGTTTGTGAAGGAGGGCACCACCATTGAGATTAATAATATTACATACAAAATAACTGGAACCTTTAACTGTATGACTAAGTCAGTAGTATATGCAGCTAAGTGTTTATTATGCTCAGCCTTCTATATAGGGAAGACTGAGCGTAATTTTAAAAGACGTATTTATGAACATCAGTATGCTATTTCTAAAAGAGATACTAATAATGCATTAGCATGTCATATTATTGATTATCCTGACCATGTCTTTAAATATACTGTATTGAAACAAGTTAATGATAGTATACATTCAGAACCATGGCAAATACTCCTTGAAAGGGAAGAACTTTTTTGGCAAATAAGAACTTGCGCATATATCAGCCCAGGGCTAAATGAACACGTCTCTTTGTCGTGCATTCTTAAACATTTAGCGCTAAAGAGATGAAGTATTGTATACTCAACTTTTTTAGAGTAGATTAGTATATATTTTTAAATTTTAAATTTTAAATATTATTTCTAAATATTATTTTCATTTGTAGTAGAATTTAATAATATAGGAGATTTTTCAAATGGAAGTAACAGTAATATTGGTGTTAATATTAATGAATGTATTTGTTTACTTCATTTTATTCCCGTGTCATTCTGTTTTAATTTTTATTTTCATATTTATTTATTTCAAATATATAGTTAAATCTTGATTAATATTACATATTATATATATACATTTTTACATTTATAATTCATGTCTTACGTTTGAAATATAATAAATATAGAGCTGTTTTGTAAATATAAGAAGCTTATCACAATAAGGGAGGCTTCTTGAGCGTTTAAACGGCATGTTTTAAAACAGTGTTTAAATTAGTGTTTCCACTATTGCGTTATAATATTATTTAAACATACTCGATAATATGCACTATTAACATGAATACTCTAAAAGTATGTAAAAAGGAATGTATTTAACCAATTAATCAATTATTTAAAGAATTATTCTGGTAAATTGATCACATGATTACAAAGCTTATTTAAGGACTGCTATGTTTGTAAAACTGTTTGTCTGAAGAAGGAAAAATACCATTTCTTCTGAAAGCGCTTACATTAAAGAGTTTCGTGTTTTACATTTTGGTAGTGGATTTTGCATTTGGGCTCTACAACTTCTGGCTTTAACTTCATTAGTTTGTCGTGGCTTTTTTAAAGTCATTATTATTATTATATCTCAAAAATGTTCTAAGGAAAAGCTGCGTGCACTGGGGCGAGAAGAACAGATGTCCTTCATGGTTCACTGTTGCAGTCGTCACTGTAGGGTTCTTCCTGCCAGCAGCAGCCCCCGATCGGCCAGAATCCCAAAGTCTGGATCAGGCGCCAGCTGAGGTCGCATTTATCCTGACGTCAATGCACCAGAAGGTATAAAGACCTCAGCTGACACCATTTCCCCAGTCTTTCTTGCCACGCGGTGCCCTTTGCAGTTCACTGATGCTGGTCGGCCTGTTCCTGTTTGTTTTTGGATCTAATCCCAGGATTTTCGTTTTTTACAGATAAGTACCCTGTTGGGGAGGTCATTTTCTTTCTCCAGTCAGATGTCAGAAAAAGTTAATAATTGTATTTCTTGTGGGAAGCAAATACCTCATAGGGATTTTCACTCTTACTGTATTCCCTGCCTGGGTCCTGACCACGACATTGCTAATTGTGTGTTTTGTGCTAGATTTAATCAGCGTACTATTAGGCGTAGATATAACTTTGCCTTTTACTATTTTGGAAATAGGTTTAATTATAACATGTCTTCAGATTCTTTTCCGGCTTCTGGGGTGTGTAAGAGATGCAGGGATGCAGACAGGCCTCCGAGGTCCACAGCAAAGAATGTTACTCAGTTATTGCCAGTTGTTGGTTCGACGGTCGTCAGTGAGGTGCCTTTGCAGCCCCTGTCATCTGCCTCTTTTGAACCAATTGCCTGTACCAACTCCGGTGTGGAGCTCATGGGGTCTTCAGAATTGCCAGGGACTGGACCTTCGGATACTGCTCCCTCAGTTGGGTCTGGAGCTGATAGGCAGGTACCGGCTTCTGAGGGAGTTCTCAGGCCTTCACAGCTTCCTGTAAATGTGGATTCAAGTTTACATGCTAAGTCAAAATCTAAGGCTCCAGCTAAAGTGAAGTGGCTAGCACAGGCTCCTTTTGATCAGGGTCCTAGACCTCAGAGGCAGATGCTTAGGATGGCTGAAGATCTCTTAACTATGATCAGGGGTTCTCATCCCCCTCCTGACAAGAAGCCTAGATTACAGTCCAATTATGATTCTTCAGACCAAATTTCTGTTTCTTCTGTTTCTTCCCTTGAGCAGGATTATGCTTTTCCTCTTTATGAGGATTCTGATGCTGAAGATTCCTTTCCTTCCGCCTCTCCTCCTGAGGATTATTCTTTTGGTGAAACTTTGCATGATATGGGGGTGAATTTTCACTGGGAAGGGCAGGAATTCTCTGAATCCAAGAAAAGGCTTAGGGATTTTCTTCTTCTCCCCCAGCATAAGCCTCTGGCTATTCCCCCTGTATTGGACATTGTTGATGATGTTTTTTCAGAAGCTTCTCTCTCTCCTGATTCTTTTCCCCCTGCTCCGGCCAAACTGGATAGGTATTATAGGGTTCCAGATTCTCATAAATTTCTTTTTAAAAATCTTTCCCCTGATCCGGAAACAATTTCTCAGGGTCCTAAGGGTGTTAAAGCAGCCTCTGCTAAAAATCCTACTCCCTTTGACTGAGAGTCCAGGGCTTTAAAGAGATGGGGTAAAAAGGTTTATACTTCTGCTACTTTGTCTATTAGGGCTTTGAACTGTCAATTTCATATGCTGAAGTATCAGCAATACCTTTTGTCTGTATTTCAACAAAAGATGTCAGCTGTGTCTATTGGTGCGGATAATCAGGAGTTACAGGATTTATTGCATGCTATTGAACAGGTGGGTAAACATACCCTGCATTGTGGTGTTGATTCTTTGGAAGCTTCTTGTAGGGCTGCAACAACTGGTGCTGTTATTAGAAGACATGCTTGGTTAAGAGATCAAAGCTTGCCAGATCAGATTAAAGCCAAACTTTTGGATGCCCCTTTGCAGCACGATGTTCTGTTTGGGTTCAAAGCTGAAGCGGTACTGAAGAAAATGGAAGACAAAGCCAAATCTATGCAGACGGTTAAGGATTTTCTACAAGTGCAACCTCCTAGATTTAGCAGACACTGGCCAACTAAACCTTCGTCCTTTCCGGGCTTGGACAGGTCTCAGAGAGGCAGATTCAGGCATTCCAGAGGTAGGGGACAGTCACAGTCCCATTTTAGGAATAGGCAGTGGAGTGCCCCCTCTCCCAAGGGAGGTGAAGATAAGTCTCAACCCTACCGAAAACAGTCTTTATGCCTCTCCCTTTCTGGTGCCAGGGGCTCCTCTCCTGGAAGCTCCTTTGGGGGGAAGGAGTTCTCTTTTTTATCAAAATTGGAACCACATAACCTGGGACAAATGGGTTCTGGACATAGTCTCAAGAGGTTACAGATTTCATTTCCACACTATGCCAAAACCGAACGGTTGGCCAGACCTGCCAAATCATCAGTGGGCAGAGGCACAATGGCAGGTTCAGTCCCTCCTGGCTATGAGGGCCATAGAATTGGTACCAAATTTAGAAATAGGGCAAGGTTTTTATTCCAGACTTTTCCTGGTTCCCAGGAAGGAAAATTCGTGGAGACCAATCCTGGACCTCTCTGTACTAAACACCTTCCTAGATATACCAAAATTCAAGATGCTCACTCTGCAGCAGCTGCTGCCTATGTTGGACAAGAACACTTGGATGGTGACTTTGGACTTAAAAGACGCTTACCTGCATATTCCTATACGGCAAGAGTTAATTGCACAAACTCCACTCCACACACCTTCAGATAGAAACAACTCTGATCCAAAACAATACCAAAACAGCAAAATCTTCAGAAGTCAGGAATCGAAAAACAGGAACCAAAGTCAAATCCAAAAGCAAACTTTTTATTCTCCAGCGCCTCGGTGTAACCACCTTTCAAGAGTATACATTCTCACTGAAAGAATGGATATATATATATATATATATATATATATATATACTCATAGCAATTAATTAAGCAATTAATTAAACAATTATGTTCAAAAAAGTTTTAAAGCAGACACCTCCAGTTTATTTCATTATTCAGTCCACAGGGTGCCATTGTATTGTATTTCAAAATAAAAATACTTTCCTTATATTGTAAGTTATATTTCAAAGCATTTTCATCATTACAAAGACATTTCACACTTTCTAAACTGTTCCTGTTAAAAATGAAGCATCAGTATTATGATAAACACTAAAATGTGTGGCAATAAATTTATTTTCCCTTTTATGTCTTATTTCGATTCCTGACTTCTGAAGATTTTGCTGTTTTGGTATTGTTTTGGATCAGAGTTGTTTCTATCTATACGGCAAGAGTGCAGAAGGTATCTGCGTTTCAAAGTGGGCTCAAAACATTACCAGTTCTCTGTGCTGCCCTTTGGCTTATCTACTGTGCCCAGGGTCTTTATGAAGTGCCTGGCACCAGTAATGGCATTTTGCAGACAGACGGGGATTCAAATTTACCCTTATCTGGACGACTGTCTTCTTCAAGCGGACAATAAAGACACTCTACTTCGGCATCTAGCTTTTGTGCAGCATCTTCTTCTGTGCCTCGGTTTCACAGTGAATCTAAAGAAATCAAATCTGGTACCCACACAACAGAATACTTTCCTGGGTGCTCTTCTGAGTACTTCAACCCAGATGGCTTCCTTGACACCAGACAAGAAAGTGCAACTAGCTTCTTTTTTCCGGCACCTGGCTTCAATGAAACAGCTGACTGCAAGAAAAATTCTGCAGGCTTTGGGTTACATGGCCTCCTGCATTCTGCTAATACCATATGCAAGGCTGCATATGAGGAAACTGCAGTGGTACCTCAAGAGTGTCTGGTCTCAGCATTACCACAGTTTGGAAACAGTGGTCACGATTTTGCCTTGTCTCCAGCAAGAGTTTCTTTGGTGGGCCGAAGCCTGTCTACAGAACACGGGGAAGCCTTTTTGTCCTCTGCCGACCAACCAAGTTCTGACAACGGATGCTTCAGATTATGTCTGGGGAGCCCACATGCATGGGAGATGTCTTCAGGGTGTTTGGACGAAGGAACAAACGCACCTGCACATAAATTTGAAGGAGTTGCTAGCTGTACAGAATGCCATGGTAGCCTTCAGGGACCTTCTTCTACCAGGACAATTGTTGATATGGACAGACAACACTACAGTGATGTGGTACATCAACAAGCAGGGGGGCTCTCACTCTTACCCCCTGTGCAGATTAGCCATGAATCTCTGGTACACTGCTCTGACCTGCAGTGTTGACTTACAGGCACACTTCCTGCCAGGGAAAGACAACACTCTGGCAGACGCCTTGAGCAGACGCATTTCAGATCTACACAAATGGATATTGGATGTTCGGATATTCAGGATGATTATAAAGGCTTGGGGATGTTCGGACATAGATCTCTTTGCATCCCCTCAGAATCATCAGCTTCCAACATTCTGCACAAGGACCTACCACAAACTAGCATGGAAAGTGGATGCCCTCTCATTCAGTTGGAAACACCTCTCAGTATATGCTTTTCCTCCCTTTCCTCTTCTACCTCGGGTACTTCTGAAGATAAAACAAGACAGACCGCACATGATTCTACTGGCTCCCAATTGGCCTCGGCAATTCTGGTATTCCACTCTGATGACCTTAGTTCAGGAGCCTCCCTGGATTCTGCCTCAAATCCCTCATCTACTGTCTCAACGGGATGGCCGGATACTGCACAGTCATGTCAAGACTTTGCATCTACCTGCCTGGCGGATCCAGGGTCTGTAAACACCTCTGCCCTTTCCAAACAGGTATTGGATGTAATCCTTGAAGCTAGACGGCCCAGCACTAGAAAATCTTATGCGGGAAAATGGAAAAGATTTTGCTCCTGGAGTCAAGTCCAGGGTGGTGATTCTTCTGTTCCGAACATTCCTCTGATTTTACAGTATCTGACAGAGTTATTACATACGGGCCTATCTTTTTCATCTATTAAGCTTCATGCTTCTGCACATTACGATACGGATCCTCCGATTTTTTCTCATCCATTACTTAAACAATTTCTTAGAGGGGCTAAGAATATTCTGCACCCTATAAGGGCTCCTGTTCCCACTTGGGATCTTAACTATGTTTTGGAGAAATTAACTTTGTCTCCTTTTGAACCTGCAGCTTCCATGGATTTAAAATGTTTGTCTTGGAAAACTGCTTTTCTTTTAGCTATTACCTCTGCTAGAAGAATTTCGGAATTGCAAGCACTCATGGCTGTGGAACCCTTCCTTATTTTTCATCAGGACAGGGTATCTCTATGGACTAATCCCACATTTATGCCCAAGGTGGTTTCAGCAGTGGCCTTGAATCAGTCTATTCATTTGCCTACCTTTTATCCTAATCCTCAAAGTGAGGAAGAAAGTCTTTTGCACTCTCTAGACATGCACAGACAGCTTCGTTTATACCTGGACAGGACCAAGATATTCCGGAAATCTGATCAGTTGTTTGTCGCTTATGCTCCTACTGTTCAGGGGAAAGCAATCACTAAGCAAACTATTTCCAAGTGGATTGCCCATTGCATCAAGTTCTGTTACTCTTATCATGGCAATCCAGTTCCTTTTAATGTTAGGACTCATTCTACCCGGGCTACTTCTACTTCAGCAGCTTTTCTTTGTGGGGTTCCTACCAAGGATATTTTGGAAGCTGCTACTTGGAGTTCTGTACATACTTTTTCTAAGCATTACAACCTCCCTCTCTATTCTAAATCTAGGGCAGGTTTTGCTTCTGCGGTTTTGCATGGTTTTGTGACCGCTCCCTCTGTTTCTCCTCCAGACACCCTTTCTTAGCTTTGGGACTCAACCCTACAGTGATGACTGCAACAGTTGTGTACTCTTATCATAAATGTAGATGTTCGAGTGTGTTCACTGTTGCAGTCCGGGTTACCCTCCCGCCTATCTCCTCTTTTGTTTTTTCCTTGAGTATTGTCTGTTATGAGGTATTTTGGCTGCTGAGGTTTTGGGCATGGTTTCCTTTTTTAGCCTTTTCTTTCTGGGCACCTGACTTCTGGGGCAAGAAAAACTGGGGAAATGGCATCAGCTGAGGTCTTTATACCTTCCGGCGCATTGACGTCAGGATAAATGCGACCTCAGCTGGCGCCCGATCCAGACTTTGGGATTCTGGCCAATCGGGGGCTGCTGCTGGCAGGAAGAACCCTACAGTGATGACTGCAACAGTGAACACACTCGAACATCTACATTTATGGTAAGAGTACACAACTGTACTTTACTGTGCTAATATCTCACTTTAATTTGTAGTGAAACCACTTTGATTTCTTACATTTTAGCTCTAGCAAATATCAATGGGTCTGTTTGCAATGACATTCTGTGACTTTTGTTAGTGACCATTTCTTATACAGCATTTTAAGTTACATTAGAATTCTAAACTTGGAAAAAGTAATTCATTTATTACTTCTGTTTATTCTCAGAATTACATTTTCTAGTAAATATGTTAAAACTACCCCTGGCTAACAACACAAACTTCCCGCCTACTGTGGCTCCACTTATGAAACTCAATATTGTCTGTTTAAATTGTTGTTTGAAAAAAACAGCAAAACCAGATGAATAAATCACACAGGCTGGATTCCAGCCTGTCTGATTTATTCATCTGGTTAAATTGTTGTTTGGTTGATATAACATTTGACTTTTTTTTTTTTTTTTATGGCTTGAAGTGTGACTCTTTGAACCTTGTATAAACTTGTTTTTACTCTTTACTGTATTTTTATGTACCGGGGAAAAGCCGAAAGACAAACAACAACAACTGTATTTTTATGTAAACTTTCATAGAAATCTTTGTAATACTAGAACTTGCAGGCTAGTGTGTTCCCCTGCAAGTACAGCAGTGCACAGCTTAAAGAGACAATGATCCAAAAGTAAAAAAGCCAGCACAAAGGTGTATCAGGTGCAACTTTTATTAAAAAGTTAACACATACATGTAAACAAAATTGATTATCTTTGACTGGTAACACGTGCGTATAAAGAATAATTGCAGTTCTTAAGTGTAACTTTTTTTTATTGGTCATGCATTTCCATGAGAATCAATAACCAGGGACTGAATGAATAGCTTGCTTCAGTCTTCACAAAGAAGCAAGGGGAGACTGCCATGCTGAGAAGGGAGGAAGGCAGAATTCTTAAGGTCATAAAAGTTTGCATTGTAGCTGCCTACCCTAGTCTGCATGATGTTGAAGATAATATGACAAATACTGGGAAATACTCAAGATCTCACAAAAACAATTCTGGCAAAAATCAGTATGATACTTCATTAAATTACATTTTTGTTGTATGAGGTACTCTTAGGGGTGGATTAAATAAATGGAAAGCACTTTGTTTTGAGGAAAAAAATGATATTTGAGTGGAGAACGTCTTTAATTTCTCCTTCAGTAAATGTTATGTGCTGTTTTCTAAATTTATTCACACACACTTGTTTTATAAAGCCATTTGTTCTAGGCTTTTACTACCCTCTATTATGCACATCTGTCTTGCCTCAAAGAATGCAGCATGCCTTAACACTTCACTGTTCAGGTTCATTCTGGCCATATAATGAAAATATATATATTTATATAATATAATAATATATTGCCATATAATTATCAATACAATATATTACTATAATTATAATTATTATTATTCCCTTCGCAGAGACTTCCCTTACTATGGAACAGGGTCCCGATCTACATAAGACAGAGCCCCTCACTATCACTCTTCAAGAGGAACCTTGATGAGTGGATGGGTAACAGAAAGTTCACACCGGGAATCACACCAACAGCACTACTAGATAGGGGCCAAGGGTACTAGCTGCTATTACAAGGGTCTAGGGAACTACTAAAGGGGCGGTGAATACCGCACAACGTGGCTGGGCTAATATATGCCTTCGGGCAGATAGTCCAGTACCAACCTATGAACCTATGAACCTATTATGTTGCCATATAATCAAATGTTATAAACATAAAAAAGCAACCGATGTAAGAACACCACAAACTCTATTTATTAAGCACTTTTCATCCAGCACAGTGGCTGGACTTCTTCAGATAAAAGAATCAACTTCACAGACACTCTTAAATGTTTCAACAATCCAATCATGTGACCAATGTCTCAATTAAACCACTTAACAATGTTCAATTAACACATCACTTTATAAAAGTTCTACCATAGTTAAAAATACAGAGTTAAAAGCCCTGACTAAACAATATAATACATTCTCCCCCTAAATAATAAACCTTCATCCGTTACTACTCAATCAACAGTAAATTTATTTATACCTGGTGTATTAAAAATAAAAAAAATATAAAGCATGTTAAAATAAAACCATGGTTAATATATAACCATTGTAAATAAATAAATGCTTTAGGTGTGGGACTAACCCTTAAACTCATCACTTGATTTAGGTAAATTATCTCCACATACATTTTAATTTTAAGTATGGGAGAACATTCCTGGGGAACTGATTAGCATTTAATCGAAGTTGCCATAACAACTCAAGTTGTTCTAAAAGTAGTGATGCTGGTCCTTCATGTACATTTTCACTAATCTGGTCTATAACCTT
Organism: Protopterus annectens; assembly: GCF_019279795.1. Taxonomy (NCBI): domain Eukaryota; kingdom Metazoa; phylum Chordata; order Ceratodontiformes; family Protopteridae; genus Protopterus; species Protopterus annectens. The sequence continues at coordinate 766,696,540 of NC_056747.1, read as the reverse complement.
AAACTTGAATTTATGATTAGGTGAATTTTCTATGTGCCTAGCTAGTGCGTTGTCTGTTTTCCCCCTCCTAATAGTGTACAGGTGTTCATAGATTCTTTCTTTTAACTTTCTATCTGTTTTCCCTATATAGAAAACAGGACAGAGAATGCACTGAACTAGGTATACCACCATTTTAATGTTACAGTTTTACGTACCTGTGATGGAATACTTATGGTTACCTATAGAAAAATGTTGTCCAGTTGCAATGGATTCACAGTAGTTACAGCTTTCATATTTGAACATCCCTGGGGTCCTTGCAACATTCACTATAGGGGTTTCTATTAAGTTTTTCAAGATTTTACCCTTCCTGTAAGTGACAATAGGTCTGTGGCCTATCTAATTAACTAATTCAATCTCATTTTTTAACAGGTTCCTGTTTTTGTTGATAATTTTCTTGATTTCAACCGTGTCAGTACTAAAACTACTATTGTATTGACCACCTTCTCTTGAAAATATGTTTGTATGGGTGGTAGATGTTACTACCCTCTCCTCCATAATTACATCCTTTTCTGTATTTGTGGTGCTAGTTCCACATAGACAAAGTATTGGTTTAAAAAAAAACTGTCTGATGTTTATGTGACACTTCCATTACCAATTCATTAAAAAAACCTGTGGGGTAACCTCTTTGCAAGAACATTTCAGTTAAGTTCTGGCATTCAGTGCAAAAATCTTCATTTGTTGTCAGCATTCTGGCTGCTCTTATGAGCTGCCCTTTTACAACTGATTTTTTGTACTGAATGGGTGTGCACTTTTGTAATGCAAAAATGCATTACAGTAAGTTGATTTTCGATATATAGGTGCAACATCGTTTTTCAGCAGTATGTCTAAGTATGCTATAGTTTCCTTACTGAAATTTGATGTAAATTTAAAAAAATTGGTACTGTTGTTCATTAATTGTAAGATTATAGTAGCTGAAGCTTCATCACCTCTTAGCACTATAAAAATATCATTCAAGAAGCGTGTATAATGTTCTATCAAGTTCATTATACTGGGGTTGTTGAATAAATAAGTGTGTTCACAATGGGCCATCACCATGTTGGGGAAACTCGCACCACATGGTGAGCCCATTGCTACCCCTACTAGTTGTAAATAAATCGTGTCAATAATCAATATCATAATAACATAATCAAATATTAAAAAGCAATCCTAAATGTGAAATAATGATTACCATGAAAAGTTCCCCCTTTTTGTGAAATTTTAATGTTTAACTTGAGTCCAAGACAATAATGTGTGTCAGGTCAATAGTAGCTGTTGTAATACAAATTGTCTGTATGTGAAAATGCCTCCACTCTGAAACAAAGTAATGAAATGTCATCCAGTGATGCACAAGTTATATAATCTGAATGGCAATAAAGTTTACTTTGACTGGAAATTGTACTTGATGCAGAGAGGTCTGCATCTGGAAATACTGAGTGTATCCATTTGTATTCCAAGTGCACGTCCCTCTCCAGTGTCAGTGGTGAGGATTCAGGCTCTTTAACTACTGGCCCAGAAATGGGATCACACATAGTGGTGCACATCACATATTGGTAGCAATGGTGGGTGTCACACTCAGCACTAGTTTGATGTTTTACTTTTCCATTGTGCCTACTTTCCTCTTCCTCAGGCAACCAGGAAGAAAAGTGAAGTACCTGCAATAGTAGGCTCCATGCAAGTGCATGCTTTTAGACACTTGTATCCTATCTAAAGAGCAATACACCCCTGTGTAAGTATAGTGCTTCCTGCCTTTTTTGTCTTCTTGAGTCTGGCTCCTTCCTGACTGCATACCAGGAGTTGCTCAAGGTACAGAAAAGTATTGTCATCATTTTTTTTGGCAGAGATAAGCCCCCCCATCAATCACTCACTCCCACCACTTCCTTGTTAGTTTCTTCAGTGACTGAGCTTCAGTGATTTGAACCTGGGTTGTAGTCAGTGCTTTATCTGGCTGAACCATGCAGCTTTCAGATCCTCTACTCTCACTTTTTTGGTAAAATACTCATCATTTCCTGAACATTTTTCCACCCATTACTTCCTATGCATGGTTTCAAATCCACCTTTCCTGTTCATCCTACCTCAGCTATTCACTTTATAAAGTGCCCATTTGTTGTTTCAGTCAGAATTTCACAAATGTTTCTGCATGGGGTAAAGCATCTGTTTATAGTAAATGATATTTTATCGTTTGTGTGCTTACTATATTCAATTAAAGTTCATTTAGAACAATATTGTTTATTTTCAGGTTTTGCCCACCTCCTATTACCCCACTTGAAAGTTTCTGTTGAGTGTAGTGAATGCATTCAGTGCTTCCATGCTCTTTCCATTTCTGTTTCTCTGTTGTCCTGCAGTCATCACTTATCATTTCATCATTTACTTAAACCTCCAATAATGTCTTCAGTTCTTCAGACCTTTCTAAAAGCTTCTTCAGAAATTAATATACTTGAATCTGTGGCACTCATGCAGGGTCCCTATCAGCATCTCGAACGCTGACAATATCGAATTTGATATTGTCGCATCGAGAATGCCGAAAGTGCAGAACGTCGAACGGGTAAACGGAAATCTCCGTAAGGGGAGATTTCCATTTACCTCAAAGTAGTGCAGTCTCAGAGTTGGTATATTGAAGTAGCAGGGAATGTGGAGGGTACAGGGGGGCTTGCCCTCTACCTACACTTGTTAGTTAATTTTTTTTTTTTTTTTAATCAGCATTCGAAAATTGGATAGTTCAATAATGGCAGTTCGACATTTAGTGATTCAAATTATTCAATTTTCAAAATGCTGATATAGATGCCTCATGCAGACTACTTATTCTTCTGTTACTTTCCTCTTGCATCTGATACATGGAACAACTTTCACATTTTACTGTCACCCTGATTTTTTTCAAAATGTCATCTTCTACCATGCTAATTTCATCATGAATAAGTACCAAAACAACATTTGCTTTCTAGCTCTTTTACTCTATGCACAATAGTCATTTCTGTCTGTCAGAATACATATATGACTCACCTTATCTCCTAAATGTTAGTTTATTCCTGGGCAATTTTCTTATAATGATGATGTTATATGCTAGACCGCTAGTATTTTCTTCTGTAACTTTGAAGATACGATACAGCACCTTTGACAGTATCCTGTTACTTGGTTACCATTCTTTTTCTTTTGTTATCTGCAATCTAACCACTCACTTCATCCATTCAGACATTCATCCATTCAGTTTTATCAGCTGCTTGTCCTGGTGACATACAAACAATGTTATAGGGTTACACAAATGGCACTTGCACAGTGAGATAAACATGAATGCAAAGGAACAAGAGCACTAAATACAATATGTATAACTACTTGGTAAAACATCCTCACTGTCTGCTCAAACTACCTCAACTGGTGCCTCTTGATGAGCACCAGGTATGCCCCAAGCGCCTCCTGAATTAACAGGCTTCTCTTTGTCATGTACAATTAACCCAACTCCTCTGTAAAGGAACCTATTTTCTGCCACGTATATCTGTGATCTCATCCTTTTGGCATCTACTCAAAGGTTCATATTATGGATAGGAATAGGGATATAGACTAAATGATGACTTGAGAGATTTGTGCTATAACTCAGATTCCCCACCACCAAACTCCCTAGGTGTAAGAGTGAAACAGTTTCTGAGTTGAGAGTTAAACTCACAATGCAAATAAACACTGGTTAGAGATTCCTGTAAGATGCATTCATTACACAGCTGGGTTTCCTGAGTCTGTACTGGCTGCCTTTCCAGCTATTTGACACAACTCGCAATAAGCTGACAGTCATATTATGGTAAACAATGCTTAGACTCTGTGGCCTAAATTCTGATGAAATGACTGCAGTTGATAATTTTCCTTTGGCCTAAGGTGCTTGGGTACCAAGCCCACTTATGAGCATTCTTCTGTTCAAACATAGTGCTTGTTATGAATAATATATGACTAGCACAGAAGTCCAAAAACAATTCCTTCCAACCAAACCCCTCCAAGTTTCTCCCATAATTTCTCTTATGAGCATTGAAGTCTGTCAGTAGAACTACAAGATAAAAAACGTAGTATCCTGTCAGGTACTGTGGACAAAGTCTCTCAGAAAGCTTAATACTATCCGATAAGTGAAGAAGTATAAACAGCAGAGAGAATTTCCATTTCTGTCAGTTGTAGTCACAGTGAGGTGGCCCTGTTATTTACTGATATGAATTCCAACTATGTTGCCTGCAGATTGGGGCTTCTAAGTATCAACACCTACCTTGGGACTTTCCTGATGGTCAGCTCCAGAGTATGAGTGGAATCATCCTCAGCTGAGATGTCTGGTTTCAAATCCAGTGCTTTGGGTAGAGACACACCAACCTAAATCTGTCTGCTACTTTTCAGACTCCCTCACAAGCTGTGACGCTTTCATCAGCAGTGAGGTGGACCCTGTTTCCTGATGGTCAGCTCCAGAGTATGAGTGGAATCATCCTCAGCTGAGATGTCTGGTTTCAAATCCAGTGCTTTGGGTAGAGACACAACAACCTAAATCTGTCTGCTACTTTTCAGACTCCCTCACAAGCTGTGACGCTTTCATCAGCAGTGAGGTGGACCCTGTTTCCTCAGTAAGGCCTAGTCTATCATACTCTGTCCTGCCTCTGCCTGCCACTTGACTGACATCACAACTGAATGCAGTCTTATACTGCAGCTGTTTATAGGTGTTTATAGGTAAGGACAAGGCAAGCTGCCTTTGTGGGCCATTTTTAGCCTAGCCAACTTCCCCTTAAAGGTGGGAATCAGACTCTGTACTTTGAGCCCATTAGGTAAACACCTTAACCATTATGCCAACAGCCAACCCCATCAGACCTTTTGGGTGGAGCCCAGTGAAGTTACCCGAGTTATTCTGCCACCAGGTACTCAACTACAAATGCCAGTCCCCAGGCCTGATTCTAAGGGTGGGATCTGATATAACCTCTTGCAGATATGATTCTCCTATTTTCAGATTCTTTTACTAAACCATTGGGTGAAGTTACATTTTGGACTTCTGTATGGCTCCTCCTCTCAGACCAGTTTGTCAAGGGTGACCCTACTAAGAGCACAAAGCTCAAGGAAACATGGCTCTAAGAATCACAGGGGCATACAAGCCTCTTTCATCATGCCAAGGTTACAGCCAAGGAGGGACTACCCAGTTCAGTGTTATGTTATTAGATTAGGCAATTAGCACAGAAGATTAAAATTATAAGATGTTAATGAGCTGCTTACTGTGGTATGGGGTTAGGTTCTATCAGCCTTCATCTGTCTACTGTGTGACCTTCAACAAGTTACTTAACTGGATAGTGCTTTTGGGAAATTGGGATAGGCTTATCAATGGTCTCCTGGACTGCATGCATAGTAACTACCTGTGAACCTATACTTTTTGGCAGTCAGACACAAGATTCCTTGTATTAGAATACTTTTTCCAAGCAAATATTCTTAAAGATTTTTCCTTTAATAAGTCAGGCACTGGTTAGCTTCCTCCTTTCAGTGTTTGAACATTAGCAGAATAATCTTTTTGTTCCTACATGACAGTATAAACTATGCACATATTTGTGTAGCTGTTGCCTAATACCTCACTTCTGCATTCTCTCTTTAATGCCCCATTCTTCCTGTTCCCCCTTCTGCCTTGCCTACTGCGCCTATAATGCATGGCTTATACCTCTGCATACGAAGCCCTCTGTTTCTCTCTCATCCCAGAGTACATGTAATCTAACAATACACTTGTCTTCCTTATGAAATAAATTACAGCATACTGCGTACATTATGTTATACTTGTCCCTGGGGATTAACAACAGAGTTTAGGAGTGCAGAATATGTAGACTTAGAACAGACCTCATTATAAAGTGAAAAACAGTAATTCTAGTTTCACTAAAATTACTTCTGCAGACAAAAGCTGACATTTACTACACATTTTAGCAGCCTTTATAATGTTACTGCTTAATTTTTCACACTCTCCTGAACTGTAAACCCATGCTCGTATATCTTATTACAGAGCAGCGCTACCCCCTACTGCCTTCTGAAACTTACTGCAGTTCTCCAGTGCATGTTCTGGACATAAAAGCATTGCCCTCACAGGGATTTATCATAACATATTTTAGAATGGGGTTATGTAAGATAAGTACAGGCATCTATATGAATTAAACAAACAAAAAAAAAACACTGCTGACAATTTAGGTTCCATTAAAGATTAACATTTAATACTCCGTTCAGCATTTTTTGCTGCTGTTCCTTTTAGGTAGTCTCTTTCTCTGAACTTATTACTTGCACCAGAGTCAATCATCTGCTTTCTCACTGAAGGGTGGTACCAGTGAAAGAGAAACAATGCTATCCATTCACAAGGGTAATGGAGACTACTCTACCTGCAACCACAGAACCCATATCCCGTGAACCTGATTTTCCAATTTCTTTCAAGAAAAATGCTGGCAAATCCCAAATTTTGCCTGTCTGAATATGGGAGGGGGCATGGGATTTTCATGGAATTTGACAGTTTAATCCAATTTTGGACTATAAATACTGGGGGGGGGCATGAGATTTTCATGGAATTTGGCATTTTAGGCTGGAGCACTCCACTACAATCCATAATTCTTTGCAGCACATTTGCTATTCAGAACACTGTCAGCTTAATTTATTGAGTGTAGTGTGCTCATAATCTCTTTTAATTTTGCTTATATATATATATATATATATATATATATATATATATATATATATATATATATATATATACACACACACACATATGTACTAGCAAGTTATAATGAAAGCATGGGAGTGACTGGAAATTACACTTAAAACTCATGGGTGTAATTCCCTGATTTCATCTCATGAGAATAGAATTTGTTTTTTTTTTTGAGAACTGTAAATCAGTGTCCCTTCCTATATCTATTCTGAAGCTCCCATCAAACTATTCATTCACAGAGGTGATGAAGCATACTGCGTCTGCAATCATTGGCCTGTATCCATTCTGAATAATTAGTATTGATACTTGTTTGTGAGGAACTCATCACATAATTTAAAATGCTGCTCTCCATAAAGCAGAAAGGGTTTCGGAAAGGTCATAGAACTGAGATTACCCTTAATTGAATCATATAATGTCCAGAGAAACATGGATGACAGCAGGTCTGTTAGTTACATCATGTTTGTGTTGTTACTAAGGTATATGTCACACTGAGCTACCATCTGCTGCTTTATAAGCTAACTAAATTAGATTTGGACATCCCGACAACAGACTGATTCTCTCTCTCTCAAGTAACTGGAGTCCAGTTTATCAAAAGAAATAGGATCATCCCTCTTTTGTGGGTAGCAAGTCCTAGAATCAGGAAAAAAATAAACAGTTACACATTGCAGCTTCACAAGCATTTGTGTTTGTTCTATTAAAAATACATTATTATGGTTCTTACAGAATGCAACTTTCAAATTCTTCACCATGGGTGCAGCCTATTACTCTGACAAGTGACTTACCAGCTTCTTAAGCAAAACAAAATCAAATTCAACTATTTTAAATCTTTTGATATCCAAAGTTTCAGAACATACAGCAAGTGTGATTCCTTAAAATCTTCAGACTCTCCAATAATCTGGACATTTGTAGCATAGCAATCCATTTCAGATGCTTCCAAATGCTACCACAAAACCATGTTCTCTGTAGCTCTTCATTTTGCAAAGTCCTGCCTACTTTGTCCCAGTACTTTTATTATACATAGAGAGCTTAGCTAACACATCAGTATTCCTGCTTATTTTATTCTGCGTTTTCATGAAAGCCTTTCATAATAGGTCTAATTCTAGCTGCCTCATCCCAGAGTCACACTCAAATAACTGACTTAAAATAGTTTTGACAGTTTCAGTGGAAGTGCTTTACTTTTCCTGTGCATTTTAAATATGTATATTTTCCTACATAGATAGCAAATAATAATATTGGCTCATGGATTAAACTGTCATTCACACGTTTTTTAATAAACAATGTTTGCTATTATTCTCAAGGAAATGCACTGAAACTGGGACTATGGCTGTTTAGCAGTCCCTTTCTCTATATTAGCAATGCAGCCATGTATAAAACAGTTCATATCTTCACTGGAATATCAAAAATTCTTTCTCCTGGGACTATGCCTTTCTCTGTAGTTGAAAACAAAATCTAGTCAATACCTAGAGGAAGTCAAGTACTGATGCAGTACTGTTTCACTCCCCCAAGGACTCCTTTGATGTACTGCAAAGTCTACCAGCTGACCTCTAATAAAAGTTACCTGCTCATCTCTGTTAAATTCAAGGTTGTGCTATTTGGAGGCAGATGTCTAGGATATGAGAAGTCATCTTGCACAAGAGTTCCTCCTTAATTTGTATTTATTTTTTAACTGTTAATTATTTCAGATATCCTGGAGTCCACCAGAACGAGAGATTGGTATTCTTAACTCATAACTCATAACACACTTCCATTTCTAATGTCAGCAGGAAGTGAGCCTCTTGTATAGGACAGGATTCACATATCCATAGATTATTACTAGGGTAAAGATCAGGGGACTTTCTAAGCCTAGCTATGTTTTCCTGAAAGAATAATGACGTTCTGTGTCCGAACAACATTGACAGCCACTGCTACCTCTTTCCATATGGGGCATGGGTTCCAGGCTAGGTGTAAATTTCCTATTCCCCATCCACTGGTCTAGGTTGTGTTTAAATTGGGTAATAAATGAACTCAGCTTCACATGGATGGGAAGCCTGTTCCATAGGAGGGGCAATCTTGGGACACATATCTGTCTCTCCAGCATGTTCTGTTTAAGTCACAGACAAAATTCAGGTTCCTAGACCTTGTACTTCTGGTACTGTTTAACTTACAAATATCCAGGCGACTCTATGTGTGGGGTTTGTTAATGCCTTCTAAGCCAGCCATAGATCACCCCTCAGCAATCTATGAGACTGAGTAGAGGGAAAGGGCTTTAAGGTACTGTGATAAGGCAGATTTGTTATGCCTTGTATTCTTTTTGTAAGGAACCTCTGAAGTTGCTCTAGTTGCTGAATATGCTTGGTCAGGTACAGAGTAAAGGGAGCATTGTACTCTATGATTGGTCTTATTAGAGCAGACTACAGTGGGATAATGACCTTTTTTTACTTAGATGCCATGCCCTTACTTATAAGTTGTGCAAAATAAAAGAATTTCCTCACCACTGTGGCCATGTGGTGGTTCAAGGTAGGACTACTGTCTATGTACGTACCCAGATCCCTGACCACTGGGTCAGCTCTTAGGGGCATATTATCAACATTTATTTATTTAATATTCATTGACCAGGAAAGTCTGACTAGGACAGAGCCTATTTTGAGCAGAGGCCCAGGGAGAAATGCTCCAGATGCATGTCGTTGAAATGTGGGAGGAAACCCATGGGAATGCAGTGAGGTCATGCAGACTCCATACAGCAGGCACCTCTGCCAAGAAGTGAACTGGAGAACCTCTTGCTGTGAGACAACAACATTAACCACTGCATTGCCATAAACATGGTAATTAGCTGGGATGACTGACTTCCCAAAGGGAACAATTATGCATTTCTCAGCACTGAGTTTAACACCATGGCTTTGGTACCATTTGTTAGCCAGAGATAGGCCTTCTTGAAGAATGCTACTGTCTGCAGAGGGGTTGATGATAATCCCCCCACTTGCAATCATCTACAAACTTAGTTAGCCATAAACTATCAGCATTTGCTTCCACTTCAGAAAAATAGAGGTAAAAAAAGAGCAGGTCTAGTACTGAGCCCTGGGAGACTCCGCCAATGACTGGCTTCTTGGTGGAGGTAGCCTCACCTATTTTGACTTCCTGGGTCCTATCAGTGATCCAGTTGACTATATATTGGTGATAAAAGGTTTATACTTAATTTAGTGAGCTTGTACATAATGCCTGAGTGCGGTATTGTTTCAAAAGCCTTGGCCAGGTTGAGGTAAGCTGTGTACACAGTCTTGCCCTTAACCATTGCTCTGGTGACTCACTCAAAGAAGTCCATCAGATTTAATAGGCATGACCTTCTTTTATCAAAGCCAAACTATGATGGGTCCAGCATTTTCAGGTTACCTATGTCCTCATTTATCATGTCCATAATTTTTTCCATGGACATACATTATGAGCCTGGTCAGACTTATGGGCCTGTAGTTAACCAAATTGGCAGATGGACCTCCTTTCTACAGGGGAATTAATGTCACCATCTTCCATTCTTTGGGCATAAAACCTGACTGTAGTCTGCAGATGAAAAGTGATTCAAATGGACCAGAGAAGTCAGGTTTCATGCCATTTAGTAAGTATCCCAGGATGTTATCAGGGCCCATTGATGCAGTGTTTTTGGCCTTGAGAAGTGCATTAATCCTTGTAATGTTGCAGGGGATATGATATGTGGTATTTCCTTTGGACTACTGGGGGAAGTGGGGGGAGACATTTGAGCCGAACTTGTCAGCCAAAAGGATGGCAATAGCCACGGTTCAGTGTGGGTGATACTATTTACAATAAGTTCTGTGCATTATTGTATATTTCCATTGAGGTTACAGACATAGCTGTAGAAAGATTTGTGATTGTTGTTTGCCTGAGAAGCTATTTGTTCTTCAAATTTAGCCTTTAACTTTATACAGCAATCAGTATGGCTGTACATTACTGGATTTAGGGATATTTGGAATTTAGCCATGGTGTCACTTAGCAGAAAGAGGTTAGCCTTGAAATAGTTCCTAAAGGTTTTTGGTTTAACTGGGTCCCTTGATTTAATTTTTATTTCAAGCACTACTGCCTTATGGTCAGATCTGATGAGACAGGACATTACTCTGGGTGATGAATGTTGTTCCCCCATGCTTGTGAGCACAAGTTCAAAGATGTCTGTACACCTGGTAGGAGAATGGACCAACTATTCTAGGATGTTGGTATTAACAAATTTTAGGAATCAGTGGGCTTATGCATTAGAAGTGGTGTAGGATTCCCAAAATATTCAGGGATAGTTGAGATCCCCCATGAAGATCATCACATTGGGTTGAACAATGAGGGACTCTAGTGTATTCAGATAGGTAGTATGGATGTCCTGGGACATGGAAGGGGACCTGTAGGTTGCAAGGATATGATACAAGACCCTGTTTATGGTGAGTTGCATATGTATGAATTCTAGTGGGTCATACACTTTAATTAGTCTGGATACGAGGTCCTTTTTAATATAGACTGAGACTCCTCCACATTTAGGTCCCTCCTGTGCAATAGCTGGGCTAAAGGTGTGAAAGGCATTATCACCTAGCACTGCTGGAGTACTCTACACAACTTTAAACCATGTTTCCATTACTGCACATATGTCTACACTCTCCAGGAAGAAAACAGCTTACAGGGAGTGGAGTTTCTTGTTAAGACATCTAGCATTGAGCAGTACCATCTTTTGATATTCCTTCATAGGTTTGGTGAGGTGATGTTTGGCACTGCCTAAAAAGGCACTATGGGGGTAGAAAATGTCTTTGCCAATATCTGAAAGCCTAGTGGGGATAAGTGCAGACCACCCCTGACAAAGCAGCATGTTCTGTCAATCATTTCCTCCCAGGCTGTTAAATATTGTACCCTCTTGGATTGACACCAGAAGCTAAGCCAGTTGTTAAAATCAATCATTTTCTTTTGGTACTGGAGCATCATCTTTGGAGAAAGTAGTATGCTGCTCAGTGCTAGACTTATACCTTCCTGAGACACATAATCAACAAGCTCAGTCATGTCTCGCTTTATATAGTCAGTGGTGATATATCTCATGTCATTAACCCCCACATGAACTATGTCAGAATCATACTGGTATCTGTGGTTCAATGACCTGATTACCTGTGTGATTTGATGGATCTTAGCCCTGGAAAGACAGCTAACCATGACTCTGTCCTTACTCAGTCTGGTAAGGGGAATATCAGTGTGCCTCACTATAGAATCATCAATGACTAGAAAAGTTGGCTATGCACTGGTTTGCCTTAAGGGCTTAACAGTACAGGCATTGGATACAGAGCTACTATGTGTAGCTGTGGGTGGTGTTTTATTGGTGTGTTTATGTGATGACTGAGGACCCTTTTTTTGATTGTGGTATGCAGGAGGCCTTAGTGTTTTTGGAAGGTTATTTGTAAGTACCTCAGAATAAGTAGTTTATGTGAAAGATCTTTTTCTTATGCAGTAGGTGTGATGCAGTGTTACTGACAACCTCTACAGAATTAGTTTTGGTTGCATAAGTGCATTTTGCCACCAGCATTAGTGTATTTACACTTCTCGCATACATCATCTGTTTTATTAAGAATAAGTGGATTGTTAGTGTACATGTGGCAATTACTATGATGCCTGAGAATACCCATCTCAACCAGATTGGTCACAGAGAGAGTCTTGAAGTGCATATCCATGGCTAATGATCTACTAGGGAGGAGTGAGGGAAATTTAAATATTGACTAGGTCAATTCCACAAGGAACTCGATGAGCAAAACTCAGCTGTGTGCAAACTAGATGCTCTAGTAGTTTTATATATATATATATATATATATATATATATATATATATATATATATATATATATATATATATATATATATATATATATATATAGACAGTAATGGCATTTTACGGGAAACTTACACTGAGAGACCAGTGTCTACACAAATTGCAAGAAGGCATTACGCTGTGAGATATCAGTGTCTATACAGATCACTTATATGCACATACAACAGCAGTTCTAACTAAAGACTGTAAAAAAGGTCAACTATTGCAGATATTCAACACAGAAACACTCAATGCAGTTGTGACAAAAACAATGTGAAAACAAGTGCCAAAATAGTGGATATGATAATGTAAGTCTTAATTTACTCATAGGTTTTGAGGCAAGCATTGTGCAGCTGCGATGTTTAAATAGCAGAGGAGATTTGATGAAAAAACACACAAACAAGGCCCTGTGACCAATCAAAAACAGTACTCTATTCTTTTCTTTACACAGTCCCGGGCCAGAAAATGACTCAGGTCCCCTCTACTCTCACTAAAGTGAAACCAAGGCAGTTCTAACTAAAGACTGTAAAAAAGGTAAAAAATGCAGATATTCAACACAGAAACACTCAATTAAGCTACCTGTGACAAAGACATGTGAAAAACAAGTGCAGAAACAGTGTATATGGTAATGTAAGTCTTAGCTTTTGTAAGATTTAGCAGAAACCATCAGCACTTTTTTTTTCTCAAGTAGCATGGTTGCCAGACATTGCCAAACACCTCAAAGCTCTAAGGTTATGAGATAAGCATTGTGCAACTGTTAAACTTAAATAGCAAAGGTTCAAGAAAAAAGAAAAAAAACAGAACACTCTTGTTTTCTTTCCACAGTCCTGACCCTGAAAATTACTAAGACCCCCATACTTTCACTAAAGTGGCGCCAAGGCAGTTCTAACTAAAGACTGTAAAAAGGTCAAAAATCGTCAATATTCAACACAGAACCTCACTTACTGCAACAAAAAATAAGTGCTGAAACTGTGGATATGGTAATGTAAGTCTTAGCTTTTATAGAGTTTAGCAGAAACCAGCAACACTCTGCTTCTCAAGTAGTGTGGTCACCTGACACTGCCAAATGCCTCAAGCACAGAGATTCAAATTTTAAACAATCTAGCCCACCAGCCAATCAGATAAAGGCAAAATACCTACACCAGCAATTCCCAGCTCAGAAGGTCATAGGCTATCCTCTCTTGCCAAAAGAATTTAGACCACAAACCTTCTTAATGTAACATAACTGGCTTGGAACCCAAGTGCTTAAACCAGAACAAAGGCACTTTTAGAAAAACAGACACAATAAGTCATCTATCAAGTTCCAACTCAGAAGGCTGTAAGCTACCTCTCCTGCCACAAGAGTGTAGATCACAAACCTTCCTAATGCAAAATAACTAATTCAGAGACCAAATGCTTAAATCAAAACTAACAGGCTTAGAGCAATAGTTACAATGTATTCAGGCTAGCAACAAGCAGCAATAAATGCAGCAGATTAATTGCAATTGAACACTTTAACAATGTGCAGCAAAGAGCTAAACGAAGTAGGAATAAGCACAAATGCAGTAAAAGCAGCTGAAGAGGTAGTTTCATTTATGAAACTTATAGCCAGAAGCCCATATAATCTTTCTGCCCCTTTTCAAGAATGGTTCTGAGGTCCTTAGCCCAAACATTGAATCATTTCTAAAAACTTGAACATAGCTACCACAGTATTGACAGATTTATTGCTGAAAACACTCATTAACTGCATTAATGTAGAGTTCTGGCCAGATCTACCAACTAGATCTCTAAATGTGTCTGTGAGCACATTACAGCCAGCTATAAAAAGTTCACATACTGTTACTCAGAGACATTCAGAGATCTAGTTGGTATGCTGTCTAAATGAAAACTGGTAAGACCCCTGAGATATTGCCGTCTTTTAACCCATATGATAAGACAGTACAGTTGTACAAGATACTTACCATAACAACAGATTCAATGAGGGAATCATTTATCAATAAATCATAACATTTGCATTACCTATCTTCTGTTTCTTTCTTTGTCTCTGTCCCCTTCTTTAATCAGACCAATTTTCCATCATCTGTCCTAGTCTTTGCAGTGAGGACCAAATCCAATATTGATAGTGTGCCCACCTTCAAATGTACCTACATAGGTACTACACTGATATATCTTTTGCATTTTGTTTTGAGGGGAGATCTATGCCTGGCATATAGGGCATTGTCAGACCCCACTCTGATGGACTTCCTGCATATCCACAAAACAAAACAGCACCAAAATTATCCATTCTAAAGACTTAAACCTTACATGTGATATAAATAGGTCCTGCTGGAGAGATAGGTATGTATCTCGGAGACTACCGCATCTACGGAACAAGCTCTTCATCCATGTAAAGCAGAGTTCCTCCCTAACATAATTCAAGTGCAACTTGGACAATTGGATGGGAAACTGGAAATTCATCCCTGGTTTGGCACCTATGTCGCTAATGGACACAGGTAACCTGTAAATGGTTCATCTCCCAAACCCCTCCTTACACTTATCAAGGGTATCAGAACTTGTCAGAGATTTTGGATGCATGGCTAGGCTTAAAAAGGCCCTTGTGGTCATTTGCATAGTAAACACCCATGAACTTATAAAACTCTAAAACTCAGTTCCCAGAGAAGGGAAATGCCATGCTGGATATTAAGGACATTTTTTCATGACCTTAGGAAGTGGATTTGTTGTTATGTGTGGATTGACTGGAAGAGAATCAGGAACTGCAGAACTGTGCAACTAGACAGGCGAATAAGCTATGTTTAAGTGGAACAAGTGTTTTAAATAGTTCAAGACTATTGAGGTAGGACAGTTCAAAGGGTCAGGGTATTATGCTACAATCCAACAGAAGAAATATCTTCCACTTCTAAATGTAAGATTTTCTTGTATTAGTTCTGCTTATCTGAGTGAAGAAAGCATTAAATGTTATGGATTAAAATCTATCCTCCAAAATGATAAGTTTTTTGTCATGTGAGATGTGCTTTGTTGTGTCAATAAAAGGACTTATGCAGTGTAGGACAGTGGTTGAAGAGTGGCCAGATTCATTTAAAAGTGGATGACATTGGCCTTTTCCTGCTTTGGTTTTAGCACCTTCTGAATCAGAAGAAATGGTGGAAAGGCAAACATCAAGATCTGAGTTTGAGTCAGCAGAAAATAGAAAGTGGATGTCTTCATAGAGCCATAGGTAGTTAATAGACATGCAATCCAGAAGACTACTAAACAGCCAAGCCTAATTGTTCAATTTCTGTAGAGCACTATCTGGTTGAGTGACCTGCTCAGAACCGCACACTATGCAAATTAGAGACTGATGGACTCAAACTCTGAAGTACAGGAAGTAGCTCACTAGCTATGCTAACTTCTACACATGCCCACAGCAGCACATAAAGAAAAAAAAAAAAAACAGGCACAGATACTGACATATTAGGACCTCTTCAGTTCTGCATGCCAAAAGCCCATGTCTGGGCATTTGGACTATTGGAGGAAAATGAAAACCCCAGATAAACCTGTACAGACACAGGAAAGTCATGCAGATTTCATATAGGCACTCCAGCTGGGAACTGAACTAGAGAACTAAGCACTATGAGGTGGCAACCATGCTAATCAAGGCAGGAAAAAATAAATATATAAATAAATAAAACAACCAATAACTTTAACTGGCCAACCTTTGCATGTAACCAGTGCCTTTTGTTTAATGTTAAAATGCATCTTTCAAAGATGCTTACAACTAAAAGAAATGGGAACTATAGTCTTGTTCAGGTCATTGGAATCAGGCAATCTTTTGGTTTATATGAAATGTATACATATATTTTTATTTTATTTTTTATTTGGTTTTAAAACAACAGATAAATCAATTATAAAACAAATAACTATTTACATATGGCCACAGCTGATCAATACATCAAAGTTATACATATCAACAACAATGAATATTTTTCAAGCAAGTCTTTAAATTTAAGCCAAGATTTATATGAATGTGTAATAGAAGTTCTCATCTTTATAGTATGCAATTAACTACAGACAGTCCCCGGGTTACGGACATCCAACATGTGGACAACCCATAGATACGAACAGGCTGCTGCAATGTCGGAAATAATGTAAAAAAAATAAAATTATTAAAGCTGCCCAAAACTGTGTGTGTGTGTGTGTGTGTGTGTGTGTGTGTGTGTGTGTGTGTGTGTGTGTGTGTGTGTGTGTGTGTGTGTGTATGTGTGTTTGACAGAGAGATCAGGAGAGTGAGAGCAATGTGTGAGTGAATGCAGGTATGAATGAGGAAGTGACTGTGTGTATTAGAGATCAGGAGAGTGAGAGCAATGTGTGAGTGAATGTAGGTATGAATGAGGAAGTGACTGTGTGTATGAGAGATCAGAAGAGTGACAGCTATGTGGTGAGTGAATGCAGGTATGAATGAGAAAGTGACTGCATGTATTAGAGATCAAAGAGTTAGAGCGTTGTGTGAGTGAATGCAGGTATGAATGAGGAAGTGACTGCGTGTGTGTGAGAGGGAGAGTGAGAGAGATATGTGAGTGAATGCAGGCATGGATGAGGAAGTGACTGTGTGCATGAGAGAGAGAGTGAAGACTGAGAGTGAGGGAGTGATCCCCTGGCAGCAATTAAGAGGTGGGTGGTTGCATAAATGGAGGAGATTAGTTATGGAATAGGTAAAGTAGGGTTGTGTGTGTGTGTGTGTGTGTGTGTGTGTGTGTGTGTGTGTGTGTGTGTGTGTGTGTGTGTGTGTGTGTCATACTTCTAAAGATCTTAGAGCAAGAAATCTGGAAAAAGCCATAAATAAAAGTGGGACAGATGCCCAAAAATAGGGGCAATTTTAATAAATATTGCTCTTACAAACTTAGAAAGTTGATAGAATAACAGGTTTTGCATTAGCATGAATTTTCTGAAGGGTATGAATTCTTAAACTCAAATGTCTGTCATTATTTTCTAACTTCAGTCTTTATTTTGTGTGTGTGTGTGTGTGTGTGTGTGTGTGTGTGTGTGTGTGTGTGTGTGTGTGTGTGTGTGTGTGTGTGTGTGTGTGTGTGTGTGTGTGTGTGTGTGTGTGTGTGTGTGTGTGTGTGTGTGTGTGTGTGTCTATGAAAAGTCCTCAAACACTGCATTTAATAACAAGATGTCTTAAACCAACTTTGTTGGTAGAAAGTAAGGAAGCATGGCTACAGTATACAGTATTATATTTAAGATTTTTTTTTTGTTTGGAAGTGTTTCTAAAGTGTTTTATATGCAAAAAAAAAAGTAAAATAAATACTAGACTGAGGAAAATATTTGACTAAGTGACATTTAATAAGAACCATATGTACATGTTTCAACTTACATACAAATTTGACTTAAGGACACACTGAAAAAAGGACATCGTCCTTAACCTGAGGGCTGCCTATACTGCAAACAGTTTTTGCAATACTAATAAATTCAACACTAGAGGGAGTAACTTTACTTTTCCAATTTTTAGTAATTACTTTGCTGGCTATAGCAAGAATAGACCAAAGAAGAGGCACTTGAGTTTTTGGAATTATCTCAGGAATCAGAACATTAAATAAGACTAAAAATTTAGAAATATTTCATCTATCTGACCATAGACCTTGAATTAAGTTATTAATTTATTTCCAAAAAAGGGGAGATGACTTTACATTCATATACCATATGCATCCAATCAGCTATTATTTCAAATCACATTCTATTTGATTTATACATAATTATAATTTTGTTAGGAGTGACAAAAGCTCTGTGTAAGAATTTCCAAGTGAAAATTTTCCAATATAAAGAAGATGTGGTTTTATCTGTAGATTTTAATACTATTTTCTTGCATTCTTCACAGAAGTCTTCATTATTAATTTTTGAGGAATAGTTCCAAAAGGAATTGTCTAAATATATGAAATCTAACTTAAGAATTTTATAAATTTGCGACAACTATAATTTATTTTTCATTGCATTATTATTGATATTTATTAATAGTTTCAATAATTTGTGGAATGACTTCTTATCTAGGTTAAATATCTTATTTATCTCTGTGTTAAACAAAGTCTCTAAATATTTGTAAACTTAACCAATTCCCAGAATCTTGATTATATTTGGACCTTAAATTTTTAACAGTATATATATGTCAGCACAATTTAAGGCCTGATGCCAATAAATTGTTACTTTGTTGTTTCAATACTAGCATTTTGTTGAAGTTATGAGTTTCTAAGTAGTCATTTGTATATGCAATTGGAAACAGAAAATATTAAGTCTTTAATACAATGGTTATAATATGCAAACTTTTGGAAAGAGGAAATGGTTATTTAAACAGGGAATTTGAGAAGTGGGTGTTATTCAGTTTATGCAAAAATCTTTAATAAGCAGAAAGAACTATTAAGGACTATTTGTGCATGAGCAGTTGTGATGTATTTATTATTTACTAATAATATTACTTGAAGTATTTTTTCCATTTTGAATCATAAGATGAATTTATCTACAACACTATAACTTTTACAATTCCTGAAGTAGCATACAATTGAATATCAGGGAATCCTATTCTACCATTACCCCAACATTTTCTGTGCCAATCGAAGGAAACTATTGGTTTATTAGAATTCCAAAAAAATTTAAGCAGAATATTATTTACCTTCTTCGTCATTTTTTTTGGTCGAGAATAATACTAAAGATTGTATGACAAACAATACTTTAGTGAGAATTGCCATCTTAATAAGCATTAATTGTTATTCCGTGGTAAAGAAGAATTTGTTCCAATTTGAAACTAAACTTAAAATTTTATCAACAGCCTGTTGAAAGTCTGTTTGTATCATTTCTTTACTATTAGGCATAATGGTTATACCAAGACATTTTATTTGATTGCTCTTCCAATTGAAGTTAGACTATTTTTGTATGCTTTTTAAATTTTTTTTATTATTTGAACATGTATCTGTTTTATTATGATTAAATCTTAAGTTTGAGATTTCTTCAAACTGACTCATAGACCTAATTATATGTTATAATGAATTTTCTATATTTCCTTTATTAAAATATCATCAGCAAAGAGTTGAATTTTTAGTTTGAAATCTTCTTTTATTTTGATACCAATAATGTTCTTATTGGATCTAATACTATAAGTAAAGGGTTCTATAGCTAATGCAAAGAGTAAAGGTGATAATGGATAGCACTGTTTTGTGCCTTTCTGTATTTTAAAGGGATTATAAAGAAAATAACCTATTTTAAAATAAGCACACAAGTTACTGCATAACTTAGAAATTAATCAAATTAGCTCAGGTGAGAAATTATACACTTTAAGTGTTTTAAACAGGTACAACCAATTAACTGAGTCAAAAGCCTTATCTAAATCAAGACTAATGATAAAAGGTTATTTTTTTCTTTATATTTGCATAGTCTACTAATGTATGCATTCTTATTATATTATCTTGTACTTGTGTACTGAAAATAAACCCAGTTTGATAATTGTTAATTAGTATAGGTATATGTAGATTAATTCTGTTAGCTAAAATAGACACGGACATCTTGTAGTCCACATTTAAAAGTGTCTATATGATGAACACATTGTAGGATTCTTATCTTGTTTTAAAATAGGCAATATAAGGGGATATTTCCATGATGGGGGACTTCAGCAGTTGTTTTTATTTCTCTATAGACCTTATCTAATATTTTCACTGAATCATCCGGTAGTATTTTATATAGATCTGGTATAAGACCATTTAAACCCGGTGCCTTATTATTTTTTAACTTTTTTATTTGATCTTTTATTTCTGTTAAAGTGAATCATCTATCAATTATTTTTATTTGTTGACTTGTTATTCTATTATTTATATTTTTCCTTAGAGAAGTTTCAACTATATAATCATTATCTGGGTTATTTGTATTATTATTTACATTTTCATAAAGTATTTTAAAGCCCTGAAGAATACCTTTAATAGCTGTTCTTCTTTCTTTTAATTATTTGTGTGTTAAAATGTCTTTGATATGATGTAGTTTATTAATTTCTTTGATCTTAGAGCAAGTTTATGCTAACTTAAAAGTTTTACTGAAGTTTAAGTTTTTTCAGATTTATTGAAACTTTATGATTTAGAATTTCAACATATTTTGTATTTAAGTTTTTAAGTTCACACTGACTGATAATGTCATTTGGTTTTAGATTTAACTTTAGTGTGTCTATTTCAGCATATGTTGTTGTTGTCTTTTGGCTTTTCCCGGTTAGGGGTCGCCAAGGCGGAACTCCGGTCTGCTAGTGATTGGCAGTAGATTTTCACGGTGCCGAGTTGCCAGCTCGATGCCCAACCTTCAACGAAGGCACGCCCATGCCCATTCATGCATGTCTTTTGGAACATATAGTGTGTTCAATTCTTTGTCCCATTCTCTTGTTTTACTAATATACCAGCTTGTAGCTCGTTCATTTAAGTAAGGCTTTAGTGAATCCCACAGGACAATGTCAGATACTTCACCATTCATGTTTATTTCTGAGAAATGTTTTACCTTTTTAACATACCAATCCATGAATTCTTTTATTTTAATAATGTACATTGAGACTCTCCTGCAATGTATTAAATCGTCAGTTTTTAAAATAATATTAAAGATTATAGCATCATAGTCCAATAACAGACATGAAACTATTGAAACTCCTCTAATATGTGACAACAGATTGTTTAAGACAAACATTTTATCAATATTTGTTTGTGTTCCATATCTATAAGAATAATGGGCAAACTGAAGTGAGTTTGTTTTCTTAGCTCATATATATATATATATATCTCCTTTAAATTCATTAGATTTGCAAAATTAATTAAGTGTTTGGCTATGTATGGAATGGGGAACAGCTACATTTATTCCCCTCCACAAAAGTGGACTAACAACAGACTCGGGGAATTATAACCATATGACCAGCCTCATCTGTATGGCCATGGAACATATTATTATGGACCTCATAAATAAAAACATAGGCGACCTCCAAACCTTGGATCCTACCCAATTCAGCTTTGTGAACGGGAGATCCTGATTGTTAAAGCTGGTGGATTTATTTGAAAGTGTGACCAAGTCCATTGATGAGGGCAAATCAGTGCACACAGCATATCTCAACTTGCCAAAGGCTTTCAACACAATCCCACATTCAGGCATTACCGATAAACGTACCAAACTGAATGTAAACCCCTTCATTGTAAGATGGGTTGCCAACTGACTCACAAACTGAACACACACTACCAAAGTGGGTGACACTACATCAACCAGCAGACCGGTTACCAGCGGGGTGCCACAGAGGTCAGTGCTGGATCCCCTACTGTTTGGTATGTACTTCTCAGATGTTCAGGTCAAAACTAAAGGGTTGTGGCCAACCAAGTTTGCAGACAACTGGAAACTAGGTGCAGTCATTGAATCCCCAAATGATGTCAGTATACTCCAAGAGGGTCTCACACAGACCAATGGCTAGTGTATTAGTCACAATCTTAAACTAAATGCAAAGAAATGCATCCTCATTCCCTTCAGCAAAAACAATGTCCCTTCACAATATCAAATCAACAACTATACCCTAAGTACCCATGAAGTGGTAAGGGACCTGGGATCACAGGCTGACCACGTGTGTATCATTATAAGGAAAGCTTTCCATGTAGCTTACTTATAAAGGCATCACCTCAAGAGCAAAAGAAGTCATAACTCCCCTGTACTCATCACTTATCTGGCCCATAACTGAGTATAATTCCCCATTCGGTATGTACCATACTAAGCACCTGCAGCAATTAGACAGACTTCAGGGGTTTCTAACAAAGAAGATCAAGGGCCTCCAGCATGTGCATTCTATGGACTGACTAAAGTCCCTGTCACTATACTCCATATTATATAGACTTTTCAAGGGAGACTTATGCCTGGCCTACAGAGCAACCCAAGACCCAAACCTAATGAACTTACTGCATATCCATAAATTAAATGAGCCTAGGACTACCCGTTCCAAGGATTTAAATATGACCTATGACTTAAATAAGACATGATGAAGGGACAAGTTTATCTTCCAGCAACTGCCACTTCCTTGTAACAAGCTACCAATTCATGTGAAACAGAGCACCTCTATGACACTGTTCAAGAGGAACCTGGATGAGTGGATGGGACACCATAAATTCTTACCAAGGATAGTTCCCAAAACCCTCCTGGACATGGGAAGTCATCACTAAATGCAATATTGAGTATTGACTAGTACTTCTATGGTATTACATTGGGTTGAAAGAGCTAGTCTTAAATTGACCTCTGGGTTGATAGCCTAGTAATCTCCTATGATCCTATGAATATTTCTACAGTCATCATTCCCTGTACCTTACGTTATCTCCCTGGTCTACTATAGGGAGAAAGTCAGTTGTTATTTTCATATTTATTAATTTATAGGCTAGATGATTTTATATTTTTCTACTTTATTTACTATGTGTGAAGTTGTTCATAGGATCATAAGTTCATAAATTAGTACCACGCTAACTGTCCGTGTGGGTCATTCCAAGCCCAGCCGATTAACCCATGTGAGAATCAAACCCTGGCCTTGTGACTATAAGTTGAACACCATATCTACTATGCTAACCTCCCACCCTTGTAGATATGATTATATTCTTCAATTATAGGCATATTTACTTATTCTGATGTCTTTCTATTTCTGTTTGTATTCCATGTCTTGTACTATTACTACATTCCTAGGTTTTATATTTTAGCTATAATCCTAGTTTAGAGTATCATATAATACAACATTTACATTTACCATTATATATCTGATACTCTTTAATCTAGTACTACTGTCAGAATCAGTCCTATTTTTTCCTTTAATGTTATGTTTAATAGAATCTAAGCAAACATCTGAAAAATCTTCCCTTTTAAGATTCATAATTTTCATAATAAATTGTTCTGAAATATTAAGTTTTGTTACCATTAAAAAGAGACAATAACAGAGAAACACAGTCCCATTTTTTTATCAGAATTGTCATTCTACAGGCTAGTATATAAACTATCCTTTTGGTATACTACAAGCGTTCAGAACTATTTAATAACTGACAGTGGTTTAGAATACAATTAGCTGTCTTTTGCTTATTATCTAACTTGCATTCATTAATATCTTAGCATATGATTCAAAAGATTATGATTATTTACTTTAGACAGGACAAAGTAACCTGAACAGTTCTTAGAATTTTAGAACTCCTACAGCATCGTAAAAGTGCTCATGGCTCTTAATTAAGCTGCTTCAAGCTGGTCCTCATAACAACGGCTCACAAACAGTTTATCAGCTGCAATTCACACAAAAACATCCATGAGTGAATCCAAGCTACCTCCACACCACATAACAATGCCTCAAACCCTTCAAAACCTCTAAAAAACAACAAAAAAACATTGTCAATGTATGTTAATCACTAAAAAGATACTGCATTTAAAGAAATAACATTTAATGATTCAGTAAGCACTATTTGTATGAGATGTTTAATGTAAAGCAGACTGTCATTTTTAAAGGAGATATAGCATATAAACGTGCATTAAAAGAATTACATTTATGTGTGATCTAGGTTTAGCTTGTAAAAGTGTGACTGTTATGCTAATTGCTTTATATCATTACAGCAGTAACTTTTATATATGTAAAAAGCTATATTGTTCTACTTTGTTTATAACACAGCATGTCTTTCCTGGGTGCTGTTGCATGTCAAGTATACTATCAGTAGAACACTACTGGACCATTTTAAGAACCTGGACTTAACTTAATATGCCTCTTTAGTGTCATTTGTTGCATCTTATATTTATATTTAATAGTACATTATTCAGCTATATGCCAAGATATCAGAAAGTGTGTCACCTAACACAAGTTTCATCATAATAACAATTAACTTTTAATAAAATGAATAGTTTAACCTTTTAAACTCTACAAGAAAATAAGTGGCTTTAATTTTATATGGCTAAAAGACTCAAACTGTAACATTTTAAAAAGGGAACTAGTAACCATTTGAAATAGGGAAGGAAAGAAAGACATGATTTAACCTTTCTTCCTAACTTTAGAATATCTGCTTAAATACTTCATCCTTAAAATTTCAGGGTCTACATATTAGTTTCCCTTCAAGTTGTTTGGCAGTGCTCTGTACAGACTCAGACACTTTGAGTGACTTTTTTCCTATAAAAGGCTTCAATACTTAATATATTGAGCTCATATCCAGGCATGTCTAAAGGTCAGTTCCCTGTGCTTTCTCCTGTCAACCTGGTGAATTGGGCATCCTGAGGCAATGTAGCAACTGCCTCATCTACACAGACAACCCTCTCCTCTTACCTCTCAACACTATGACTTGTGAGAGATGGACATATATAGCCAATTTGGAAGCCAAGCACTCTCCAGCCAAGACTGGATTAGCCGGTTAAGAGGAGAAGGTTAACACCTGCACTACACCACATTCAACACATAGCCCTCCAGAACTTACACCACCACAGCCCTAACATAGTAACACAAAACACACACCTACTTTCGCAGAGGCTCTCAATAAAAATCTGCCAAAATAACATAGACCTCCGAGGCAGAAATGCTAACAATCACCACATCCCAGCTCAAACCATGAGACACATAGCTCGCATAAACAGTGTGCCACTCAACCAAAGCCCATAAGGCAAAACAACTTAACCAATATACTAGTCATAGGTGACTTAATAGTAAGGCACTGATGTCCCACTCACTAGGCTGAATAAGGATAAAGTTACGGTCAACTGCCTGTCGGGTGCCAGGATCCGCCACATAAAGCACGTACTTAGGTCACTCCACAACAGGTACAAATATGACTCTGTCATTGTCCATGTTGGTGTGGATGACCTGAGACATACCTCCCTGGACTACATGGAAAGAGACATAGAGGAGCTCTCAGATTTTGTATCTCAGGCAGGTATGACCCTAGCTCTGAGCAGCATCCTACTGTCACCTAGAATAATACCACACTACAAGCAGAAAAATGATTGACTTCAACAATTGGCTAAGATTCTGGTGTCATTTAAGGGGATCAGGTATCTGTCTGCCTGGGATGACATGATCGACAGACCTTGATACTTCGCCAGAGATAGCCTGCACCTCTCACCCTAGGGATTCCAGATACTTGCCAAGGCTCTTGTCACCTGTATAGTGCCTTTTTTAGGCCATGTCCTGAAGACAAAATTACCACCATAACAGCTACAAGCAAACGAAATCTGAGGGTTATGCTACTCAATGCTAGAAGTCTAAATTTCAAAATGCACTCGCTTGAAGCACTCCTTAAAATGGAGAACATCAACATCTGTGCAGTGACCGAGACCTGGTTCAGTTCTCCAGAGATCACCCCAGTACTACCAGACTATAATTCATACCATACCTTTTGGCTCCTAAACCTGGACCAAAGCACTAAAGGTGGTGGTGTCTCCATATCCATAAAGGATATGCACACCTCCAGACTAGTAGCCCAACATAATGCATCAGAGATACTACAGGTACAACTAACACTAGGTAAAACTGCAATCCAGGTTGTAGCCTGCTATAGATCCCCCACCATGTCAAAAGACTCCCACTCCACATTCCTAAACACACTGGAAAATATTAGGGTACAACCCAATACCCTTATACTGGGAGACTTTAACTACCGCTCCATTAACTGAGAAAATTATTCATGTACCAATACACCTGTTTAACATTTTCTGGAATTCATTAATTCCAATGCCTTGGACCAACTCATTCTTACCCCTTGACCTGGTCATTACTAACATGGTTGACCATTGCTCTACACCAGTAATCAACTCCTCCCTGGTCAAATGTGGCCACAAGCTAATCACCATGGATATCCACATCCCACCCCCCCCCCACCCCCAAGGCAACCATCATAAAGAAACTTCTCCAAAGCCAATTTTGGGCTTCTAAAAACAGAGGTGGCTAACTTCACAACACCCATGCAAATGTAAAATAGGTGCATGACTCCTGAATTATACACCAATGCACTGTATGAGTACATACACAAGTGCATGGAACGGGCCATACCAAACAGAATCAAGATGCTCTCCTCCAAAAAAAGGAAACCAATCTGGTGGTCCTCCACCATAAACAAACCCTACAACAGAAGGAAAAAACTGTTGCAGAAAAGGGTGAATTCCCAAGACTGGAAACACTACCTTGTTATCCTCAGCAAAAAACTGAGATCCATCATCAAATTCTCTAAAGCTAGCAACAAAAACAAAATTGCTGCCGATTCTAAAGACAACCACAAGGCATTCTATAGTTATGTCAAGAATCTACGTGGCAATACTCAGATCTGCTCTGAGTTAGAGCACAATGGCAATGCATATACAGAACCAACTGATATGGCCAACATATTGGCCGACAGATTCAGTGTGAACTTTACCCCCCTTTCACCCCCTAAAAGGCCTATTACAATACCTGAGGAATGCCAAGTACCTATTATCACAGCTACACAGGTAAAAACTGCACTGTCCAAAGCCAAGAATACAGCTTCCATGAGACCTGATAATATCCCTGGCTGTGTTCTATATGAATTACAAAGTGAACTGGCACCACACCTGAGTACCCTGTTCAATCACAGCCTCATTTCAGGCTTTGTTCCTACTGAATGGTGCACTGCTATGGTCATCCCACTCCACAAAGGGGTGCAACTACAGACCCTGGGAACTACTGCCCCATTAGTCTGATGAGTCTGATATGTAAGGCTATGAAGCACATCATCATGGACCTTATAAATAAGAGCATAGAGAATCTCCAAACTCTGGACCCCATGCAGTTTGGGTTTGTGAAAGGTAGATCATGCCTGCTCAACCTGATAGGCTTCTTTGAGTCTGTCACCAGAGCTGTGGATGAGAGCAAGGTAGTTCACACAGCCTACATAGATCTTGCCAAATCCTTTGACACTATCCCTCACTCAGGAATCATAGATAGACTCACTAAACTAGGCATAAACCCCTATGTCATAAGATGGATCACCAACTGGCTCACTGATACAATCCACACTGTGAAAGTAGCAGACTTCAAATCTGACTACCGACCAGTTACAAGTGATGTCCCACAGGGATCGGTCCTAGGTCCTCTCCTGTTTGGCATCTACTTCTCTGAAGTTCAACCCAACACAAAGGTACTCTGGCTGACCAAGTTCACAGATGATTGCAAACTGGGAGTCATTACTGATTGTCCAACTGATGTAGACATTCTACAAAAAGGCCTCACTGACTCCAATGACTGGTGCCAGAACCATGGCCTTAAGCTCAATGCCAAAAAGTGCATTGTCATTCCCTTTGGGAAAAAGTTGGTGCCCATGAACTACCACACAGGCGGTAGTCCACTAAACACCAAAGGTGTGATAAGAGACCTGGGGACACAGGTTGACAGCAACCTCTCCTTTGATGACCACATTGCCAATGTAATCAGAAAGTCCTTCTATGTGGCACATCTTATTACAAAAGGTTTATACTCCATGAAGAAAGAGGTCATAATCCCTCTCTACTCATCCCTCATTAGACCTATTATAGAATACAATGCCCCATTTGGTATGTACCTCACTAGACACCTACAACAACTGGAAAGGCCACAAAAATATCTCACTAAGAGGATCTTAGGCCTTAGACACATGCCCTATATGGACAGACTCAAATAACATCAGCTATACTCTGCCTCTTATCACCTACTTAGAGGTGATCTATGCTTGACCTACAAAGCCATGCCTGACCCAGAGCTGCTAGATATGCTGCACCTAAAGAAATCCCAATCCCTGAGTGCCACATGCTCCAGGGACCTAAACCTCAATACCACAATAAACAGAACATGCTGGAGAGACAGGTTACTAATCCAGAGACTTTCCATACTCTGGAACAACCTTCCCATTCACGTCAAGCAGAGCACTTCACTGGCCCTCTTTAAGAGAAATCTTGACGAGTGGATGGACAATAGAAAGTTCACCCTGGGGATCACTTCAGTGGCCCTGCTTGACAAGGGCACTGGGAACTAACTTTGGGTGGCATGATGCCAGGGAATCTTCTTGGGCTACACTTATATAGGCTCCAGGGCCATTAGCCTAGTACACACCTATGAACCTATGTAAAATGTAATATTCAGCACCTGTTCATAAACATTCAAGCACTTCTTTAAATTAATAAGAATTCATAACCATGAAATACATTGATTTTCATTTGTCATTCAGTTTTTCACTGTTTTTTTTTCTTTTATTAACCAACCATCTTGTTGCATTTCTCTTCAAATAAGTTGATAGATTCCAGTCCATTTCTTCTGGGTTTTTTTTCTAAGATTTTATTTTTCTGTATGAAGTCCATTGCATCTTCCAAGGTGTTAAAAATCTTCTTTACTTCTGGAAGGTGAATCCTTATTTTTGCTTTATAGAAGATTTGTGCTTTAATATTGTTTTTCTTCAAGCTTTTAACAAGTGGCACACATGCTTTTCTCTTTGATATCACTAATGTTGAATAGTCATTGTCAAATATTATACTGTTTTCTTTCATTTTAACTGGATAATTAGTCCATGCAGCTTTTAAGACTAAATCCTTATCTTAACTTGAGAAAAATCTTATAATCCCCGACCTTGGTGAAGGTGTTTTTTTAAAGATTAGT
Source organism: Protopterus annectens (assembly GCF_019279795.1). Taxonomy (NCBI): domain Eukaryota; kingdom Metazoa; phylum Chordata; order Ceratodontiformes; family Protopteridae; genus Protopterus; species Protopterus annectens. The sequence continues at coordinate 766,667,468 of NC_056747.1, read as the reverse complement.
TAGAAAATGATCTATGTGCCCTTTTGATGCCAAATAAAAAAAAAAAGCTTCAGACAGGTTCAAAGTTTTAAGTAGCCAGGTATTAAGGAACTGAATCATACTGTCTCCCTCTTCTTTTTCAGGAATTGCATAAATGTTGATGTTATTCCTTCTAGAACTGTTTTCCAATTCTTCTATTTTTTTCCTGGAATAAGTTGTGTTGTTTCAGAAGACATTCAGTACTATTCTCATTTTCAAGTAATCTTCCATCAAAATCAGACATTGCCTCATCTATATTTGAGATTTTTGATGACTGTTGTTAAAGAGATTCACTCAGCACTTTGACTTGTTTTTTTTTTTTTACACTCCTCTTTAAAATTGTTTATTTTGCTTTGCGATTTATCTATCTTTACAGATAATGCACTGATGTTACTTGATATAGCTTGTATTGTCTTTTTTTCATAGTACTATCCTGTACACAGTGGTTCATTCTGAGACAATTAGCTCTTTCTAATTTTCTTGACAGAAAAAGCAATTAAAGAGTTTCAAATGTTATTGTTAGTAGTAAATCTTTCAGCAGATGTTCACATATAAGTCCATCAAGTTTTGAAATATTCTGTTTGAGTTTTTTAGTAAAAATCCTGTCAGAGATGTTAAAATGAAGCAGAGCTAAAATTGCTCACCATCTTGGCCACACCTCTTCTACATATATTTTTTTATATCAAATGTAGATAGGATTCTAGTATTTTACAGTTTTATATATAACCACTCACCAGGTACAATTTCTGTGTTGTGCTGGATTAAACTGATTCTTTTTGCTAAGCAACAATGAGAATATGCCTTTTTTCTTGAGTATGAATTCCACAACTTCACATTTCTAAAATATTTCTAACATCTCCTCTATTTTGACTTTCAAGACATGCTGTGGGAGTCTTAACTTCCTCTGCAAGCATGCTTACTACAGAAACTTCAGTTTCTCTCTAAGGCTTTTGAACATGTATGTGGTTTAACTGTTTTAATTTCATTTTTCCTGGTTTCACCTACTGATTTATTTCATATATATTTTTTTTTAATTTCAAAAGGTTTTTGCCCCTTTCCAAAGAACTTGTTTTCATCATTTGATTTTGTCACAAATACTTTGTTCAATGGTTTGAATTCTCTGAGATGAGAATTTTTGTTATATGCTGTTTGTTGTGTTCATTTCATATTTTCTTTTACTACTGGCATTATAGATCTTAACCTATCCTACAGGTTTGTAAAATTCTGTGTTTTCCTCCTCCCATGTTTATTTTATTGTATCCAGCAAGTGTAAAGGATATCTGTCATAAGATAGTTAAATTGTAAGAATCCAATTGAGACTTGGGGTACTTCCCTTACAGTAAAAACAAGATATAAAAGAAACTGCTCCCAGTTTCTTCTATCCACTTCTATAGCTTTTCATAAAATAGACTTTATAGTTTTATTAAAAAGCTCAACTACCTTGTCTCTTTGAGTGTGTTATACAATTGTCCTAAAATGTTTCACTTAAAAAATGTAAAAATTGTCAACATTCATGCATTTCTCCGGATACGAATGGGGTGCCTTGGTCAGTTAGAATTTGTCTAGGAATTCTTACTCTAGAAAAGATCAGTATGGTTCCTTTGTTATGGACTTTGTCAAAGGAAAAATCTTCAAAGACCAATTCACGTTAGGTTCAAGCAAGGCACCCTTTATTACTTGCAGAAAGGAGACAAAGCATGTAGGCACAAGGTTTGTCTGAATTACTGGTAATTAGTATGTTATTCTTATACAGTTCTCTTCCTTTCACACAGAAAATGTTACTATTCTATTGCTGACGTAGTTAGACACAGCTTTCTGTATGTTCTACAGAAAATGTTACTAGACTTATTGCTGACTAGGTTAGATTATTTGCTAGCTTGCAAAACATTTTGAGAAAAACAACCTGGCCTTGGGCTTATTTTAGCCCATTTTAACTTTTCAATTCTTCAATTGTACTGTTCTAGTATGTGTTACATTTTGTCTAGATTCAAGGTACATTTCTAGCTTTGGTACAAGTAATGCTGACTATGGTTTATACTTTCAAGCATCTATTGTTTTCTTTATCAAAGCTTCTAGCAGCTGCATATTTTCTCATAGCATAAGCAGAAAAGAATATCTCTTTGTTAAGTTTCATGACATTAGCAGAAATGAAATGTCTCTTGTTATTTTCATGACATTAGCAGAAATGAAATGCTTCTTGTTAAGTTTCTAATAGCTGTGCAGATTCATGCAGTGTGAACATAATAAATGTATTAACCCTTCTAAACCTCAAATGCTTATAACTATTACACATTTTCCTAACATTTCCCCCCCTTTTAATACTTTTATTCTACTTTCAAGACAAGCATAAACAGTTTTTTCTTCCCCTAACCTCTTCCTACTCAGGATTTGCAGTTTAAACTTATGAAAGCATTTTCAGTTTTTTAGCAATTCTTCAAGTTCAGCACCTTGGTATAAGGTTTCTGAAACTGAAATGTCTATAAAGTCTTTAATCAGTCTTTTTATAAAGGGGATGCAGCAGCACACACATACCACCAGTAGGATTATTCCTACACAGATGGCAATCAGAATGTTCATTAGGATACTGCCCCACCCCCCCAAACAATTTCTGGAAAAAGTCCGTCAATGGATTTGGTCCTGGTTTGGTCATGGCTGACACCTGCTGAATTACCTCAAGATGGTTGTCTATCTCGTTTTTGTGGTCAGGAATATATGAACAGCACTCCTCCTGGATTAAAGCGCACGTACCTCCTCTCGCCACTAGGGTGAAGTCAAGAGCCATGCGATTTTGAAGCACCACTGTTCTCATGGCAGTCGGTTCATCAGTCACCAATTTTAGGGCAGAAAAGGTTGCATTGCTCATTATTTCGAGAAGCTTAGACAATTTTTTCAGTTCCCAGATTGATTTTGCTGCTCCATATGCTGGCAGTACACCTGCCCACGAGATAACAGTATCACTCAAGTCCATATGTGACAGTCCATTTTTCCCTAAGCCCACAGCATGATGGTTTTTCCAGTGCACATTGATTTGCCCCACTGGATTGACAGGCTTCTTGATTTCTCGAACATTCCAAATTTTCCTTTGAGATAAAACTGCTGTGTGTCGTATGGCCGGAACCAGGTACCCCAAAAAACAACTGCCGGACCAATTCTCAGGTAATCATTTATATGCTTTCCTACCACATACAAAGTAACAATCTTCTACTTTGGTAGTAACTTTACTATGCCCTGGCTCTGCATGAAACATTTTTTTGTCAATTATAGACAGTTGCTTATAGAGATCAGCATTATGTTTTACTTCTTCAGTTGTCCTATGCATCAGTTCAAAAAATGTATCATAGCTTGTGTTGCAATAGGATCTGGTGTTATCAGGTTTAGTGTAGCATCTATAGGGAACAGTCACATTGCAATTGCTCCAACCCGCCTGAACTGTATCATTCTTGTAAAAGCACACAGTTCCCTTCTGTCGAACAGACAAGTGCAATGCTACTTTATCTTGTGATGTGACATCTGATGTATCATAAATTAAGTTTTCCCAGATCTTGTTGGCTCCTAGGGGAACTGAAGTTAACAGTAACCCCCCATATGCTGTTGGCAAAGCTGTGCAAATCCAGCAGTTTGAAACATTGAAGGTCTCAGCATACACATATTTGATTGCCTGGTAAGTGTTAAAGTTCGGGTGCCACTCTGCACACTTGTTTAGTTCAATTTGTGTGGCTGGGAAAAGGAATGGCCACAACAAAAAGATTATTGTCACTAGTACAGTCAACAGGATGATTATGCAATACTTTTGAGGAAATGATTGTTCTGCATTTCTGTTTTCTCCGACTCTTCCAAGAAGGTGTATTTGGATCTTACTGAATTCCGTCATCTCAGACACGCGGTCTTACTCTCTGCCCTAATAGAACCTTCAGCACTGACGGTTTCTTCACTGGGGTTGAGACGGATCAGTCCTATTGATCTGACCCCCCCTTTGTAGCCAGACTTTGTGCTGAGGGCCCCGATGGAGAGGTAAGATTTTTGTCCAACTCAAAGTTCTTAACCAGCTTGCAGTGCATCAGGTGTATCCAAGAAGCTCATTCTGCTATCTTGACTGCAGTGGGTGTTGAAAGAAGCACCTGGTAGGGACCTTTCCACCTTGGTGTTGACCAATTCTTCCTCTTGATGTTTTTAATCCACACCCTATCTCCGGGCGTCACTGCCACTTCTGATGTCTCGGTTTGTTTTCTCTCTGAAACAGAATTTGACTGCAACAGATGTTTAGAACTCAACAACTTTTTCATATATTCAGCTAGTGTAAAATCAGCTTCTTGGTCTGATGACATGAGAAGTTTCCACTGGGGTGTATAATAAGCCCTTCCAAATAATTTTTCAAAAGGAGTCAATCCTTTTGCTGTAGGGACAGTTCTCATGCTCAACAGTGCCAGGGGCAAACAGTATAACCATTTTTTTCCTGTCCCAGCTATTAATTTTCTCAATTTGTTTTCAGTATACCATTATGCCTTTCAACTAGCCCTGCAGATTGTGGATGGTATGCACAATGATTTTTTAAAGAAATACCAAAATGCTTACTCAACTGCTGTATGGTTTGATTTACAAAGTGTGTACCATTGTCACTGTAGATCCTTTCCGGAATACCAAACCGAGGAATGATTTCCTTGACAAGTACCTTTGCCCCCGTAGCTGCATCTGGATTTTTGGTTGGAAAGGCTTCCACCCATCTGGAAAACATATCTACAATGACAAGACAATACTTCTTATTTTCACATTTGTTCAATTCTATGAAATCCATACAGATAGTGTGAAATGGATATGCTGGTGTAGGGAAGCTCCCTTGCTTGGGCTTTATCGCCCCCTGTGCATGATGTTTGTTACAAATTTGACACATCAAACAACATTTTTTAGAGTAGTTTGTAAATCCGTATGTTGTGAACACCTGGTTCACCAGCTGTACCATCCCCCCTGTTGAGACATGGCACTGCCCATGACTCAACAAAGCTGCATATCAAAACAAATTAGAGGGTAGTATTGGTTTTCCTTCTCTAGAGATGTACAGCCCCCTTTCGAGGATTGCTCCTCATTTTATCCATCGTTGTTTTTCAGCTTGCGTAGTGAGTGTCTGCATTGTTTTTAACATATCTAAATCTAAAATCTCAGAAGGTTGTAATTCCTCATTTAAAAGAAATACTTCTGTGGCTGCTTGTTTTGCAGCTGTATCAGCTCTCACATTACCTTTTGAAATCCTATCTTGCTGCTTGGTGTGAGCTGTGCATTTACAAATGGCTACTTTCCGAGGTAACTGAATAGATTCTAAAAGATCTAAAATAAACTGTGCATGATTTATAGGTTTGCCAGTAGATGTTATCATTCCCGGTTTTTCCATTGTTGTGCAAAAACATGTACAGTAGAAAAAGTGTACTTGCTATCAGTAAAAATGTTTACACATTTACCCTTTGCTAAGGTACATGCCCGTGTCAGGGCAATCAATTCTGCTGCCTGTGCAGATAAGTTGTGTGGTAAAGGTTTTGCTTCTATAATCCCAGTATCAGAAAATACTGCATATCCTACTAGGTTCTGCTCTGCAGGACCTCTTCTGCACAAGCCATCCATGTAGTATGTCACCTCGGCATCATCCAAGGGGACATCTGTGAGATCTTTTCTAGGTAGTGTCCTTTGCTCAATTACCTGCAGGCAGCGGTGTGGTGTGCTGTCTGCAGGGGTCGGGAGCAGAGTAGAAGGTTTTAAAGTCAAGCAGCGTTCAATTGTCATATGAGGTTGGCTCAACAATATAGTCATACAGGAAAGATGCCTAGCAGGGGAAAGATATGCCACCTTTTCTTGTAGTAAAATAACCGTGACTGCATGAGGTACTCTCAAAGTGAGAGGGTGGAACAAGACTACCGAGGCTGAAGCCTGTACTGCCATTGCAGCTGCAACTACTGCTTGTACACAGTGGGGTAAGGATCGTGCCACTGGGTCAAGTTGTGATGAATAGTAAGCAATGGGGCGTTGCTTATCCCCATGCTGTTGTGTTAATACTGATGTCATGTAACCCTGCTTATAATCTACAGTTTGGAAAAAATGTTTATGGTAGTTTGGTAATCCCAGAACTAATGAGGACGCTATTAACTGCTTTAGTTTGCAGAAAGCAGATTATGCCTCTGGTGTCCATTGTAACAAATCCTGCGCTGCCATAGGCATTTTATATATAAGGTCAGTCAGAAGTGCAGATTCCAAGGCATAGTTTGGAATCCAGCTCAGGCAAAAATTGGTTGTACCCAGGAAGGACATCATTTCCTTCTTGGTAGTGGGTTTTGGTGCTTGCAAAATTGCTATTTTTCTGTCCTCATCTAATGTTCTACCTTCCTTGGATATTACATATCCCAGGTATTTGACTTGTTTTTTCCAAAGCTGCAGTTTACTTTTATTTACCTTATGTCCTTCAGCGGCTAAAAATCATAGAAGTGCTATGGTATCTTCTCTACATTCCTGCTGGGTGGGGGCTGCCAGCAAGATGTCATCAACATAAAGTAAAATCTGACTGCCTCTTGGTGGGGTGAATCCCACCAAGTTGCTTGCCATTTCTTGTGAGAATATTGTTGGACTTTCACAATATCCCTGTAGTAGTCGTGTATATGTATACCTTTTCCCCTGAAATGTAAATGAAAACCAATACTGGCTGTCAGGGTGTATTGGTATCAAAAAGAATGCGTTGCTGATGTCTACCACAGAAAAATACTTCTGTTGAGGTTTCAGATCATTCAACAGGGTGTGTGAGTCTGGCACCATAGGTGCTCTTGGTATTACTGCATCATTTACAGCTTGTAAATCTTGGACCATACGCCATTCTCCATTGGCCTTTTTAACTGGAAATAAGGGTGTGTTACATGGTGAATCTGGAGATTCTACTAGTATCCCTCCTTTAAGCAAGGCTGCTATAATAGGCTTTATCCCTGCCTCTGCATCTTTTCTAAAGGGATACTGTCTTTTTTGTGGTCTGAATGCTGACTTTGGCATGATAGTAACTGATCCTGCTGTACAAATGAGTCCTACATCTCATTTTCCTGTTGATCAGAGGGTCTCTGGTATATTTCGTAAGGCATTCTCTTCCTCCTCTAACAGGAGTGTCAATCAGCTGTCCTCGCTAGACTGCAAGTGCACAGCTGGGTTGGTCTGAGTTATCCAATTCAACTTCTGTATTTGTATTCCCTGTTCTGACAGTTCTAGTTCTGTCTGTTTCTCCCATCTCGTGACTTTTTCTCCTATGTCTGCCCATTCTATATTTCTGTTTTTGGTTAAGCTAACATGTGGTAATCGATTAGATTTATAAAGTGCAAAGAACTCCTGGGGAAATGAACAGCTGGCTACACTGTTCCCTTCTGTGTCCCAGTACAGGTTACACAATACCAATCTGTTTGCATGATTCTTAAATAATTCTTGCTCATATTCCTTATCAGGTCCTGGTGTGTTACAGTAATACAGGGTACAGTGCAGCAGGTGTTGCTTATCAATGTCAAGGGAGGGGAACTTGCTGATGGCTACATTCATTAACTCTTTGGTCACAGTCCCTGGACCAGTCGTAACCAAGTCCTGGCTGTACCAATAAAACATTTCACCCTCTGGTTGCACTGCAAAGGTATCAATTTGTCGCTGTGCTTCCATACCCTGCATGGTTGGGACTACTGCTATACCAAATAGCTGCATGAGGTCTCTGCCCAAGAGGTTCACTGGGCATTTTGCAGAAACAACAATTTTGCTTTTCTGAGTCAATCCTGAAGCTGGATCAGTTATTGCAATGTTACGGGAGAGAGGCTCCTGATACAGCTGTCCATTAGCTGCTTTGACCAGTATGTAATCAGGTGACTCTGTGTTTTCTGGCAGTTTGGAGGGATGTATCAGGGATCGTGATGCCCCTGAGTCACACAAGAATTTGACTTCCCTCCCTTCTATCAAGAGTGTAACTTCTGGTTTTGTGTCTGCTAAATAAAGCTCCAAGCTCAATAGAGCTAGGTCTAATATTTCATTCTCTTCATTGTCACTAACTTCCTGCACTTCCTCTACTCCCTCTATCACATTCTCATTTGTCCTTTCTTCGCTAGCCCCTTCTAGTGATTCCTGACTACCATATGGTCAGTCCTCACCTTCCTTGTCTTCCGTTGTTGCCTTCTTGTTTTTCTTGCAATCCCTTGCCAAATGTCCCTTTTTACCGCATTTAAAACATTCTCCCCTTTTCTTTCGCCCTTCAAAGTCCTCTGATCGTTGATCAGATTGTTTGTTTCCCTGTGCATTTTTCTTGCCCTTTTTCCCGGACTGTACTACATAAACTTCTGCTCCATCTTCTACAGAAAATACTTGAGCTTTCTTTTTCTTTTTGCTATTAAAATGCCTTTCGGCATGCCTAGCATATTCAAGTAATGATTGTAACCTGCTTGTACGATGGTCTACCATATGTTTTGTAATAAAACTGCTTATAGGTGCAATACTGCCTTTTAAGAATGCATTCTTTAATTGCTGTTCATATGGGGAATCTTGTGTTTGATCTTCAGGAACCTGCATTCCACAGTGGTTATTAAAACACTCTAATAATCTGGCATAGTACCGGTCAATTGTTTCACCTTCTTGTTGGATGCATTGATTAATGCAAGTCCAGTCTGCCTTAGGTTTCCATTTTTCAGAGATGCGGTCTGTAAGACCTTTTACTCTGGTGTCTAATTCTGCGCTGCTATGTGGGAGGGGTCTTTGTGCAGTGTCACGGGGATTCTAGTTCCCACTAATCATGTAACAATCTGGCCCTACAATCTGTCTAACTACCTTTTCTATTTCTTCTCCGTTTAGGTTATAATTCAGCCTCATTCCTTGTAAATCTTCTGAGAATTTTCAAAAATTAACCTTTGGATGGGGAATTCCCTCAGTGGCTTTCCGGATGTCTTCCGGAGTCCAAGGTCTATACACTAAAATAGTTGGGTCCTGATTGTCTTGACCTGCCTGAGGATTGGGTACTTCTATAAGTGGGCATATTTCTTCTTCTTCACTTATAGATCGTGAATTCTTAACCATTTGCCATAACTCAATGCCTTCATCTGAGTTACCTGCCTTTGTTCAGGACCTGATCCCGATGGGATCTCTAATTTTAGTCAGTTTTAGTTTCATAATATCTCTATCTTCAGTGACTACAGGATATCGTGGGGGTGGATTAACCTGTTCACTTGCTTCATATTCTGGTAAGGGAGGCGGAGGTGCTGATGCTATTACTAAGTTATTGTCCTCCTTATCTAAAAACATTGCTTTTGAATTTTTGTTCTTTTGTTCCCTACGGTTTACTTCCTCAAGCCACCTGTGTGCCTGAGGAATTCCTAATCGACGTTGCTTTTTTACCCGACCTTTGGAATCGGTTTTGAGCTGTTTGATAAGTTTGATAAGTGAGGATTTCTCTAATTTTCCATCAAATTTGTATTTATCAACCCATTTTGAATAATATCTAATATTGTCGGTGCGCTGCGACTGCATTTATTTTGCGTCTTCTGTTAAAGCGGATTTTGGGGTCTTTTTGTGCAATTATTACCCATTTTGTTCTACCCTTTGATCGTTACATAACTTCTCTTATTTTTTTAACGTGGTACCACGGATTTTGTTATAGTCTCTTCAGAATGACTACCTACTTATTCTGTTTCTCCTGATCTATGACAAGACAGTAATCTTTTTTGTCCCTGACTTGTAAGAAAAATACAGTCTGACAAAAACAATACACATCTAGTCCCTGATCTAAAACAGAAAACAGAAAAAAGTAGATTCACGTTACCTGAGCCCACGAGATTGATCACCAATTCGTGGAGACCTGTCCTTCAGTCACAGATCAGAAAGTGGCTGGCCTCTTTTGAACGACAATTCAGTCGGGGGACTTTCCATATAAGAAGAACCGATTTGGTTTCTTCCCTGTACAGTTTCAACCACCTGGCCATCTGATCCGAGGAGAAGAGAGGGTTCCGGTCCGAAGGACCAATCTGTCAAAGGAAAAAACTTCAAAGACCATTTCACGTTAGGTTCAAGCAAGGCACCCTTTATTACTTGCAGAAAGGAGACAAAGCATGTAGGCACAAGGTTTGTCTGAATTACTGGTGGTTAGTATGTTATTCTTATACAGTTCTCTTCCTGTCACACAGAAAATGTTACTATTCTATTGCTGACATAGTTAGACACAGCTTTCTGTATGTTCTACAGAAAATGTTACTAGACTTATTGCTGACTAGGTTAGATTATTTGCTAGCTTGCAAAACATTTTGACAAAAACAACCTGGCCTTGGGCTTATTTTAGCCCATTTTAACTTTTCAATTCTTCAATTGTACTGTTCTAGTACATGTGTTACATTTTGTCTAGATTCAAGGTACATTTCTAGCTTTGGTACAAGTAATGCTGACTATGGTTTATACTTTCAAGCATCTATTGTTTTCTTTATCAAAGCTTTTAGCAGCTGCATACTTTCTCATAGCTTAAGCAGAAAAGAATATCTCTTTGTTAAGTTTCATGACATTAGCAGAAATCAAATGTCTCTTGTTATTTTCATGACATAAGCAGAAATGAAATGCTTCTTGTTAAGTTTCTAATAGCTGTGCAGATTCATGCAGTGTGAACAGAATACATGTATTAACCCTTTTAAACCTCGAATGCTTATTACTATTACACATTTTCCTAACAGACTTTATACTGTTTGTACAACTACTATCTCAGGAAATTTTGTTGTGCAATCAGTGATTACCAGAATATACCAATATCCCTTATTTCATTTTACAGGTGACTTATAAAACAATGTATGTTACTATTCTCTCAAATGGGACTTCCACAGTAAATAAGGATATCAAATAGCTCCTAAATTCTGGGTTGGGTGCTGTCCTTTGACATTTTCAGCAAGCTGCACAAAACATTCTAATGACCTTCAAGTCATCGGGCCAGTACAATTGAACTAAATCCTATCTTTTGTCTTATTCATTTCTAAATAATCACCCAAAGATGTGGCTATGTGTTGAATTCATTGCATGCATTCTATAAGGCTTTGTGACTAATACCTAGCTCAGTATCTGTTCTTTGTCTTCAATTACCCTTTAGGTATGGTTGTTTCTTATTTATAAGGGGTATGAAGTGAGGTTGTTCTGTTCATTTGGATCTCTATTCATTCTTGTTATATTTGCTCTCACTCCAGTTAGTGTACTGAATTCCAACTGCTGCTCCTTGAAACTGACATGGCTTATCTGGAGGTCACCCAAAAAACAGGAACTGTGACACGAACAGTTTAATCACAAGAATTGTGATTAAACTGTTCGTGTCTCAGCGTTATTCTTGTGATTAAACTGTCCGTGTCTCAGCGTTATTCTTGTGATTAAACTGTTCGTGTCTCAGCGTTATTCTTGTGATTAAACTGTTCGTGTCTCAGCGTTATTCTTGTGATTAAACTGTTCGTGTCACAGTTCCTGGATTTTGGGTGCTTTCTTTTTGGTTAATAGTGAATATTTTGCACCTGCCCTTCTTATCTGTTTATCTGGAGGTCAGCTAAGTCAGTATTATCTTTATTAGCATTCTGATGTAGAGTGGAGTCCTTGGCTTCTCCTGTAATCACAGCTACAAGTTTTGCTCTTAATCAAAAATGGTAAGTCACAACAGTAATTGTCTTCTGCCAGGGGTACTGATAGTTTCCTTTCTCTTTTCAAGTAGCTGTCTTTTCTTCTTTATCCTTTGAGTACTGATTCTGTTTCTGACTGGCTCTGTACTTTGGTGTAATAGGCAGAAATTTAAGATTCTATTCAGGTTTCCCTTTTCATTCATGATAAGATTCAACTATCTTTTCCTCAATTTATACACCTACTTCTGTATTCTTAACTATGGGCACTTCACTGTTAGTCCCCGTCCTAACTTTTTATTATTTTAACAACTGAAGTCTTTTGGCAAGATTCAGTATCCCTTCCACCCAAAGCTTTGACACCTCTTTTTTATTTACTGGAACTATGCATTTTTGGCAATATATGTGGTTGAACTTTTCCCCTTATCTTCCATAAGTCTTTGAAATGTGGAAAGTCTTGGCCACTTATCACATATGTAAGGTAAGGCACAACAGCTACTGGGTGTAACATTTTGCCAAGTAGTGTTTTTATTTATGCTTGTGTTACAGAGCATTCGCTTTTATCTCCGTGTATGTGTATTATTTCAGTTTTCTGTTTGTAAGTTGTTTTGCTCATACACTGTAACCTAACAAATACTACCCTGCTCCTTGAGTCCAAAACCCTTTGCATCTGTTTTTCTTTCATCACACTATTACATTTAACAAGTTTATTAACAGAATAGCCTTAAAAAGCAGACATTACACTCCTAGTAGTTAAACATTTAGCATTATTGCATGCCATAGGTGGGAGTTCCTATTGATATGCCAAAAGTAATTTAATTGAACATAAAATATCAGACTAAGTTTGCTGAAACTATTTTTGTCAACAGTAGAGTTTGCCTCTTTTTTCCACTGTTGTGGAACCTCAGAGTTGGTATACATACATTCAGGGATTTGTGGGTTTCCCTGCACAAAGAATGAGCAGGGGAGCAAGCCCCCAGCTAACAAAGGTTCTTCAGATGCTTGCTAAAGGTAGTTTCAGAAAAACAGTTTTAGATTATTTTATGTTTGGAGAAAATGACTTTGGTAAGCCAACATGACTTCACCATAAGCATACTTTCAGGTTGTTGGCTAACATTATCAGTATTGCTGTCAGTAACTGTGCAGCATTTCTCTTTGTTCCCTTTTTATTTGGAATGTTTAAAACAAACTGTCTGAAATTGTAATTTTTTTATGTTTGGTGGTAAAGAAATGTGAATTTTTTAATTATTATTAGCCCTTGGTGTATGCAATTCTGACTTGGGATTTGCAATTTCAGTTAACACTAGAAGTTCCACTAAATTAACTACTTTCTCAGAAGACATAGGAGCACTCTAGAATCCTCATTTTCTTAAGCTAAGGATTGCCTTTTCAAATTTATCTACATACAGGAATTCTAGAATGTTACTTACATTATTTACTTGAAGTTCTATGCAAAATGCCCACATTAACTGTTCTGTTGTGAAACTTAAGTGCTTTGGGTAACGACCTAGTCCTAGCCAGAATTTCATGTTTCAGTTTCTGATATATATATATATATATATATATATATATATATATATATATATATAGGTCTACCTGATAACACAGACACTCCAAAACACCAACAACAAAATAACCGACAAAAAAAGAAAGTTCAAAAACACGAAACTTAACATGCCCGACAAACCAAAATCCTGACAATCAACAAAACAAATACCTTTCCCGAAAAACACACACACAACACAAGCACACCAAAAACCTTACAAACCTACACTAAACCTTACATACACAACTATATATGCACTAACCTTAACCCAAACCCTAACCCTAAGGTCCGTCACTATCGCACACTTACCTTACCTGCACCCTAACCCTAACTCACTAAACCCGCCCCTAACCCTTAGCTCTGTCACTATTGCACACTTATGTTACCCACACCCTAACCCTAACTCACTTAATCCGCCCCTAACCCTCAAGTCCATCACTATCGCACACTTACCTGACTCGCACCCTACCCTAACGTCCGTCACTGTCACACACTTATCTTACCCACACCCTGACCCTAACATCAGTCCCTATCACACACTTACCTTAATATGTCGGTGTTCTCAGCGTCGGGATTCTCAACTGTCGGTCTTCTCCATTGTCGATCTTCCGGTGTCGGTGTTCTCGCTGTCGGCGTTTTCAGGTAGACCCATATATATATATATATATATATATATATATATATATATATATATATATATATATATATATATATATATATATATATATATATATATATATGTATATATATATACATATATTACCGTCCTCAATCAGTTTATGTTTTAGGTGTAAGAACAGCATCCTTGTTCTTCCAGCTTTCCCTGGGCACACAGCTCTCATAAGCCAACAAATAAACCTCTACATTGTCTTTTCTTTCAAGCTTTTTCAGGGGTGCACTGACTTTTGGCACACACAACAAGGTGGATAACTGGTTTATTATCAGGGGTATCTGTTGTTGGAGACTGAGCAGGTGTTGATCAGTGGCTGCATAGCTTTCCTGATGAGCTATACTAGCACTCAATAAAACCTCAGTTAACTTTTTCTTTTGACAAGAACACAGCAGCTACAGTTTCAGTGCATACACATTTTTAGCCTCAAAGAAAAATAAAAATCACCAGCAGACAACTTCTACTAAAAACAATTCTTCACTGCCACAAGGACCTCCTTTCCTACAGCAAATCCTTATATGAGTACAAGGGAATTTTATGATTCTCAGATGGTTTAGAACATAGATTGAGAGGAGATAGTATTGCGGCTTAGTTTAACATTCAGTCAGTAATTACTGCTTTAAAAGTCAGCACTACTTACACTTTCTGGGATGGAGAATAGCAACTCAAGCACAGCATTAGCTTTCAGGTAGCAAACTTGGGAATTCACATTTTATAATAAAAAATACAATTCTACTGACTTTTTATCACAGTAGCAATTAGCAGTAACTGCAGTGATAAACCTGCCTTTGGAACCAATTTTTCATTGTTTTAATAAGAGGTTTACTTACAAGGAAACACAAAAATGGGGAAAAAAACACGGTAATTTATGAGCTATTATGTTCTTCTCCAAAGGTCAGTTCAACAATTTCAGTTGTTACAGAATAAACATATTTCTCGAAGCTGTACAGTACACAAACAGTACCTGCAATTCAGTCTTTTCCCTTCAAAATGGTTTTCTCACAGGCAGGAGCAATATCATCAGTTGCTCTTTATCGCACAACAACTTGTATTCCTTTTCCAATTACTAGGGACACCTTCCAGGCTGCTGTTGACCTTCACATTTAGCTCCTTGGGGACCTCCAATCAGAGCCTTCACTAAACCCAGAGGTCAGGAAATGGATTCCTACAAAAGTAAGCAGTTATGGTACACCCAGCAGACATCTACTACTCAGTTGTCATGGAAGGTCAATCTCTGGTTTGACTGCATAGTCTTTATCTCTCAGGAACTCTATAGCTAACTTTAACTGGTATACTAACAGTGGACATAGCACAGTAGAAATCAACATGTTTCTCATCATTCACTGTGCTACATTTTTTTGTAGTTGAATGAATACAAATGACTGGATATTGTCCAAATCATCATATGTGTCGTGGTTGTCAGTACGTCACAATTACCAAAGATCAAGAGTTATCCTGGAGAGTTGACATGAAGCCAGTTTAGTGTTTCTGGGAGGAGTTTTTGTTGCTTTATCTGGTTTCATATCTGTGCAGCCTATGTGAAGGTGTTTTGTTTTTCATTTTTTTTGACAGTGCAGTCTTTTCTGTATATTGTGTAACTTGGCACAGTAATTTTCTTGTCTTGGATATGTGATTTTAGTCATGTTTCTGACGTGGTTAATGTATGTGTTTTTAAATGGAGCACCGCTTTAGAATTTTATTTCATTGCAATGTTCCTATCATTATTTTCAGGCTTTTTGAATTGCTGATTTTTTATATATATATATATATATATATATATATATATATATATATATATATATATATATATAGACATACATACATACACACACACACACACACATATATATATATATATATATATATATATATATATTTATATATATATATATATATATATATATATATATATATGATCATTATAGCTAGCTTCTTGCTCTTCAGCTGGTCTTGGGTTAGAGTAGCTGAAATTGATTATGTTCCTCATTGGTTAGACTGCTCAAATGTGTTTTATGATACATGTAGCTGATTAGTTCTCTCTGTTTCTTATAAGTTAGAAAGGAACTGAATTCCCTTCAAAGGTGTTTCTGAAGTTTGTACTTTAACTTCCAATGGCTGTATCCTGCATTTTCTGATAAAACTAAAGTATATGCACATAGTTCAGAGAAAATTTCATACCTCTAAATATATAAAAAAGAAGTTATGTACTTACCATAACGTTCCATCTGTGTTATCTATCTTTATTTATCTTTGACAGATGGGTTCGGTTCTGATATCAGAACCAACTTGGCCGTTACTACAGCTCACATCAGCCAAAACCCTTGCGTTTCACCTCTACCCACAATCCGTCTCTCACAGTTACCTCAGATCGAGTTTGCAGAAAAACATATAAACATATATACACATACACATAAGGGAAACCCGGATGGAAGCCATAGCTACTGTGCTTGAAAAAATCATAATACTTCAAGGATATATGATCTGCTCCACCAAAAAAATTATTTTAAGGTCGGGGGATGAAGGGAGGGGAGTCAAGGATAAATGAAGATAGACAACACAGATGGAAGGTTATGGTAAGAACATAACTTCTTTATCTGATGTTGTCAGTCTTCATTTTATCCTTGACAGATGGGGCAGAGTCTCCAGCTACCTAAGATCTCAGGTGGACTCACGGAAGGATATTCCTGAGCACCATCGAACCAAAGGATGATCTTCCCTTAGGGACAAAGTTCAGTTTGTAATGAGTAATAAAGGTATAGGGAGAAGCCCAAGTAGCTGCTGCACATATATCTTCCATCAAGGCTCTAGTTTGCAAAACTTCCGAGGTGGCTATAGATCTTATAGAATGTGCTTTCATAGGCTTAGGCAAGGTTAATTTATTCTTATCATAAATAAATAAAATGCAGTCTTTCAGCCATTTAGCCAGAGTTACCTTGCTGACTGCTTTACCCAACTTTGCACTGGAAAAGGAAACAAATAGTTGATTTGATTTTTGAATGTGTTTTGTTCTGTGAAGGTAGAAATGTAATTCTCTATGAACATCAAGTATATGTAAGGCATATTCTCCTTTATTGGAGTAATTTGGAAAGAAAAACAGTAAATGAATCATTTGATTGATGTTAGCCTCTGAAACTATCTTGGGTAGAAAGAAGGGTTTGTTCTTAAAGAAACTCTATCCTTGTGGAAAATCAGGTAAGGAGGTTCAGCTGACAAGGCCTGGCTCTCTGAAATCCTTCTGGCGGAGGTAATGGCTACCAAAAACAGTGTCTTCCAAGACAAAAACTTTAGATCATATTCCGCAGAGGGCTCAAAGGGAGAATGTATTACAGCCTGTAATACTAAGTTCAGATCCCAAGGAGGAATCGGATCTTTGAAAGGGTTTTTTTAATAAAAGTGTGCCTCCCATGCCCGCTGTGAAATCAACTGAATGAGTTCATAAGCAGGTGGATTCACCCAAGAGATAGACTAGTGGGTGCCGAAAGCCTGAAAGTAGACATATTCCTCCAAGAAAGAGTTTTGGGACTTCCAGCCACCCCTGTGCTTTAAAATTTCTAGGATGTCTCCAAATGAGACATCTTCAAGAGGTGACTGTGGGAACCCTTTCCCCTCATCGAAATCTGTGTCCTCAGTAACCGATTTCTGGGGGGAGTCCAAGTGCTTCCTCTTGCACATCTTTTTCTGAGGGACCTCCTCAGGGGGAATAATCTGGGGAGGTATCAGAAGATGACAGAACCTGGGTCTGGGGAACTTGAGACTTCATTACCCGTTGTCCCAGTGGAGAAGCAGGAGGAATAACCGAGCTTGAGGGGGGTACTTGTTCCGAGGAGGAAGGCTCCAATTGAGTCATTGTATTGAGAGTGCCCTCTCCATAGCTTTGAAGATTGGCCAACCCCCCCCCCCGATGAGGGAAGAGAGCCTGGAACCAAAATAGACTGCCTTGGGAGTGGGGTCACTCCCTGCTCCGAATAACCAACCCTCGAGACAGAAGCCAGTGCCGAACTAACTTGAATGGAAGTCCTGAGGAGCAGGGATGGCTTAAAAAAACCTGGAGTCAAGACCTGCCCCCAGAACCGACAGGGTAGGTACAGCTCTGGGATGTCTACAGTTCCAAAGCCACCGGAGAGCTCAGGGGGACTACCAGTTCCAAAGATGCAAATAACTCTGGAGCCAGTACAGTTGGTGCTAAGAGATCTGGAACAGATGACTCTAAGACCTCGGATGAGATTAGAGGAGGAGTAGTTAATGGGGTAAAAGAAGTCTCAGTTCCAAGACCCGAAGGGGTCAGAACCAAAAGGGGCCTGAAAGTCCACTAGCCCATAGAATTTTATTCACCAGCCTCTCCACATTGAGTTCAGACAGGCTTTTGGAGGAGCGGATGGATGAAGTAGAGCGGGACTAGGCCTCTGCAGAAAAAACTTCTGGAAGCTCTCCAGTGAAAGGGTCAATTGAAGGTGAATAATTTGTTCTACAAAAAATTTCTTTAGTCACAATAGGTGGAGCAGTAATTGTTTCCTATACCGGGGCCTTTGAAGTCGAAGGACTTGAGATAGCAACAGGTGCTGTATTAGTTGTCGACGCTGGTGTCTTAGAAGCAGAGGCCTGCAGTTCCGTAGACAATTTTGGAACCAAGGGTTTCAATTTCTTTGCTTTTGGAACCAACAGAGAGGTCAGAACTGAGAGACTTCTTTTCTTTCCTTTGTCCAATAAAGATGAGGATGAAGTGGAAGAAATATCAGTTTTTGCTTTGTCCAAAGAAGATAAGGCTTCACTAAATGCTGAGAGAAGCAAGCCTTTCAAAATGAGCTTATTGCACCTTTCAACAAGGGCTGGATGGCATGTGTTGCAGTCCTCTTGTAAGTGGAAGGGACCCAGTGAGAATGAAAATCTGACGATGGAATTTTGTGACCGCACTTCTGGCATTTTTTAAAGTCAGAGGGGCCCTTACCCTTCTCAGCCATGCCAACAAAAAGAGAAACAGTTGGAAGACAGCCACTAACACTCACACAAAAGATTTAGAAGATACTAGCAGAGCAGAAAAAATATATATTTTTTTTATGTAAAGAGAGAGGGGAGATAAAAAAGAAAGAACTTAACTAAACCCATTGAAACTCAAGAGCACTGGCAAAATGAGATCATTTCGGAAAGTGGCAAATAAGATCTGGGGTAACTGTGAGAGTCCGTTTGAGGGTAGAGGTGAAGCCTGAGAGTTTTTGACTGGGGACAGCTGTAGTAATGGCCGAGTTGGTTCAGATATCGGAACCAAACCCATCTGACAAGGATAAAATGAAGATTGACAACATCAGATGTGTTATTAAAGAAGCGTAAATGGCAAACTCAGCACAAATTAATCTTTACAGTGGTCACATTCATTAGAATCTGTCTTTAATTGGATTTTATGTCACAGTAAACATAGTAAACATGATTCCAAATAGTGGATGCAAAAGCATCTAAAACATTTAGTATAGCTAAATATGTGGACTTTAAAGTTAAATGTGAAAATAAGGGCAACCTTGCTGAGAGATTCATGGGACTTTTTAGGGAAAGTAAGACAAGAAATTTATGATGGCAACCTATTAATGGTAACTGTAGATATTTGTGATCTGTTTTCGGTCATTCCACATGAACAAGGAATTGACTGGTTTTGTGACTATTTAGTTAAAAATACAAACATGGACCATAACACTGTTTCAACCCTGAGGGCTTGCTTAAAACTTGTGTTAGAAAACAACTTTGTGAGCTTTGAGGGCATCTATTTAAGCAGAGGCAGGGGGTAGCCATGGCTGCATGTTGTGCCCCTGTCTTTGCTAATATAGTGTTAGCCCAGTAGGAAGATCTTTTTGTCTTTAACTCATCTTTTAAAGATTGTCGGGTGTTTTATGGCCGGTTTTTAGATGATGTGGTGCTATTTTGGAAAGACAGTGAGGACAGATTGAATGAATTTTTCCAATATATTAATGAAACGACACATTTTTAAGATTTACTAAGTGTATGGATAGAGATGTACTTCATTATTTAGATGTCACCATTAAAAAGGATTATAACAACAAGGTTCTTACGTCACATCTTTATAGGAAGCCTACTTATTCCAGTTCCTTACTGCACTACAATAGTTGGCACCCTACACATCAAAAGAGAGCCTTGGTAAAGGCCAGTTTGTAAGATTAGCCAGAATGGTTTCTGTAGTGGAGGATTTCCTCCAGGAATGTGAGGTTTTGGAAGGAATGTTAACCAGAAGGGGTTACCCAAAAGAGATGTTGGTCAACATAATGTGTGAAGTGCAGAGGAAAAGGAATGCAGGGGTGTATAATGTCTTGTTGGACAACACTACTGCCTTGCAAATACTTGGGCAAGGGAACAATAAATGTTATGGTAGAGCCCTGGTATTACCTTACAGTATTGATTACTATGACATTTGTAATATTGTCAAAAAATACTAGAGAATATTTAGAACTGACTTTGAGTTACTATCCTTGTTAGGAGAAAAAACGGCTATTGTATACAAAAAGGAGGTTTTGTTTAAGGGTATGTTGGAGAGTAACCGTGTTGGAAGGGCCAATGGAGGATGTTTTAAATGTGGGAGATGTGCTCAATGTCAATATGTAATTCACCAAGATAGGATCAAAATCGTCAACTTTGGCATTATAAAACCCCTTAAAAAATATTTTCGCTATTCAAAAGGAGTGGTGTATGTTGCAGTATGTCAAGCATGTGGTAGTCATTATGTGGGTAGAACGAAGAGAGCATTTAGGGCTAGGATTTATGAACACATTTATGAAATCAAGCATCACAATGAAATGAATGCCCTATACAGACACATTAGAGAGAACCTAACACATGCTTTCAAATTCTGTGCCATAGATCATATGGACCTAGGACCTAGGGGTAGGCCAAGTGATGAATTTTTAGAATTCAAAGAGTTAAAATGGTAAATAAAATTTAACTCGGATGAAAAGCCTGGACTTACTGACAGGTTATCATTAAGTACTTATTTAAAATTAAAAGCAGCATATTTTTATGAATTTTTATGGCATTATGTATAACAACTAACATTTTTTGTGAGTTTGTAGTAGATTATTATATTATGTTTTTTATGCTGTGTTGAAAATCAACTGTGTTTTTAACAAATTGGTGGGACTGATGTGAATTAATTAAGAAAGGGGTGGAGAAATGGGTATATATTGTGTGTTTGTGCATTATGATTTTATTCTGAAGAAGTCTGAAATTAAGTAAGACGAAAGCGTTTTGGATTAAACTGGAAATACTCTCAGTACCTGGTGTGACCAGCTTGCTTTTTTACTTATCTTGTCATTGCTGTGTGTCTTGATTTATTAGTTGTCATATTTTAGACTATACAGTAGGCATCCTGGGATGTTATCAGGACCCAATGAGGCTTTGTTCTTGGCTTTAGTGAGTGCAACCACTACATGCTTTCTAGTTATGGCTGGAGAGATTATGTTTGAGGGTATTTTTGAGGGGATGCTTAAGGGTGAGAGGGGGGTACATTTGGAACTGAATTTGTTCACTAACAGGATTGCCATATTGCCAGGATCATTGAATGTGGCACCATTAACCACCAGTTCAGCACACTGTTATATGCTGCCCTTGAGGTCTCTCACATGGGGGCTATCAATCTAATTAGTGCTCTCAGTTGCCTATTTAGTTTGATGAGAGAGTTTCTATTTTTATGGGAATAATCCTTCCTGATTTTTGCCATAATTGTTTTCCTTTTGTTGAATATCCTGTGGGGAACACAGTGGTGCAGTGATTAACATTGTCGCCTCACAGCAATAGGTTCTCCGGTTTGATTCTCATCTGGAGTGCCTTCTGTGCGGAGTCTGCATGTCCTCCCTACATTCATGTGGGTTTCCTCCAGGTACTACTGTTTCCTCACACATTCCAAGACATGCATCTGGAGCATTTCTCCCTGGGCCTCTGCTGAAATAGTCTCTGTCCTAGTTGGAATTTCCCAGGCAACAAATGTTAAATAAATAAAATTTGGGATGCCACCAGAGTGGTTTGTTTCTAAGGCTAGTCCTAGGCTTACTTCTGGTAGGTACCACAGCCACTATGCAGCCATTGATATGATTGTACAAAGTTTCTGAGAGGAATTTAACATAGGTTGCTGTGTCCTCTGAGTTTGGAGGGGTACAGAATTTTAACAATCCATCACTTAATAAAAGATAATTTGCCTTGGAACAGAGCTTATTTAGATTTTGAAGGAGACAGCTTTATGGTCAGACCTTAGCAAGAAGGGTGAGACATTGGGGGGGGGGGGGTTGCAGCATTCACCCTTATTTGTAAGCATGAGGTCCAACATGTTAGAGCCTCTAGTGGGTGTTTTCACTATTTGGATAAGGGGATTTGTCCAGGAATCTTGGTGCCTGTAGATTTGAGTCCATGGGGGGTTAATTAAAGTCTCCCATGAGTAGGGTGTTAGGTTGGACAGTGACTGTCTCCAATAGGTCCAAGTATGCATTATGAGCTTCTTGAGACATGGTGGGTGACCTATAGCTGGCTAGGATCTGTCATGTGATTTTGTCTATGATGATCTGCACATGAAGGAACTCCAGTGCATCATTCTGTTTGACCACCCTAGAGGTATGCTTGCTATTGATGTATGTTGAGCAGTAACACCTCCTCCTTTAGTCCTTTTCTGTGCAACTACTGGTCTAAAAGTGTGGAAGGCACTGAAATCTTGCACTGCTGGGGTACTCTCTGTCGCTTTAAACCATAACTCGATAACTGTACAGATGTCTATATTCTTGAGTGAGAGGAGGGCTTGGAGAGAGTGCAATTTTCTACTTAGGCTCCTGTCACTGAGCAGTAACAACTTGAGGCTTAGTTGAGTTGATTTTGCTATGTGGGTAGGTTTGTCAATTTGGCATTGCTTAAAAAAGGCAGTATAGGGGGGTGGATAAAGTTTTAGCCAGTATTCAAAAGCCAAGAGGGGAAAGGTGCAGACCATCCTTAACAAAGCAATGTGATCTATTAACTATGTCCTTCCAAGCTGACAAATAGTGGATCCCCCTAAATGACACCAAAAAGACAACCAATTGCTGAAATCAGTAATTTTTTGCTTATATTGTGGCATCATCATCAAGTGATGATAATATGCAAGTCAATGCTACGTTCATACCACCCTGAGACACATAATCTGAAAGCTCCATAATACCTCTATTTGTATAGTCCAGGGAGGTACATCTCAGGTCATTTACACCTACATGGACTATGATGGAATCATACTGGTACCTGTGGTTCAATTACTTGTGTGTGTGTGATTTGGCAGATTCTGAATCCAGATAATCAACTAAAAGTTATCTTGTTCTTGTTCAACCTGGTTGGAGAAGCATCAGTGTATCTTACAACTGAGTCCCATATGACAAGTGACAAAGAGTCTTGGGAAGCCTTTGGGCTTGCTGAGGCATAGCTTTGACAATGGGTGATCTGGTCAATTTTGTTGTTTAGGAAGAATGCTTTTAAGTGCCTCAGCAAACATCAGTCTATGTGTTAGTTGTTTACTATTTGAAGTGGGTGTTGTACATGTGGTTTCGATAACTTCAATGCAAGAGTTTAGCCTCCAGTGTCATTGTGTAAGTACACCTTTCGCATACTGTGTCTGCTTCTTTAAGGATTAGGTGGTTGCCAGTAAACATGAGACAATTGCTACATT
Organism: Protopterus annectens; assembly: GCF_019279795.1. Taxonomy (NCBI): domain Eukaryota; kingdom Metazoa; phylum Chordata; order Ceratodontiformes; family Protopteridae; genus Protopterus; species Protopterus annectens. The sequence goes on along the minus strand of NC_056747.1, from coordinate 766,643,955 downwards.
GTCTCAAGATGGCCATATCCGCTAAGCGGGCTACAGAGAGGTTAGGAAATTGCATATCCATACTGTCCAGACCTGTGATTTGTGAGCTACACGGTATACTGGTGTTAGAAGGCTATTAAGGTTGCTTTATTGGAGCAGATTATGCTAAACAGTACTAAATTCTCCTAACTTTAATGTTTACAGAATACTGAATTCAAACTAAATCTCTAGGCATTACCACTTGACTCCCAACTAGCTGCTTGTTGGCGCACAAGGTATTTGTGTTATATTGCTGCTTTACAAGGTGCAGTTTTATGAACTGTTCTTTCTAGGTGTTTGCTACTATATAGAGCACTGCTAACCTGTGTAAATTCTCAAGATTTATAACAGGACAGAAGAAAAAAAAAAAAAAACAGAAAACTAACCAATGAGTCCTCTTGCCAACAAAATGACTACACCATGAGTCCTTTTGTGTATTTCCCAAAGTAGACCAGGCAAACACCTCTTGCCACAAGGTGAATAAACTCTGTCCTCCTAATGTAAAAAACAGTAGAAGAGTCCCGCAAATGTAATGCTGCCACAAACCACTTAAAGAACTAGCTAGAAATCTCTTGCTGAAGGCAATTTCAAGACAGTCTTACAGCAGTAACAGTGTATGGAAGAGCATTTTTTTTTTACAAAAAAAAGGTCAGTGAAATACACACATAAAAGCAGGAAACAGTAGTGAACATTCAAAATAACTTAAGTGCAATTTAGCAATCAGAGGAACTTAAGTTTGCCTGGATGGCACTGGATACAAGTAAAACACTTCTTGAATGCAGGCTAAGACTTCAAACTGTGCTGACCTCCTGAAAAATGAACAGGAGACAATATACAGTTAAAGGAGGTTTACTCATGAGCAATACTGGTTTGCTGATTGGGCACTCAGTATCATGGCTCTATGGAAAACGATGGGTGGGAAAAGTACATACATAGCTTATATAACAGTCTATAGCAATGAAAGAGGGCATTTTGGAAGTCATATGCTAACTGATTGTTGAGATGTGTCACTGTAGTTGAAAGATTTAAGATACTGTTTTTCAATGCCTTGTATGTAGCTTGTGGAATTATTAATGTAAATACAGGCAGTATTAGACATGTACAGGTATCACTAGGATGATCTTAGAGAAAGATCTGTAGGTGTCACTAGGATTTAATGAATTAATGAAAATGTTGATACTTGGATAATATAATGAGTAGCTGGTTGGTATGAGTATTTTGGCTTAGATTTGGTGACTTAAGTTATCTATTGGTTCAGTCCACAAACTTCATAGTATTACATAATTTCAAGAGACATTTTAGTTTTGCTGTTTCATATGTATTACATTTAGTTTTGCAAAAATATAAACATTTAGAAAGGCTATAACTCCCTTTTTAACTGAGATGTTTTTTGTTGGAGTTTTATTTTTTGTAAATTACAGCAATTTTCACAAAACTTGTATATATGGTATATAATCTCAGAAATTGTGTGAAACATTTGTCCAACAATGACATTGCTATGTCAGTATGTATTGCATATGTTGATTAACCCCTGTATCATATGAAAAGAAGTTATGTCTTACCATAATGTTCCATCTTTGTTGTCATTCTTCACTAATCCTTGACTGTGGGCTCGGTTCCAAGCCTCGGAACCAACTCAGCCGTTGTCTTCAGCTTATGCCTTCCAAACTCTCAAGCTAGACAGTGCCCATTATGCTCCTCTCTAAATTGCCTCAGATCAAGTTTGCCTAAATTAGTGGTAGACAAACAGTACAGTATGTGTCCCTATTATGAAGCCAGTCCTGGAAAAAAATCGATCCACTAAGAGTCTCAGACTGGGAAAAAGAGGGAGAGATTGCCAAGGATTAGTAAAGATGGACAACACAGATGGAAAGTTATTGTAAGACGTAACTTCTTTATCTGATGTTGTCAATCCTCACATAATCCTTGACTGTGAGACAGAGTCCCCAGCTACCTGCATCTTGGGAGGTCTCACAGAAGAATATTCCTAAGCACCATCAAACCAAATGATGCCCATCCCCTAGAGATCTGATCCAGTTTGTAATGAGTAATAAAGGTATGAGGGGAAGATCAAGTGGCTGCTGAACAAATGTCATTTAGAGAAGCTCTGGCATGAAAAACTGCAGAAGCTGCCACAGCTCTAGTTGAATGGGCTTTCACTGGATGTGGAAGGTGAAGACCTTTTGAGTGACAAATAAAAGTGATACAATCTTTGTGCTACTTAGCTAATGTAACCTTGGTAACAGTGATACACAAGGAAAGAGGGGAATAGGCAACAAATAATTGGTCAGATTTCCTGAAATCCTTAGTTCTGTGCAGATAAAATTGTAGTTGTCTGTGAACGTCTAACAAGTGTACAGAATATTCCACTTTGCTGGAGAAATTAGGGAAAAAGACTGGTAGTTGCAGAGTTTGATTGATACTGGAATGTGAGACTACCTTTGGTAAGAAGGAAGTATTAGTCCTGAGGGTGACCCTGTCTTTGTGGAATATTTATGTAAGGTGGTTTGCAGGACAAGGCCTGAATTTCAGATATTCTTCTGGCAGATGTTATAGCCACTAAGAATAAAGTTTTCCAAGTCAAAACAGGAAAGAGTAAGGGACTGTAGTACTAGTGTTAATTCCTATAGAGCAGTGGGCTCTTTAAAAGGAGGTCTTAACATTAGGGCTCCCTTTAAAAAGGCTTTACAAAGTTTACGTGACATAAGGGATGGCCCCTCAAAACGATATGGAAATTCAAAATTGCAGCTAGATGCAGAAGAACCGGTTTGATAAAGGTCAGCTAAAAAGTCCACAACTTTATGTACAGGGATCTTATAAGGGTCAGGATTATTACTGAGAGCCCATCTAGCAAATTTTTCCCATTTACTTTGATACAGTTTCCTAGTAGAAGGTTTATGACTGGCTAGAATGATATGACGGAGGGGAGAGGAAAGGGAAGAATGCCTGGCAATCATGGGAATTGGAGAAGCCATGCCGTGAGCTTGAGATGATGAAGATTTGGATGAATCATTCCATCTGGAAGAGACAGTAGATCTGGAGCTGGGTCCAGCATCCATGGTTTCCAGAGCAGGTGAGGCCAAAGGAAGGGAAACCAAACTTGACGAGTGCAAAATGGGGCAATGAGGATTATTGTGCTCTCCTACCTCTTGGCTTTCCTTAGAAAATGAGATATCAGAGGAGTTGCATGAAAGGCATAGAGAAAACCTGGGGCCAATCATGGAGAAGAGCATCTCTGGGTGACTCCCCTGGAAGGGGGATTAGGGCAAACTAATTTCTGCACTTGTTGTTCAGAGGGGATGCAAATAGATCACAGCAAGGTTGGCCCCAGTGACGGAAGATCTTTTCTGCCACCACAGCATTGAGAGACCACTCATGAGGCATAAGAATAGTCCTCCTCAGCTTGTCTGCTATCACGATGGAGCTCCCCGGAATAAGCATTGCTGTGAGAAAGCGGTTGGAAGAAATCACTCATTGCCATGCTCTGAGGGCTTCTTGACAAAGTGAGTAAGACTTGGCTCCTCCTTGTTTGTTGATGTACCAGACTACTGACATGTTGTCCATCTGAATTGCCACTGTTCCTAGGGGAAGGGCATCTTGAAATGCTTGCAAGGCTAAGAGCACCTCTCTCATCTGTAGAACATTGATGTGCAAACTGGCCTCCAGTTGGGACCAGGTGTCTTGGACTCTTCTTCCCAGATAATGTTCCCCCCACCCCATCTGGGAAGCAGCCATAGTCACTATGGCTTGGGGCTGTGGAAGAATGAATTGATGGCCCGAGAGAATCTTGTTGGAGTGAAGCCACCATGACAGTTCTTGTTTGCAGCAGTTGGTAATCAAGATGTGGTGTGACATTGGCTGGTCCATCAGAGACCACTGGGAGGCTAGCAGCCATTGTAGGATTCATAAGTGATATCTGGCTAAAGGAACTAGAGTGACTGAGGCTTCCATCGAGCCTAATGCTTGTAGGACCAACCTGGCTGGAACACTTTTGTTGTGGATAATCTGGTTGAGCTGAGATTTGATTCTTTGTAGTCTTTCTAACAGATGTGAAGCAAGACCTGCAACTGTATCCAACAGAGTACCAATGAATTCTGGTTGTTATGAAGGTTGCAAATTTGACTTTTTGTAATTTATTGAAATACCTAGAGATGCATAAGGATGCAGAGTGTCATCTCTTGCTTGTTCTAACTGACGCCTGGTGGTAGTGGTAAGGAACCCAGTCATCGAGGTATGGAAAAACTCAAAATCCTTGCAGTCTGAGATGGGCTGCTACCACTGCCATGCATTTGGTGAATGCCCTGGGGGCTGAGGTGAGTCCAAAGGGCAGTGCTCTGAAATGAAAATGACTGGCTCCCAGCCAGAAGCGTAGGAATCTCATGGAGTGTTTGTCCATCTTTATGTGGTAATATGCATCCTGAAGATCTATACAGCACATCCAATCATCTTTTTCCAAGAATGGAAGTATTGACTGTATTGGGACAATCCGAAATTTAGTTTGTTGAACTGGCTGAGATCTGAAATGGGTCTCCAGTCCCCTGTCTTTTTTGTGCACTAAAGAATCTTGAGTAAAACCCGGATCCTACTTGGTTTGGTTGGACTTTGTGGATGACTCTTTTTTTTTTTTTAACAGTTTTTGAATTTCTACCACTGCTGCTTCCCTGTGACTAGGTGGAATATCTGGGAGTCTTTTTTGGGTCTTTGGACTTGAAGAAAGTGGAATATTGTAACCTCTGGAAATGATTCCCTGCTCCCATTTGTCTGATGTTATCAGTTGCCAGGTGGATTTGTGCAAGGATAATCATCCCTCAACTGCCTCCAGAGAAAGGCAATCAGACCTCCATTCAGGAGTGCTGGTAGGAGGTACCAGAAAAAGTATCTCTGAACCCCTGGTTCTGCAGGCCACCTCTGCCTCTAGGATGACGTCTTCCATTGTTACTTTCTACTCTCCCCCAGGCAAAATCTTTGCCATGTGAGTCTTGGAAAGGCCCTTGGGATTTCTTAAACCATAGCCTCCCACTTCTCTGGTTCCTAGAGTAGGGCTGTTGAGGAGTGGAGAAGTGTATGGCTATGGCAGAAAGGATCTTCCCATCTTTCTCACATCTGGCCAGTATCTCTTTTACTTTGGGTCCAAAAAGGCATGATTCGTCAAATGGAGCATTGACAAATGAAGATTTAAATGCCTCCACAAAATCACACAAGAGCATCTAGGTATGTCTCCTGATGGCTATGCCTGAACCTGCTGCTCTTGTTGTCCCTTCAGCTGCATGAGCAATTAGCCTCATGGATGAGTTGGAAATCGATTCAAGGGTGGCGAGCTGAGAAGTAACCTTATTTTGGACCCTTTCAGCTACTGCTCTTGAAAGAGAATCTGAGACCACTTTGATCACATCTCTCTGTAGTCTGGTAAAGTGCACCATGCAGTTCAAAGACCTGAGAGCAAAGGTTGATGAAGCATAAATGCATTTCCCGAATCTATCCATAGTCCTAGACTCCTAGTTAAGAGGATGGATAGTAGGACTTTCCTCAGCAAGTTCTCTTAGTGGCTGCTGCTAACACCATGGCATCTATGGGGATACCCTTAGCCCAGTGCTGCTCTTCCTTGGGGGCAGAAAGGATCCGGTCAGGCCTGTTGGGGATCAGTTTGATGGAGTCAGGGATCTTACATGCCCACTGCGTGATCAGTTTAATGAGCTGGTCAGCGGGTGGAGAAATCCAAGAGGTAGAGGGTTGGGCACGAAAAGCCTCCAGGTATATTGACTCCTCCGAGGAAGGCTGGAGGGAAAATTAGCCACCCCTCTGATTCAGTTTTCCAGGATGTCCCTGAAGGAAACATCACTGGGGGGTGACCTGGGGGAACCTCCCCCCATCAAAGTCAGTATCCTCAGTGAAGAACTCCTCTGGGGAGTCTAAGTGTTTCTTCTTGCACTTTTTCTTCACAGGTACTTCCTCGAGGGGATGTTCCGGGGAAGTGCCCTAAGAGGAAACCACCAAAGTGTGTCTTTCCTGAGTCTTTTGTGTCCTCTGTCCCAGGGATGAGACTGACTGAAGCTCTGGTCAAGGGGAAGTAGAAGTTCAGCCTGACAGGGATGGCAAGGACTGGGAGTCCACAATGGGCAAGGCCTCCTCCATGATTCAGAAGGCTGGCCCTCCATGGAGGGATGGGAGCCTGGAACTGAAATTGACTCCTTCGGAACTGAGGTCCCACCCTGTGCTGAGGAGGCAACCCTTGAAACAGAAGCCTGAGTCGATGCAATGAAAGCCAAAACACCGAGGGGCATGGACGGTTCCAAAATTAAAGAAGTTGATCCCTGCCCCTCGGAACTGGCAACAAATTCTTGACCCTGGGAGACCTCTGGTCCTGAAAAACTGGAGGATCTCAAGGCAAATCTCAGTTCAGGAGAAGAGATTTTTACCAGAATCGAAACAGTTGGAGCCGGGTAGGTTGGTACCGTGGGCTCCAATGTCTTCATAGGAGCTGGTGGAGGAAGGTGAGTCAGTGTCATAATAGGAATGTTCTCTGTGCTGACTTGGCTGGGAACTGGAGAGGATGATAATCCACTCGCCATCAGGAGCTGATCCACTAGATTCATGATGTCTGATTCTGAGAGACTCTTAGTGGATCAAAAAGATGAAAGAGACCTAGGAGGTCTCAGTTCGACAAAGGGGCTTGGTGGTCAATCCTTAAATGGATCGACCAATGGAGAGTATCTACACCTTGGTAAAGGAAGTAAAACTGACTGCTCCAGTACCGATAAACCTCCTGGTGCTGAGGCAGTTGGAGCCAAATTCATGGGTTTAATAGGTGCCAAGTATTTCTTGCCATTCAGTGCTGAGGGAGCTGTTGACACCGAAGGCTGTTTCAATACCTTTTTAGGCAGTTCTGAGGAGGTACTCAGAATCAAGCAGGATCTCTTTTTGTGCTTGGAAGAGGAGGAGGAAGAGGAAGATGAACTGGCTTTGGTCCTGGACCCAGAAATGGTCTCTTCAAAATCCCCTTTCAATAGATCTTTCAAAATGATATTTTCTCTCCGTTCAGTGAGAGTTCAGGTGGAGAATCCATGACATATATAGTGATTCTCTTGTAAGTATACAACACCCAGACAGTACACACACGAAACATGCCCATCCAAATTGGGCATATTCCTATCACACTCTTAAATCCAGAAGTGCCCTTGGAAGGCTTAGCAGGAGTGTCCAAATTTTCAGCCATTACTGAGAGAGAGAGAGAGAGAGATATGCAACACCACACACTATACTGGTAAAAAAAAAAACAGTTGAGAGAATTTTTTTTTTTGGAAGTAGAGAAAAGGAGGGGAAATACAAACTATGGTATTCAAGAAATACCTAAAAAGGTATGGGAGAGTACCAACAATGGTAAAGAGAAAAACTACCAATGGTAGAAAGAGAAGCTAGAAAAAGAACACTGACAGGAGAAAGCGAGAGGAGAGGGTAGGAGAGTAAGTAATTGGAAGATAGATTTAAAAGATATGACAAAGATAAAAAGAAAAAAAAACTTACTTTAATCAAAAGCTAAAGCTCAAGAGCAGTTGCACACATCTGATGCATAAAGTGGCTAATGAGATTTGAGGTAATTTAGAGAAGAGCATTATGGGTAGAGCCTAGCTCGAGAGTTTGGAAGGCGCAAGCTGAAGAAAACAGCCGAGTCAGTTCTGAGGCTCAGAACTGAGCCCACAGTCAAGGATTATGTGAAGATTGACATCAGATCAAATGTTGTTGTTCCTATCCCCACCCTGTAACCTAAAAGAGTTTTTTGGAATTTGATTTGCAGGTAGCCAGTCTGTATTACGCCAGGTACAATATGTCCACAAGTTAAGGCTGAAATTTAGGTTTCATATTGGAATTTGTCTGGAAGGTGCCAGAAGTCATCTGATCAGGCAAAAATGTGATGGAACTGTTAATGGCTCTGCCTTACTATTATCAGTTTGTGATAGTACTGAAAAGGAAGGTTTCACATTTCTGTCTAGAAATTTTCAAGGGTTACATGACATGAATTCCAAGTGTCCTCTTCAGACAATATTGTAAGTGTGCATAGAGGCACGGTTTTGCTTGAGGGAGAGACAAAAACATTATTTCACATTATTTTAACATTGTTGGTCTTCTTTGGGGAGGGTCAGTGTAACAGTTAACACTAGGCAAAAGATTAGCCCACTACTATTCTGGGCCAATAAAATGTCATATTTCTTTCTAAGTACTCTAAAATAGCAAAAAGCAAAGGGATTCTACAAGCCAAGAAGAATATGACCTCCCAGTAATAGCATACTCCACAAAAATAAACTCCACAGTGATTCAGACAATCACTGACATAATCTGTAAGGTCATCACACACTCCCCAAAGTTCAGCTGGGGTTGTACAGCAAGGGAAGGAACAGGAAACTGTGGCAACTCTGACATAGTCAATGTTGTGGAGTGACAGGCTAGTGAGTTCCCATATGAAAGAGCAATGAATGACACAGGATGAAACTGAAGCGAATGTGGCACAGGAAGAGGCTCAGAAACTTTCTGTAGAATGCCTGCAGGAAATGGAAAACGAAGGATGTAGCCTCTGTTTAGAAGAAAATGATCTAAGAGAAGAAAACATACACCGATTAGACCGCACTACTAAGAAAGGGGGTGAGATAACAGTAGAGACACCATACAACAAGCCCTATTTAATAATACAGAACTTCTCATTACCAAACTACAGACTAACCATAACAAATGTATGAACATTATCTGTGCCTACATTCTACCAGGTAATAATATAAGTACCCTAGAGGATATCCCCTATTGGGTATCCACTTCCTATCCCCAAGAAACCATAGTTCTTGGTGACCTCAACACCGACTGGCACTCCTGCTCCTCCAAACCCCCTATCACCCATATAAATCTATCTGGGTTTATGCAAATAACCTCTCCCACTAGGATCAACAAACCAACCAACAGGGAACGTATCCTAGACTGGATACTTGTCAATAGCCAACCCCAACTGTACACAGCTGGGACTCTCCCTGATGACCACAGAGTGCACCTACTTACCTATATCATAAAACACAAAGCAGAGACCCCCCCCCCAACCAGACCATATACAAAACTATCATAAACCACAATGTAGCAAAACACAAGCCTCTTAGCTTCCCTTAAGGACTCCTCTCAAACTTCTTGTAAGAACAAATCCAAAAACAAACGAAACAGAGTCCAAACTGGCGGTAATCTTTTATTATAAAATGCAAGCACTTTCAAGTTAAAAAAACCTTCATCAGACAAACTTCACATAATCATGACAGTCTTTAAATGTTAAAACATTTCTAAAAGCAACCAATTACTTTCTATACTTGACCCGCCTTTTCTTTAAGGCTGGTTTTAAAGGTACAGAACTATTTAACCCAGGTGGGTTGTCACCAGTTAACTGTATAATTCATCTTAACTCTGCATACTCAGTATCATTGATAATGCCCCACCCCCCTTTTTTCATCTGTGCAACACGCAGAACCATAAAAACAAAAGTATGATCTGGAAAGCTGGAAACATGCTGGCACAATCTATTATGTTTATCCTTCTGTCTAATAGATGACAAATGCAGTATTCTTATTTTTAACTTACAATTAGTTTTTCCAATATAAAAACTCGAACATTTCTTGCAGCATGCCAAGTAAACCACATTCTCTGTATGGCAATCTGCAAAAAACTTAAAAGTGCATTTTTTGTTTGTAACAGGATGTATAAAATAATTTAAACCATTCACATTTGAACATGCTTTGCAATGCCTACAGGGAAAAGTCCCTGTTCTCATGTGTGCAGAGGAAACACTGTTAGCCTTCTTATTTTTTAAACCAGGTTTTATGCATAACATGTCTTTTATATTACTATTTTGCTTGAAGGTAAATCTAGGTTTCTCATCTAAAATATCCTGCAAGTGATTGTCACTTCTTAGTATCTTTCAGTTTTGCTTAATAATATCACATATCCCATACACATTGTTACTATAACGGAGCATTACCTTGGGTTTTTTGTCATACTTATTAGATGGCTTCAACTTAACTCCCTGCTGTTCTTTAGGATACCAAGTCAAATCAAAACTAGAAACAGAGCCTGGGCCAACTGGCGATCAACTAAAGTCCCTCTTGACCATTTAAAATACCGCCAGTTCAGGAATGAAACAAAAAAATCCATTCTACTAGATAAAAAAGCTACTATCAAAATCTCCTATATAAACACCAAAACAATTCCCAAAAGTTCTGGGCAGGCATAAATCAGCTTCTTCATCCAGGACAATCAACCACCCCAACCCCTTCAGACTTCACCTATAATTCCTCAGAGATCATAGCTGGTGCCTTTAATAACTGTTTCACTGAAACAATCCAATCCCTAGCTAATCAACTAACTTCCACAATCTCCAACCCTACCTCCAATCTACCCACTATTCATACCCTCTTTAGCTTCCAACCCATGTCTACCACTTTTATCCAAACCCTAATAAAAAAATTAAAACCAACTACCATTTCTGCTGACATCCTCCCTGCAGAGTACCTACAAAAAGCTGCAGATGCCATTGCATACCCCATATCTAACCTGATCAATAGAACTTTATCCGATGGTGCTATCCCCTCCCTCTGGAAAATATCTCACGTCATCCCACTCCATAAAGGTGGAAGTTTCATAGAACTATCTAACTATAGACCCACTGCCATTCTTTCATCACTAGCCAAAATAATGTCCGTACGTAAGCAAGTAATGCATTATCTTATACAGAAAAACCTGCTATCTAACTCTCATGGTGGCTTTAGGCCACATCACAGTAAGATCTATGCCCTCCTTTCCTTTACTGATGCCATTAACCAAAACAGGAATGACAATAGGCTATCCTCAGCCCTCTTTCTTGACCTATTAAAAGCCTTTGATATGGTCAACCACAAACTTCTCATCCATTCCCTAAAATCAATCTCCCTGAACAATCATGCAATCCAGTGGTTCCAGTCCTATCTGACTGGCAGACAACAGGCTGTATTATGGCAGGGAAAACTGTCCAGCCAGCTACCTCTCATAATCGGTGTCCCTCAAGGCTCCATTTTAGGACCATTACTCTTTTCTATCTTCATCAATAACCTTCACACTGCTATCCCCAAAGCTACCTGCATTCAACATGCATATGATTCCATCCTGATCTGCTCAGCCTGCTCCCCATCAGACCTACAAATCTTAACCCAAAACACATTTAACACTATTGAAAACTGGCTCTCTAACCGTCTACTGCTGAACCCCAGCAAAACTAAACGTCTACTCTTTACCGCCACTAGTAGATCCAACCCATTTTCCTTCTCTGTTACATCCAACAATGGTACCTCTATCTCCTCGGACCAATACTAAGCTTCTAGGAGTAATTATAGATAAATAATCTTAAATTCGATCTACATGTCAACAAAACCATACAAACCATCAATAAGAAGCTTGGATCTCTTTACAGAAACAAGTCATTTTTAACCCCACTAACTAGCACCACAATTGCCCGGTCGTACCTACTCTCTACTCTTATATATGCCTCCCCTATGCTCTCCAACCTTAATAAGTCTGAACTGAGCAATCTCTTCCACAGCTACAACAATACTGCCAGATTTACCACTGGCTCAACATACAGAACCCATCACTGCCAGAACCTTAATCAACTAGGGTGGCTAGAATTGCCCAGTTTAATTCAATTCAATCAACTCTTAATAGCACACAAAATTCTATACCAACCTGAAGATACCCCCTCACTTAAAAATATTATAAAACCATACAATAACTTAAGGTCATCCAACAAACTATTGGTCCAAACCTACAAAGCTAATAACTCAGCTGGTGAGTGCCTGTTTGCCAACTCTGTTGGCAAAACTTGGAATTCACTGCCAAACTATATAACCCTCCAACCCTCCCTAAGTCTCTTCAAAAAAAGCATCAGACAGTATTTCAAAATGCACTGGCTTTGTCCTTGTACCACCCCCATTAAACTACAAAATGATAATCCTACCTAGATAGTATTGTAAGCATTTAATACTCAAAAACTGTTTGGTGCAATCTGATGACCTGTTTTTAATTTGACAAACTATGTAACTTGTGAGTCCCAACTTGTAAATATGCTAGACTGTCTTATATTTTACTATGTTATCTAATTTTTGTGAAATTTTGTTTTCTGTCACTGGAGCTTTTCTCCCTGGGCCTCTGCTGAAAATAGACATATATCCAGTTGGATTATCCCAGTCAACAAATGTAAAATAAATAAAAAAATAAATAAAATAAGAGTTGCTTGATTTAATAGAGATGGACAGACATATTAATATCAATGAAAGAAATAGACAAAAAGTCAATACAACCCAAAAAATTAGAAGTTTGATAAAACAAATGAATGCAGTAATTAGGACTGTTCATAGAAATTCATGCAATACAACAGAAGTAAATAGAATATATTACAGTGCAGCTAAATTAATAACAGATAAAGTCTTACCAAAAAAAGTAAGGGAAAGGAAGGGGATAAATCAAATGCCATCATGGAAGTATTAAATGGAGAAAACTGTAAAGCAATTAAGACAAGAAGATTATAGAAGAGGGAACAGATCAACAAAAATACGCAGAAAGATAGAAGTGATAAAAGCGATGCACCGTATCAGAACAGATCAGATCTATCATGCACTATCACAAGTAATAAATTAAAAACGTTAGCACAGGCAGAAAAACATATTCTTTATATTTATCTGCATATCTTATAAGTACAAAATAAACAATTTATTGATGACCCAAAAGTTTTACAGAGAATTGGGAAACAAGGCAAAAGTACTGAAACACCACCGAAAAAGAAGAAATAGATACATTTTGGAGAAATATCTATAAAGATCCTGTGGAACATAACAAAGATGCTGAATGGATAGAACAAGTGAAAGAATAAGAAATTCAAATGTACAGGATATGAAATGGGGTGAAATAACGGTGAAAGAGATTGAAACAAAGTTAGGAAAAGTCTTTAATTGGAAAACCCCAGGTCCAGATGCAGTATCTAACTTCTAGCTAAAAGTATTAACATCTTTATGTGAAGATTTAGCCATGAGTAAAAACTATTTATATGAGCAGCCCGAACAGAGACCAACCTGGTTAACATAAGGGAAAAAAACAATACGCCTGCTTAAGAGTTAACCTGAAAGCTATCCTAAACACTACAGACATATAACATGCCTTCTGATTACATATAAACTATTCACTAGAATTGATGTCAACAGAGTTTACAGTCATTTAGAAGAAAACTCAATCATGAAAACGGAACAAAGGGGTAACAAAAGAAAGTCATATGGAGCTAAGGATCATTTGTTGTTAAATAGTCATACTGGAGAACTGTAAAAAGGAGAAGAATTTAAGTATGGCATGGATAGACTACAAAAAAAGCATCTGACAGTATCCCACATTCATGGATAAAACAGTGCTTAAAAATGGACCCTACACTGATTGGTTACATTACAGCGACCATGAAACACAGGCAAATCATTATGCAGTTAAGCCTTGATAAATGACAAATTAAGGGATAAAAATTCAAAGTGGGATATTCCAGGGTGATTCTTTGTTACCACTGCTCTTTTGTCTTGCCCTTAACCAATTAAGCTGTCTACTTAATAGATTAGGTTATGGCTACAATTTGGCTGTCAGAAAACAACAATGTGTAAAGACTTCTCATCTTCTTTTTGTGGATGCTTTAAAACTGTGTATAGATCATCAGATGAGGAACTGAAAGTACAGCTGCAAGTGGTCAAAACTTTTTTAGATGATATAAGAATGTCATTTGGTCTTAATAAATGTGCAAAAGCAACCTTTAAAGCAGGAAAGCTGCAGCACCAAGAAAACATCAGCCTGGGACAGGAATGTTGAGCAAGAGGGGATGTATAAATATTTCGGACTTGATGAAGGATCAAGAATAAAACATGAACAAAAGTGACTAAAAGTAAGGAATATTATAGAAGGCTAAAATTAACACTGAAAACCAAATTGCTCTTCCTGTCCTAACTTACAGTTTTGGAGTGACTAACTGGCCCCTGAATGTTTTGGATTGGTTGGATAGGAAAACAAGAAGGATGTTTCATGCTTATCAAAAGCTTTGTAAAAATCATTCCATACCAAGACTATATATTCCTCAATCTGAAGGGGGTATGGGGCTTCTCGAAATTGATTGCATATATAAATCTGGAATTGTAGAACTGCATACATATTTGCTGACCTCACAAGACCCAACAGTAGTGAAAGTTTTAAAACATGAGGGAAATAAGTCTGAGATGATTTCCCTGCATAGCTTAGCAGAAGCATATCAGTGTGAAGCAGGAATGGAAATCAAACCAGAAGTAGATAAAAATCAGGCACCAATTGAATGTGCCAAAAAAACAAAGAAAGAATATAAGGTGAAGGATAAGATGAGAAGGCAATAAATGTGGAAAATGTATAAGTATAGTTGCAAGTATAAAAAAACTCTTGGAACAGTCTCATGTTGATCAGGATCAAATGCAGGAATGGTTAAGGAGAGGTGAATTTAAACCAAAAAAATGAAAGGTTAATATTGGTTGCCCAAGATAGTGGACTACGTACACATTGGTTTACAAAGTCCATTGAACATGTGGGAGAAACAGACAAATGTAGGTTTTGTAAAAGAGAACTGGAAACAGTTGCACATCTTGTTACTGGTTGTGATATACTAATGGCAGAAGGATTGTATACTGAAAAGCATAATAATGTGGCAAGACTGTTGCATTAGGGATTGTGCAAACATTGTAATACTAAAGTAGCTAAAAACACTGGAAACATGAGACATAAAGCATTGTAGAAAATGATGAAATTTATATCATATGGGATCCCCCATTACCAACAGTTCAAAAAATAGATGCAAGAAAACTAGAAAAGAAGACAAAAGTAGCATTTTTAAACAAAAAAAAATTAAATTATCACGTATGACATATGCAATCTTACATTTATATAAATGAAAAACAAACCCCATTAAAACAATTTTAGTTACAAACATGCATTACTTATACTCTATCCAGTCACTTTCAATTAAGTATTACATAGCTCACTCAAATCCTGTCTTCTTTTAAACCTTGTTCCTCCTCTGCATTTAATGTCCTACAATTAACATTTTTTCCTATGGAGTTTGCTCCTTCCTTTTTCTAAAGATCCCAATTCCAGTTGTTTTATCTCTGTTACTATATTCACTACTTCTGGTAAAGTTAGTTCAGACTTTGATTTCCATTTTCTAGTAATTGCTTTTTTGGCAGCCACCATAATTAGACTCCACAAGGCCTTACTATGTCGAGGCAATTCCAATTCTGTACCATAGCTCAAAAAGATCATCTCCTTAGTTACAACAGCTTGCCCACCTAGTATCCCTGACAGAGTAGTCTGCAGGAAATCTTTAAAGTCTGCCAACTCATTACACTCATAGAAAATGTTCCCAGTTACCTCTTTCTTCCCTATCACACCTCCAACATGTACTGTCTACAAGTGGAAAAATTCTTTGGAGTCTACTTGGAGTATAAAAATAAACACTTCCAAGCAAAGATCCTAAATCTTCTAGACTTTGTTGCATATTTGGGATATATATATATATATATATATATATATATATATATGGATCTACTTCATTTTCCCTAACTTCCGATTGACTGACACCCATTTGCCCGAGACCAAATGACCAACACTTCATTTGGCCAAGTATTATTGGCAAGAAAATGGGATATGCCCCCTTCCCCACTGTAGTGCAACCCTAGAGTTAGAATATATAGTTAGGGGGTGAGGGGCACAGCCCCCCACAATGAGGGGTGTGGGTGGCAAAGCCCCCAGTTAATTTCATATTATATTGTTTAGTTTTGCTTTAATATTGCTTAGTAAAACAAAAGTAAGTGGGGGGGCTTTGACCCCCACACCCCCCATTGTGGGGGGTTGTGCCCCTCACACCCCCCAACTATATATTCTAACTTCAGGGTCTCACTAGAGTGGGGAAGGGGGCATATCCCATTTTCTTGCCAATAATACTTGTCGGTCAAATGAAATTTCGGTCAAATGGTCTCAGGCAAATGGGTGTCGGTCAATCGGAAGTTAGGGCAAATGAAGTAGACCCATATATATATATATATATATATATATATATATATATATATATATATATATATATATATATCCCTCCATTGTCTCTTTGTGAATTGCTTATCCAATCTCTCTTACCAATCTTTTCAAAGCTCCTCTGATTGATTCTTATAGCTGTCATGGAATATTTTATATGCTTTATTAATTATTCCTTTTTAACAACAGCTTCTGTTCTAGATTCTATTAAGAACTCTAGCAGTGCTGGTCTTTCATTTAGGACCCCCTATTTCTTTCTCTTTGCCTATACTCTGATATCAATCCTTGGTAGGGGAGGCAATCTCTAACCTGCAGTCCAAATAAATTCTTGTTGTCGTCCCATTCAAGACAAAAGTAGCATTGATCACTGAAATTTCTACACCCAGTGACTACAGTATCTTATGTACAGAAAGATACAGTCATAAAACACCAGGATTTGCAGGCAGAAACAAGGGCAATGTGGAAGAAGGATAACAGTTCCAATAGTAGTAGGAGCAATGAGGTCTTATAAAAAAAAATTTACAGTCGTACTTAGATATGTTACCAATACATGTAACTCCATATGGATTGTAGGAGGAGTCAATACTGGGCACATTGCAGGTGATGGGAAGTGCACTTCTGGCTAACATCAAAGATTGAACTTTAATCATACTTTGACTTAAGAATGACGCCCATTCCCATCATGGTATTTGAAATCCAAAAGACTTGGAGAATTTAAAAAAGGATGAACACTGTTGCACAACTCTGTAAAAAGCAAATGGCTTTCTGTCAAAGACCTGACTTGTTCTTATGTTCTCAAATTTTCAAACTCCAACACAGCCATACAGTTTTGTCTCTGATAGCCAAACTAATAAGGGAACTCTCTTCCTCCAACCTCAGACATGAAAGCCACCCAAGTCCCAAAATTAAAGTAAACAACTCACAAATCATTGCTTCGTCTTACTAGGCCCTCATGTATGGGAATCTATATTTGTCAGTCTCAAAGATACATATTCCTTCTCAAAGTTCCAAGCACGACTAAAAATATCTTCACAATATTGTTTTATGCAAATACTACCACTCTGGATACATTACCTGACAGAATGTGCTGTACTGCATCCATCTAACAACTTTGTATAATGTCACTTGCAAATGCAGTTAAGTAAAGTCTCACTCTGATTGCACTGACATAACTATATATTATATAAATATATATATGGATGCAGATGCTATGGTCATCAGTGTGTTTGGTCGACAACTGTTTTGACTAAACACATGTTCAAAAGGTGTGAGACTGCATAATTCTCAGGTTTTGTGAATATTCCCTTTCCTTGATTTTGTGCAATGTCAAAGTTAATATTTATAATTAACGGAGGATGTGGAGGTGCAGAATGTTTTTTTTTTTTTATTTTAAGTTAATTCATGCACCAAGGTTATTTCTTGGCTCATGCATAGTAGCCCATAAATATTCACATTTTGAACATATTGTGGTGTCTCTTCGGGACATCAACAAATGTGATGTTGACAAAAATATGCTATTTCTGTCTGTATTCTATACTCCTCATAATAACTTTAACATACTTTAATGTATATGTGTGTTTTTGTTTCTTTGCTTTCCTTATTTACATCTGTCTGGGCTGAGACTGAAATTGATATTTTGTGATCAGTGCTCTATCTGTATCAGCAATATCTGCTTACCTGCCAACTTTTCATTATATTAAGTCATGCCATCTGTAAAGGCCTTCCATGGGCTCCAAAGACAATTATCCTTATTGGGATTTGAACTTTATGTTGAAGAGGCTGATTTTGCCTCTCTTTGAACCAACAGATGCAATGGATTTAAAACACATTTCTGCAAAACTCGTTTCTGGCTTGTTTTTGTAATGTCTTACCATATCTTTAAGCATGTTGTCAGTTAATTAAGTTTTACTGTAAAGACAATGCATTTTTGGAAGTGGAATTATTATAATTTAAGGAATTCAACCACTGCTTGAATATCCACAAGACTTATATAATAATTTCAGGTACAGTTAACATACAGGAAATATACTTGCCTTGCTTCTGATTATTTTGTCTGACCAAGCAGCATATTTTATTTCTTGCAGTCATAGCTGTTGATATACGTTATATATTACGAGATCTAGGAGGAAAATCTATCCTTAACAATCCCATACTATTTCATATCTATCAGAATGAGGGCTGTACTCACAATCCCCACCACTTTATGCTTCCATTCCTCCACATCAAGCCATACTTTATACCGGCAATGTAGTACTATAGTGCCATTGCAAATCATTTGGCATTGACAATGATTCATCTTGATTAAAGAGAATTAGTCTTTATTGTCAGTATGACAAATAGCTATATTAGTGACAGGTCTTTGAAAGCTGCTGTCACAAGCACTTTCAAAGTTTCAGGCTGAACCAGAGGGGAAAAGTCAGAAATTATAGTAAGCAGGCACCCTGAAAAGCTATATGTGCTGTATTACCATAGAATGGCTTAGTATATATTCTGATATGGATAAAGTCATACAGATGTCACGGGCAGAATTTGCAGAGCTCATTGATAGAAAAGTAACTTTCTAAACAATTTCTTTTTGTAGTTTTCTTCCCTCTTCACTGCCAACTGCGCTTTTCATCTACTCCTCTAGTTTCCCTGTGTACCTTAATTCCTTTTTATATTACATTTTTTGTGTGAGGCTGAAGAGGCATTTAAAATGAAATCAATGGGAAATCTGGCAGCCACATTCATAGTTGTCTGTAGTCTCAGTTTTCCAAAACTGCACCATAAATTAGGGCTACTTTATAAAGTCAGGCCATATCTCACTGACCACAGCAGGAAATTAACTGCAACATTCCTCTTATTTCAAAGCTTGTTGCATGCATCTATAATTTTCAAAAAAAAGTCTTCAAACTGCACTAATAAACAAGGTTGAGCAATGCTATAATAAATTAAGGTTATTTGCAGCCATCCAATCAAAACAGAACCCATCACTACATTCTCCTGCTGAACTTGAACTGGCTAAAATTACCACACTGGATATCATATATGCAAACTCATAACAATACATGAAATACTACACCACCCCTGTAACACCCTAGCTATCAGTAATATATTAAAATGGTACAAATGCAGAAGGAACCTTTGATCAAATGACTAACACCTAATAGAATCTCAAAAATCCTACAACTAAAAAGGGGCATAGCTAAACTTTGGAGCAGCATTCCCTTTACCAAAACAAACAAGCTCCTTGCTTTTAACACCAAGTTTAAACTACATGTAAGACACACTAAAATCTCCAATGTTCTGAATGTCCAAGATAAAAATGTTTAAATACTCAAGATTCTCTCTTCTCTCTTACTAAACAACTTCTTTCCAACTGTTTTTTAGGACTTACTGAACTGAATATATAGCATTCCTCCCATGAAAAAAAATGCATGTATTACTGTTCTCCTGTCAAATCATACATCAGTATGAATATAGATGCAAATTGCATTACTTTAGCTCCCATATTTTTGTTACTCTCTATTTCATAGTAATGTTGTTGCATTTATACCGATAATTGCCTGCTCCAGTGACATTCTGCAGTATGCACCAATGTCAATTCTTAGAACTTACTACACTTTATAAATTTAGATGATAGTTCCTGTCTAGTCCTTATTTAATTAATTTATTTTTGTACGTTGACTTTCTTTAGAGTTTGTCTAAAGTCTGTTAAGCATCTATTTCTTGGAGCATTTCTCCCTGGGCATCCACTAAAAATAGGCAATGTAACCCAGTTAGACTTTTCAGATAAACAAAAGCAAATCAGTAGATGAATAAATATAAGGGCTACAAAAAACTCCATTCCCCCAAATAATGAAATTAACAGGATTTTTATCAGCTTATAAGCATGCAAAATGGAAATCAAATGATAAATGTATTAACCATGGGATGCTAGGTAGACTGGTAAACTTATCTAATGCTTAGTGCAATATTCACAAAGCAGCAAAATATCTCCTCTTCAGTACAATACATGTTATGAATTCGTAAATTAACCATAGTGCAATACTCTCTTTCTGTGAAGGATCAATGGAATGTCTTAACCAAGTACTTGTGCAATACTAAAGTCTCATGCAAGTGTTCACTGCAAAAAGTGTTAAAATGTGTTTCCAGTTATGAGCAGCATTAGTCTGTTTACCTGCATGTCCGTGATTTAATAGCTATGTATTATATGTGTAAATGTCTGTGAAAATATTTATTTATTTTACATTTGTTAACCGGGTAGTCCGTTGGCAAATTCAAGCCAGAGTAATTTTTGAAGAGCGAGGCAATGATGGTTCCTGTTGGGTATATTAGCAGCAAATTTTGCTATTTTGTTATAGCAGGAATCAAGTAGAAGTAAATCAGACTTGTGCAGGTTAGTGAAAAGTTGAGAAGAGTAGCTAGGAGGTGGATCTGGCTGTGGATAGTCTGGCATTTTCAGTAAGGTAAGGTATGGCCCTATATAGAGCACCAAGTTTGATGTGAACTTTTATGTGAATATCCTATATGTTGTCTGCACACTGTGCCTGGAAACACGGAATTTCCTTCAGTTTTTGAACGTGTGTGAATTTCTGGATGACAATAAAGTTTACTTTGACTTAGAAACTTCAGCTGCTGTCAAAACAGAATGACTATTACATGTTAGAGCTAAATTAAGTTTGATGGCACAGTTTATTATGTCAGCATTCATGCATATGATTCTGTGCAGGAGAGATATACCCTCATATGCAGAGTATACTGCTTGAAAAGGTCAACTGCTATGGGATAACTGAGAGCACAAAATATCCCACGTAATGGTACCTAATGCAGAGGTCCACAAAGAAAGATACAAAATGGCAGCACTAGAGAGTATCCGTAAATTTCTACTATGATTATATTTAAACTGAACTCTAGACAAAGTTCATAATTAGTGTTCCAGAAAATGTGTTTCCATCCCATAGAAAACAGCTAAAGAAAAGAATCATCAGAGCTGGTCCACTGGTCCAGTGGAAGGTTGTTTATGCATGTTTCCAGTAATATGGGCTTAGAAGAACAGGCCTGGGCTGTTGGATAATCATTCCGAGGAAAAGGACCTGTGTACTCAATGGACATTTCTCTCAATCCAGGCAGTAGCTGAGGCCTTTGCCAGCATCAGATAGCCACCTGGTAGAGGTTGGTAAATTCGGCATGGTTTAGCAATATCTAGGGGAAGGGATCCAGCAAGGTGCCCATAAACTGCATATTGAATTGTTACTATGGAGGTCAGAGGATGGGCACAGCCTAGATCAACCTGATGTCAATGATATGATTTCCCAATCCAACACATTAACCTAGCCCCAGTCCCTTGACAGCATATACTGAAAGGGGAATGTCCTAACGTAGAAGGTAGATTCCAATGTGAAGCAATAGAAGGTTATGGAAGCAGGTGGATAGGATGGCATGATATAAGAGATGACCATGACAGAAATGTAGAAGAAAGGAAAGAAAAACTCTTATGATAGATTTTGGCATTTAAAATCTACCTGGAAATCAAGTTGAAGGAACTGTAGTCTTCTTCAAACAAAACTTGCATAAAAGGCAATAAACTGAGTGATAGGAAAACTGGAGGTTTTCAGAGTAGGATTCAGGCTAAAAAGTAGATTGTTACATGACTGGGTGGTATAACACAAAGGAATGTGATGAAAGGGTAAATACTGACAAATAAGAAAACTGACAAGTGAAGTACTGCAGGGATTAGTGCTAGGTTCAGTACTCTTGAGTGGGTTCAGTTCAGGACTATAGAACAGAATCATCCTCTTCAGTGATGACACAAAGTTTGGTTCAACAGTGCATATTGGAAGTGGGTAAGGAGGTGAGCTGGTCTAAGCCAGATTTTGAAAGACTTGACCAAATGGGCTGAAAGGTGGCAGTTGAGCTTCAATGCAGACAAAGTAAAGCATTTCAGTCATTCCTACCCTGGTGTGAAATATCCTCTGAGGGAGTGGAACTGATGGTAACAGAGCATGAAAAGGACAGTAGGTAAGATACTTACAGTGACCTCTCATCAAATAACTCCTAGTATTATAACAGTAAATCGTAACATTTAGGAGTTGCCCATTTTCTGTGTCACATTTCCTTGTTCACATTTTCTCTGAGTACTGACATATTCCTTTTGAGAAACCAGAGATGGTGTTACACCGTGGTTAGTTAATGATGTATATAGATTGAGAAACTATTATATATTTCATGTTACACCTCATTTTCTTTGGTTCTTTCAGTTTGTATTCCTCTCAGAAACAGATGACTGTGGTAGATGGATAGCTGTACAAATGTCAACTACATAACAGGTAAATCCCTTAATCAATAAATCAAAGAATTTGTGCAAAGCCTTGGTAATATGTAAAGATAACCGCTGACATAATAAAAACAGTCAAGCTTCTCATGCATAACATATAAAATATAAATCTATGTAGATAACTAAATTACCTTACCTATCTAATACAAAATCAGAAAAGGAAGGAAGTATATAAACTGAAACAAATATCCTCATACTCTAAGAATATTCTCTTGGCATAAAATCTGAAGATTGCTGTATTTTGTTGGGTCTATATTATGTGATTGAATGGTCAAATATTCGAACACATAATAGTCGACCGGTAATAATCGAACCACCACAATGCTGAAAGGTACAATGGAGATCTGCATACAGTGCAGAAATGAAAGTTTTCCATTGCCTGCACTGTAGTGCGATCTCGGAGTTGGTACATTTAAGTAGTGGGGGTGTGGGGGGGCACAGCTCCCCACGTGGAGGGTGCAGGGGACTTGCTTCCCTGTGTAGAGTGTTTAAATGGTTTGTTTGGGTGGGTTTTCCTGTTTTTCTTTTCCGTTCGATATTGTAGCGGTTTGATTATTACAGGTCGACTATTACGTGTTCGAATATTTGACCATTTGATCACATAATACAGACCCTATTTTGTCAAATAATACTAAAATAGCACCATGCATATCACTGTCTATTATTTAGAAACTCAACTTGCAGTCAACAGTGACACAGAGCAGTTGAAATGAATACTTGGTAAAAATGTTCAGCACCAACTGCAATAAGAACATCTGTAGAATGTTATGTTTCCATTTGTAAATGCAGAATAGTATAGTAAAGGTAGCTAGTGCCAACCTAGCCTTCTTTATTTACACATCTTTATTAATTTTACATATATTTAGTAACATATTGCATTCACATACATTAACAGAAAAGGAAACAAAGTATTAGAAACATGTTGCCTTTCACACTGAGCTAATTGAAGGAAGGACACTGAGGAAACTAGGAGCTATAATATATAACATTAAGTACCCTGTTTTTTATTTATTTTGTTATATATTTCTTTGTTATTTATAGCACTTTGTGTACTATGTATTTTTCTAGCTAGTTTCACTGTGTGTGAGGTATTAACTGGAAATTGTCCACTTTTATTAAGCATCTGTTGGGTTGTTTGTTTCTGATAACTTGTTGCAGTTAAACTCTTTTTTCTAGAGGCTCCTTTAGCTGTTTAAAACTTTCATTTAAAGGCTCACTGCTGCTTTTCATCTATGAGAAATATTTCTGCAGTTTGTTCTAAGTAGTGGGGATATTTGTAGCATTTCCATATTCAGGCTTGTATTTGGGCCTAGTGTTTGTGGAGGCTGTGTGTCTGAGCACATATTCAGGGACATCTTGATTTAGCCAAAGCCATCAGGCATTTCAGTGAGAGAGAATTGTTTGAGGTCATTGGCTGACTGAGGTCACCTGGACTACAGCTTAGACTAAGCACCTCACTGATTCTTTAGAGATTTCTTTCTTAAAAGCTGTCTCAGGTTTCAACCTTCTGTTACCTAAGAAGTTCAGTTGTGAATTCTATCTGCTTTTACTGTATTTGTGTTTCTTCCTACTTTATTTTGCTTTTGTGTCATCTGAAAAGTACTCAATTATATTTATTACTGCTTGGTGTAACTCATTCTAAGCCTTTTAGTTTAAGCACTTGGGCTTCAGACCAGTTGTTTTACATTAAGAAGGTTTGTGGTCTGCACTGTAGTGGCAGAACAGGTAGCTTACATCCTTCTAAGTTGGGAACTGCTGATTGAGGGCTCAGTGTCTGTTATTCTAAAAGTGTATTAATTCTGGTTTAAGCACTTGGGCTTCAGGCCAGTTATTTTACATTAAGAGGGTTTGTGG
Organism: Protopterus annectens; assembly: GCF_019279795.1. NCBI lineage: Eukaryota > Metazoa > Chordata > Ceratodontiformes > Protopteridae > Protopterus > Protopterus annectens. The sequence continues at coordinate 766,619,645 of NC_056747.1, read as the reverse complement.
TCTGCCCTCTTGTGGGAGAAGAGGCTGGACTCTGCCCTTCTGAGCTGGGAATTTCTGGCTAAAGGCTTATAGTGCCTGCATATTTGAACTGCTTCTTACTGAAATTAGTACACCTTGTTTGCTGTAGCGTAGACTAGATCCAGGCCTGCTGAATCTAGCTTTGTTTGTATAACTTGAGCACTAATTCAGGCATTCTTTAAAGTATTCATTTGTATTTATTACTGCTTGGTAGTAACTTGATTAAAGTGTAGCTATCATTCTAAGTCATTTGGATTAAGCACTTGGGCTTCAGACCAGTTGTTTTACATTAAGAAGATTTGTGGCCTGCACTGTGGTGGCAGGACAGGTAGCTTACATCCTTCTAAGTTGGGAACTGCTGATTGAGGGCTCAGTGTCTGTTATTCTAAAAGTGTATTAGTTCTGGTTTAAGCACTTGGGCTTCAGGCCAGTTATTTTACATTAAGAAGGTTCGTGGTCTGCACTCTTGTGGGAGGAGAGGCTGGACTCTGCCCTTCTGAGCTGGGAATTTCTGGTTAAAGGCTTATAGTGCCTGCATATTTGAACTGTTTCTTACTGAAATTGGTACACCTTGTTTGCTGTAGCATAGACTAGATCCAGGCCTGCTGAATCTAGCTTTGTTTGTATGCTTGTTGTTTGTTTACTTGTTATTTCCCTGAAATGCTAATTCCACCTAAAACGCGGCTTTTCAGCACTTCTGTGGATCCCTAGTGATATCTGCATTGCTTACTGTACTTATTTCCTTGTTTCACTTGAAAGAAAGTTGCTGTTTGTCGTTTTTGCATTTAAATTACCTGTAACACATTGCATTTAAGTTACCTGGCACTTGCTCACTAAAGCAATTATATAAGTCAGCACTAAAAAATTAAAAGCACTACACCCTCACAAACTCCCCTTGAGTACCTTGTTCCCCATTGGCCCCTTTTTTCAATTATAAAGGAATTCCCAATACTATTCTAGGATGTCCAAAGGTCAGTTGTCAATCTCCTCTCCGGTCCAGCTGGTGAATCTGGGAATCTTGAGGCAATGTTACAACTGCCTCATGTACACAGACAACCCTCTCCTCCTCCCAACAAATTCCAACACATGTGAGAGATGCAACCATATAGCCAAACTGGAGGCTAAGCTCTCTCAACTCAGTACTGGCGTAACTAGTCAGGAGGAGAAGGAAACCACACTCACTACAATTCCAGTCTCACATAGACCTACCACGACAGCAAACCAAACACATAAACACACAAAAACATACTCGGAGGCTCTAAATAAAAATCTGCCTCCGCAGCGAGCTCCAAAGCAGACACCCAAGCAACCTCTACCCCAAAACAAAACACGTGCAACACATAGCTCACAAAGCCAGTGTGCCAAACAGTCACAGCCCTTAAGGCTAAACAACACACCTGATACACTTCTAATAGGTGATGCTATCGTCAGACACACTGATGTCCCGCTCACCAGGCTGAACAATGAGAAGGTCACGGTGAGCTGCCTGACGGGCGCTAGGATCCGCCACATAACACAAGCACTCAGGTCACTCCAAGACCAGTACAAATATGACTCAGTCATTGTCCATGCTGGTGTGAATGACCTGAGACGTACCTCCCTGGACTACATGAAAAGATACATAGAGGAGCTCTCTGAGCATGTAGCCCAGGCCGGTATGACCCTGACCTTGAGTAGCATCCTACCCTCACCAAGAATGATGCCACAATATGAAGACAAGATGATCAGTTTGAACAATTGGCTTAAGTATTGGTGTTATTCAAAGGGGATCCAATGCCTGTCAGCCTGGGATGACATACTTGACAAGCCACGATGCTTCACTAGGGACAGCTTGCACCTGTCACCCCTGGGCTTTCAGATAGTGGCAAAGGCTCTTGCTACCCCCATAGTGCCTTTTTTACGCAAGGCTCAAAAGACAAACCCACCTCCATAGGTATCGCAAGGGATAAGAAACTAAGAGTAATGCTACTCAACGCCAGAAGTCTAAACCTCAAGATGCACACACTCAAAACTCTCCTTAGCATGGAGAACATCGATATTTGTGCAATAACAGAAACCTGGTTCAAGGCTCCTGAGAGCACCCCATCACTACCAGGTTATACCTCATACCATGCTTTTCGGCCCCAAAACTTGGACCGAACCACAAAGGAGGGGGAGTATCAATATTTGTCAAAGATACCCACACCTCCAGGTTGGTGGCACAGCACGAAGCATCAGAGACTATCCATGTGCAACTAACAGTGGGTAAAACTGCCTTCCAGTTTATAGCCTGCTACAGACCACCTTCCTAAACCCAGGAACCCCACTCAGCCTTCCTGAGAACACTGGAAAATATGAAGGTCTCTCCAAACACCATTATATTGGGTGACTTCAACTACCCAAACATAGACTGGGAGCATTACTCTAGCTCCAACACGCTAGCCCAAAGGTTCCTAGCATTTATAAACTCAAATGCTATGGAACAACTTGTTACCACTCCCACAAGAGGGGAAAACATACTGGACCTGATCATCACCAACATGGGGACTCTATGCTCCAGACCAGAAGTGTATCCCTCACTGGTAAGATCAGTCCATAAACTAATCTCACTGGATATTCACATCCCAACCCCACCCCCTGCCCAGAAAACCACAGTGAAAAACTTCTCTAAAGCAAATTTCACACTCCTCAAAACTGAAGTGGAATCCTTCAAAGCCCCCGGGCCTATAGAAAATACGGCCCAGACCGCAGAATCCATTATAAATGCATTCTATGAACACCTTCAGGAATGCATGGATCATGCAATCCCAAATAAAACCAAGACCCAATCCTCCAAAGGCAGACATCCTGTCTGGTGGACCCCAGCCATAAACAAACTATACAATAGAAGGAGGAAGCTACTACATGATAGAGCAAAATCCCAAAAAGGGAAGGCATCTCTGATCAGTATTAGCAAAAATCTACGGGCACTCATAAAATCGTCTAAGGCCAGCTTCGAGAGAAAATTTGCACAGGACACTAAGGATAATCACAAGGCTTTATTTAGTTATGTTAGGAACCTGGATGGGAATTCCCAGATAGGCTCAGAATTAGTCCAAAATGACAAAAAATACACTGAACCCACAGACATTGCCAACATCCTAGCTGACAGGTGCAGCGCAAACTTCTCACCCCCCCACCAAAAGGGCAAATATCTATCCCAGCAGAGTGCTGCTCCCCTGACATCTCAGATGCTCAGTTAAGAGCCGCCTTCTCCTAAGCAGAAAACACAGCATCAATGGGACCAGACGGTGTCCCGGGCAGCATCCTACATGAACTCCAAGAAGAGCTAAACCCAAACATAAAACTATTGTTCAATCTCAGCCTTACTACAGGATATGTACCCAAAGAGTGGCGTACAGCAACAGTGGTCCCTCTCCACAAAGGTGGTGCCTCAACGGATCCTGGAAACTATCGCCCAATAAGCCTGACTAGCTTGGTCTGCAAAGCTATGGAAAGGATCATCATGGATCTCATAAATAAAGATATTGGGGACCTAAAGACACTGGATCCTACCCAGTTCAGCTTTGTTAAGGGCAGTTCCTGCCTCTTAAATCTGGTCGATTTCTTTGAAACAGTCAACAAGACCATTGACGAGGGGAAGGTGGTCTACACAGCCTACCTGGACCTTGCAAAAGCCTTCGATACAATACCCCACTCGGGCATTATAGATAATCTCACCAGCTTAAATATAAACCCTTGTCACTAGATGGGTTGCAAACTGGCTCAAGGACAGAACCCACATGGTTAGAATTGCTGGAGCCATGTCAGACTCCAAACCAGTTACAAGTGGCGTCCCACAAGGCTCAGTCCTGGGACCTCTCTTGTTCGGTATATATTTCTCGGAGGTACAGGCCAACATGGAAGGACTGTGGCTGACCAAGTTCACAGATGACTGCAAACTGGGTGCCATAATCGACTCTCCAGCCGACACAAGCATCCTCCAAAAGGGCCTCATAGAAACAGACAACTGGTGCCAGAGCCATGGCCTCAAGCTAAACGCCAAAAAGTGTATAGTCATCCCTTTGGCAAAAACAAAGTGCCCACAAATTACCACATAGGTGGTAATCCATTAAGTACAGAAGAAGTAATTAGGGACCTGGGGACCCAAGTTGACAGCAATCTCTCATTTGACAACCACGTGGCCAAAGTGGTTAGAAAAACATTTTATATAGCCCACCTAATCATGAAGGGTTTCACATCTAGATCAGGGGAGGTCATCGTGCCTCTTTACTCATCCCTCTTCAGGCCCATAATTGAGTACAATGCCCCTTTTGGGATGTACCTTACCAGACACCTGCAGCAACTGGAAAGACCCCAAAAGTACCTCACCAAGAGGATCAAAGGGCTCAAACAGATGCCATATGCTGCCCGGTTAAAGAAACTCCAGCTCTACTCAGTGGCATACCGCCTGCTCAGAGGCGATCTGTGCCTGACGTATAAAGCCATGTCCAACCCGGAATTAATGGACATGCTGCACCTCAGAAAATCCAAATCACATCGAGCTACGCGCTTGAGAGACTTAAACCTCAGCACTGAAATAAATAGGACATGCTGGAGAGACAGATTCATAACCCAGAGGTTCCCTTCACTCTGGAATAAAATCCCAGTCCAGGTTAGGCAGAGTCTCTCATTGACTCTCTTCAAGAGGAATCTTGATGAGTGGATGTGAGATCGTAGGTTTACCCTGGGTATCACTTCTGTGTCACTGTTAGACAGAGGCACAGTATACTAACCTCGAAAAAGGGCATAGCAAAATTAATTTAAAATGGGTGGCGAAAGCCAAACACACTCTGGCTAGGCTTATAAATGCCCTAGGGCAGATAGCCTAGTATGAACCTATGAACCTATGTTTCTTTTTCATGCATTATACATTTTAACAACTATTCACGCCACTACATATATCGCTCATTTCCTGTGTTCTAAAATTTCAGTCATCCTGAAAATCATTCTGCATGTATTGTTTACACAAATTCCATTTACTTCTATGTATTTTGCCTCTTCTTTTAAATAAATATTTCACCTCTACTTATTTTTTCTTTCCAACATTCAGCACTTCAGTTGCAATTGTTTTATATGTTGATTTCCATTTTTTGTACTAATTGTCATTTTTGTAGCCAATAGCATTAAACTTAGCATAGTCTTATTATGTCTAGACAATTCAATATGATATCCCAGCTCCAAAGAATCATGCCCTTATTTACAATAATTTGCTCCCCCAACATTTATGACAAAATACCTTGTCTCAGTAAAACAGTCCAACTTCTGTTTGGCGTCATCCCGCTCTTCCCTAGTTATACGCTCCCAATACACTGTCTTCTTTCCAAATTTTCTCTAATAAATTCCATCCCCCTCTTGCTTATTTTTTTTTGCCTGTTTTTGCAGTTATCCTCTTTGGCAAAATCTCCTTTTTCCTTTCCTGCACTGGCTTAATTCTTAAAATAGTTTCTGCTACTTTTCAAATATAAAATTCTGTATGATTGTTATTCTCCTTAAGGGCCTGCATCCAAAATCCTAGTCTCTCCTTATTTTGAGAACTCACCAATTTCAACATCATTTCTTTCCATGTTGATTCTTAATTATCTGTGTTGCTGTAAAGCATCTTTTCAAGTGCCGTAATCTTAAACCTCCATGTTCTGTGGGGAGAAGCACCTTATTACATTTAACTCTTGCTCTTTTTCCCCTCCCAAATAAATTCCCTCAATTCCTTATTAATTATGGTCCAGGAGATCTGCCCTGATTGATATAAACATACCTGGCCTTTACATAACAGTAAAGTAACTATAAAATTTTCCCAGCTTGTACTTTACTATCCATATCCACAGCCAGAGCTTCCAGCTTCTTGTTTTTTTTGTATTATCTTTTTAGTCTCTTCTGACATATCGTTAGATGCCATAATAGAATCCTTTATAATCAATACACCTAAGTACTTCATCTTATCATGTTTCCATAAATATGGATATTGCTGAGTCAATCTGTGTATGAGAACAATGTTTACAGCTATAGCCACTGAATTTATTTTAATCTCTTTAATATCCTGAAACTGTCTCAAAACATTCCATAACACTGAAATATCATTTTCTGGATTTATCAAGTACAGAATAATCTAATCTGTAAATAAGGATATCTTTTCTTGATTACCATACTAGCTATATCACTGAATTTGTGTGTCCCTTATTTTCTTTGCCACAGTCTCTAAATATAAAGCAAATAACAAAGGGGAAAGTGGACACCCCTCCCAAGTTCCTTTGTTCAAACACAGCTTGTCAAAGAACTCCCACATTAATTCTGATTTTGACCCTTCATATATCTTCCTAATTAACATAATTATTCTGTCTTGGTATGCAAATGCTACCATTACCTTACTCATAAAATTCCAGCTGACTCTATAAAATGCCTTCTCTGCATTCAAACCCAAACATTAATATAATGTCTTCTTACACTTTGCTTCCCATTATATAATCATTGTTCTATTAATGATGTCAAATGTTTGTTTTCCTTCCATAAAACCACATTGTCTATTCTAGCTAAGAGGGTGACAAAAATGCTGCTAAATCTGATAGAAATTAGACAAATGTTTCATAATCATGTTTCAAAAGTGAAATTGGTCTATATGAAGCCTCTTTGCTGGCAATGGACAAAAGTGCAAGGGTGTATTAAATTGCATTGGCTAACAACCTAAGTTTGTTGCTTGTTTTTTAGTTCTAGTTTTTCTTATACCAGGTGTCAAATGTGTTGCTTGTTTTTCAGTTTCTTCCCAACTTCCAGTGGTATATCATCTGTTCCTGGAGCATTCCCTACTGACTCATTGTATATCACCATTTTATCTTACCCCTCCTATTTTAGCTATTACTTATTTAGCCTCATCCTCCTCTAACCTTTTCTCGATTTCCCCATGCCACTGTTTCATACAAATGTTCATAACATTTCCAAAATATGTTTAATACATCTATAGGATCTCTGGTTATTTTTCTTGTCATAGGATCTCTAAGTTTGGCAATACTTTCGTCTATTTTCTGTTTAAGTCATTGTGCTAATTGTATTTGTGCTGTGGAGTCATTATCAAAACACTTGCTTAACAGCAACCTTTTTAACCTCATTCATATTATCCAAATACTCCATCCCCAGGATTCAAGAAAAATGCGTGTGCAAGCACTGAAGCCCAATAAACTCTCCTTTGAGTTGGAACAAAATATTCCTCAGATCGTAGATAACTATCTAACTTGGAAATGTGATTTGTAACTAATGTCGTGCTCTGATAAGCTTCTTTCTAAATATGGGCATGACTTCCTCAATGATGATTAGTGAAGCACATTACCATTAATTATTGATACTTTATGTATTCTCTGATGATAGCTTGCCAATGAGATTCTAATTCATGGAAAGTAACTGAAAACATAAACGCTATAAATGATGTTTGGTTTTCAAGTGGAATTCTAGGCTTGTTAAAATGAATTCTGATGAATTTCTTTTAATAATGTGTTGATTTTTTGAACTAATTGATTAATTGTAATTAATGATTTGGTATAAAAGGGAGGAAAAATTTGTGCATAATTGTAACCTGAAGAAGCGCAATTTTATTGCGTGAAAGCGCTTGTTTCCGTTTTTGTTTTTATCATTAAATGCTGTTGGATTTACTTCGTGGTGGTTTCAAGCAATTTTTTCAGCTCAGATCGTAGATAAAAAATCCTTTATTACTTTACCAATGGTTAAAAATGCACGAACAGTTAATCCAAGAAAAGATAAAAATCCAACTTGTAACATCAAGTAAAATCAAGCGCTTTCACCTGTTGCTGTGACAGGCTTTTTCAAGATGAACCACCTACAAATTCTGCTGTGCTTATATACTAGCTTTTCCAAAATTAATTATCCAATTAAAGTGGATACAAAGTTAATTACACACCATTTGGAAAACAAAACTTTGCTTGCTACTGCAGTTGCTTTTAGTGACATCATTTTACCGTAATTTAAATCAAGCTTACAGTGAGCGTATTAACACTCCTAAAGCACGGTAAAATGTGTGGTAAAATGTGGTTAAAATGAAATACTTGTTCAAAAACATTGCTGTATTGCCTCAATCATCTAAAACCAAGTAAAAAATAAGCATTGTTAATAAAAAGCCTTTAAATATCTAAAACATGGTTAACAGTGTTCATTGAGTTATTTACATTCCCCATGGATGTTAAAAGATACAACCGTTTGCTTTTTATCCTATGAAAATGTGTGTTACGATAATTTATATTTTATTTTAATAAACTTGGACAACTTCATGAAAATATTATAAATAAAACCTTTCTAGAGGTAACGTTATCACAAAACTGTGAACCGAAGCTTGCTTAGGAGCGATGTATACCGACAGTACATTACTTTACTTATATTATTATTTGAAACACTCGTAAATATAATTATATTTAGTTTGAAACATATTGAGTATAAATTTATAAAATATAAGCATTATAAATACAATTATTTGCTTGTTATTGCATCTTGAAATTTTATGTTATTTTATGGACATCTGTTAAAATAAATATATAGAATGATGTTAAATATATAAATATATAAATATAATACTAATTTAAACTTTATTTAAATATAAATGTAAATATAAATATATAAATATAAATATTAAATTATGAATATGTTAGATGTATGTTAAAAATGCTAAAAATAACTTAGAAATATCCGTTACTGTACATGTTGAAAACAAGATATATTTGGCTCATATTAATCAGAAACCAAAGTTTCATGCCAAGAAAGGGGGCAAAAAACAAATAAACCTAGAATGTGTGTGGTTGCAATAACGAAAAATAGCAGTTTATTTGAAAATTAAATGTTAAATATACAAGTATTTAACTCATATACAACGAACATATCTTTATCTAATCATAATTTAATGTACCAGAAAATTATTACTATTAACAGTTCTATGTTAAAATCTACTATATTTATGTGCATAAAATACTTAAAAGTTTGTCATCAATCACAATTTTGCCCTCCTTAGTTTGAGAAGACTAGTGATACTAATGGCTTCATTGAGTCCAGGGGCTTTAGCTGCATTTAATTTTAACTGCCAATTCAGTTCTTTAAACTCTATGGAAGTTTCCCAGTCTCCCCCTCTGGGGTTGGGACGGACCTGCTCAATAACCAAAAATTTTGGTACCATCTTGGGGCAGTTAGCAAGATGTTTAACAAATGCATTCGTTTCTTTCATTTTCCGAATATCATAAAGATGTTCGTAAATTCTTTTACGTAGTGTTCTTTCTGATTTGCCCACATAGAAACTATCACATTCTTGGCAAATACCTAAATAAATAACACCTTTTGAGCCACAATTACAATAACATGTTGATTTTAAGGTAAATTTCCTTGATTTGATATAATAAACATTGGTTTCCATAATAGAAGAACATTGTTTGCAACTATTACATTTGTAAGTTCCAACCTTACCACCTCTATTAATCATTTGTGGTGGTAGTTGTTGCTCAAACATGTCTTTTAAATTAATATTTCTTGCATTTACAAATGTTGGCCTCTCTGGTATCCATTTCTTAGTATCTTCATTCGAAGTTAAAATGGGCCAAAATTTGCTAACCATGTTTTTTTATTTTGCTAGTATCATTGTTAAAAGTACAACTAAAAGTGGTGTGGGAAAAAGGGGGGTTCAACATAACTTCAGACATGGTATTTGATGTTGAAATTGGCTCTGTACCTATCCCCAGGATTCACTAATCTTCCGTGTAAGACTAAATTAGTCTTACACGGAAGAGCCAGTCTAAGAGTAAGATGGCAGCGCGCCATGCATATTAATGAGGGCACGCTGCCTCAACTCTAAAACTAACATGGAGCATGGAAGAGTGTAGGAGGCGTGTCGGACTGCTGATCAGTCCAAAAATCCACGCCCCTGCAAGTTTGAAACTCGAGAAATGTCTAGTTACATGAGCGAGTCCGCTCACATGTGTACATTCTAACACTACACTCCCCCATATAATAGACCCCGTACAAAAATAAAAAAGTAAAAGACATTTTTTTTTTTCATTTCCGATATAGCTGCCCGTGTTTGCCCATTGCTTAGCTACAGTTAGCAGTTTAGACACCGAAGAGGATAATAAGAAAAATATATGCAAATTAAGCAAAATAGCAATAGCATAGTGGTTAGAGCCTTCGCACAAAGAGGAGGCATTCCCGGTTCGAGTCCCACCACTACACTTTTCATTTTCTATTGGAAATCTGTATACAAAAATATTTCCTGACATGTATTATTTAAAGTTTTGTAAAAAGCATTGAAATGTTATATGTAGTAGTGAACGAATCTTTTATATATATATATATATATATATATATATATATATATATATATATATATAGGAAGGTGAAATGGTTATGCATACTGATGCATGAGTAACTTGTTTTAAGCAATGTAAAGCATTGCTAAGCATATTTATATTTAATTGCTCATAGCTGAGCATCACGCTAACCGGTGCAATGTCGAGCAACACTGAGCAAATTCGGGCAAAGTTGGCTAAACACGGCCACACCTCCTTTACTGTACCTTAACCATTCAGGTCCGGCCAGTAGGAAAATAAAAAACAGTGACAGGGCTCGAACTCAGGACACTGTGCACTATAGTCACAGTACATAACCACTGAGCCACGACAGCATTTCATAACCATGCACTTTCAACACACACATATCTATCAAAGGAATATTAAACATTGCTAACATCAGCTAAGCAGGTGTGCCTACAGCTGAGTTTTTTCAAAACTGGCCAATCACAAATAAGTGAGGGAAATGAGACATATTTAAGCTCCACAGGCGGAATACTTGCCATAACTGGTTGTAGCTCCCTTCTGCAGTCAGCATGGCCAGTGTTGGAGAAGGCACTCAATTTTGAGCGCAACGTTGGGGCATTGAGGAGACCAAAGCAATGGTTTGGCTCCCTGTCCACAATCATGAGGAAAGACTCCTGTGGGGCAGCCAATACAAAACAGAGGCCTGGAACTGTCTAGCTCATGATCTAACCAGTGCCACTGGCGTTCCTCAGACTGGTGAGCAGGTCAGGCACCATTACTCTAACCTGAAGCGACGCAAGGAAGATCAACTGGACCAGTGGATCCAGGAGGCCTGTGGGATGGAAAATGCCCCACTACTGAGTAAGTAGCCATTGTATTAAGTATTTAGGAATTGCTATTCTTGTCTATACTATGGATAGGTATGTCTCATTATCACTGCATTTACTTTACAGCTGCAGGTGTCCGGGCTATGAATCAGCAAGCCCATGAAGATAGGTTGCATCACCAGGCAGGTTAGTAATTATTCTGCATGTACTGTTATATAAAATAAATGAGAGAGCCTTCAAAATAGTGTTTTAACCCAATAAATAAAGGTGTAATAATTCTTTAATAAAGGTATAATTCCTGGAGTGCATCTGTGTGATTTTCTTTGATATGTTTTTGTACTGTTGCATTTTAGAAATAGTACTGTTGTATTAAGCAGTGTTAGTTAACCCACACTTGGGTAGGCCCAAATAAAGTTGATGAAGGGAGTGCCAGTAGCTTTTATGCATATTCACAGCCCTTAACTTTTGGTTCATGCCCAGCATGTACAAGTTAATCTGGCACATGAGTAGCTTCGTATTGTGTTCCCCAGAAATGTCAGTGTGCTGCCAGAAATGTAGGGAGCTGTTAGCATATAACTGATAATTTCACCTGAACATATCTAGATAATTATATGAAAGTAGAGCTGTCAGTGTACCATCTCAGCAGTAGTGTGTGTGTGAGCAACTCTCAAAATATGCAGCAGTAACATCTGCATCCTGGACAGTTTGTATGTCAGATACAGCTCATGTATATAATGATCTAGCAAAATCCAATTGCACAATAGAAGGACATTGGGTAGTGTAATAATACATGTAAGGGACATATAACTGCAGTTAATAGGAATGTAGTGTAAACTAGAAGGATATATAAGTTGTTAATTGAGCTATCTTTTTCACGCTACTGTATGTGCATAAAAATGCAATTCCACACCTCAATGGGTATGTCTAATCTCAAAACATTTGTTGGGACATATGTCCTATTGGTTTATAAATATTTGCATTCATTTCTATGCATGTGCCCTGTTCAAATACTACAATACTGGTGGCCTGTTGCCATCAATTAAACCTGCATGCTGTTGTAATGTCCACTATTGGTCTATATATGCATGTGTTATGCTTGCTTTTCAACTGTTGAAACTCTGGTGTGTTGGTTTAATGGGAATACTTCTGCATGCTGTTATAACTAACTGGGAATGCTGTTGACTGTTACTAACCCATATCTGTATTAAATTCCCCAAAACATAGTTTGTATGGGAAGGTAGGTCCCAGCGGACCCACCTGTCCCACCTCAGCTGGCCATGGCACCTGGCACCAGCAGGTCCAGTGCCCAGCCTGGGACCTTCTCCTCCATTAGCCCTGTGCCACTTTCAGATGGAAGTGCTGTAGGGGATGGGGCTCGGCCCCCCCATGCAAGCGTAGGCAGAGGAGGGTCACCTATCACCCTTCGAACGGTCCGGGCTGTGGTGCGTAGAGAGATCGAGCATTCTGTTGCAGAACCTCTATGCCAGCTTGAGGCACAAGTGGCGCAACTCCTGGGTCAGCCTGCCCCTCCTACACAGCCCCCAGCACAGCCATCCTCTGGGCTGTGAAGGTGCAGTGGTGACTGCCCATGGGTGGGGATCTCAGTTCCACTGTTGCCATCTGTGGGCTCATGGGCTTGCTATTTTTCAAACATCCCTCCCCGTCAATGGTGTTCACCCACCACATGTCATATTCCGCCCCTGTATGCATCTTGTCTGTTTACCTCCCCAACCTACCTCCCCAAATATACCTATTTCCCCTACCCCACATTCCACTCTCACATGAAAAAAAAGGGCAATCTGCTCCCAAAAAAAAATTACGCCCCATACATAGCTGCCCATTTTGCACACATGCCCCCTGGACACATAAAATGTAATTTAATTGGCATTACAACATACTTTGTTGTCCTCACACCTCTCTCAGGGGTTGAAGGTTTCATATTTACCTCCAAATTTATTCCATATGCACAGCTGTTACTGTTAAAGAAATGGGCAGCTATGGACCTTCCCTACACCTGTCCTGCACATCCCGAGCTATTTTCCCTGCTGTCTTTCCCTCTTTGTGCCCCTTTTTCACCACTTTCTTATCTCCCCGTTTTTCTTTTCTTTCAAAGAAATGAGCGCGGGAGTAAGCACTATTAAGCATTAGTTAGTGGGTTTGCGCGAGTGTGTGCTTAGCTAAGCATTGCGCAAAACTGCGCAAACCCGCTTAAAAGTGCCTTAGTCACTCTGTATGTGAGGGTCCTTGTTCTGCTCAGCAGCAAAATAAAACACCTCTGTCAGTCTCGAACCCTGGACCTTGTACACACTACACTGCATGAAGTACCACTAAGCCACAGTAGATATACTACAAGTTGGTGCTGAAATAAATATATCATGCATCAGAATGAGTGAATGTAAAGGAAAAATAGGAATGCCATACCACACAACTTGTGCTGTGGATCTTTACCAACAGTTGTTGTGGGATTACATTACATGACTGTGATAAGAGAAGCAGTCATTCTAGGATTAAATAATGTTACACCATCACTTTACAACCCCCACACAGTATCATAGCAGGACAAACACTGGCATATCTGTTTAGGGCAGAGGCCATACCTCCCAACTGTCCCTAATTTTCAGGGATGTCCCTGATTTTGAAACAAAATTTACCTCTGTCCCTCTGAATCCCTCCGAAAATGACTGACTTTGGCCAGAAAGGTGGTGAATTACACGTAATGATGATAATCAAGAGTTAGACACTTCTTTTACTTCAGAAAAGGTGTATTAATCCATATGCTCTGGTTCTCTCAAAGTCTCAACTTAATGGCACTAATATTTTAAAGGTGTCCATTACTTTTTCTTTACTTTTCCCTGAGTCTGTTCAAATATGTACCTGAGTGTTTGAGAGGTCTGACAGAGGCAAATCAGCCTATCTGCTGTTACACACTGTGCAAATAGCTTTGGAAGGAGTTCTGGAAGCATACCCTTATGTAAGAATACAACACTGAAATACAAAAGGATGTAGTCATGTACTGGTAGCAACCAACTGTAACAATGCCATTGATCTAGTGCTGAAAATACCTGTGTGGTGCACAAACAAAGAATAACAGGCTAATCTCTGTCTACCATGTGGATAGGTCCACAGTTGGGAGTTATGCAGACAGACTACTTGCCTTGATAAACTAACATGTACACAGCAACCCTGTAAGTCCAGCAAAATAACATTCACAGAATAATACGTATACTTTCTGTACTTCTGCACCCCTACCCAAATGTAGACTATACCTGTGTGTGCAGGGTCTACCAAGGATGTAGGTAAGTATACTCACAGTACTGAAATGTGTCCAGTTTTCTTGAGAAGCTTGTGCTAATGTCAACACTAAAAAAGCACAAACTGTTTAGAACTAAGTAAATGAATATTCAAAGTATAGCAGTTCACAAACAATTCTTGTGCCAAAGGAATACATCTCAATAACTAGCTTTGTATGGTAGTTAATTGTAAAATTTGAAAAGAAAGTACATACTCCCATGTATCTTGGGTTAGCATTTTGAGGGGTGAGTACATTTCACTGACAAGTGTGTACTGGAAGCAGCAACATTTAGCTCTGAGTTGTTGTTTCTTTCGGCTTAGCCCGGTTAGAGGTCGCTATAGTGGAACTCCGGTCCATTAATGTTTGGTAGTGGATTTTTACGTGCCTAGTTACCAGCCCTGATGCACAACCTTCAATGAAGGCATGCCCATTCACGCATGCCTCCACACAGAAGACGCTCTAGCTGAGAATCGAATGGGTCAATGTCTTGCTGTGAGGCAACAATGCTACCACAGCACCACTACCATGGGTAGCAACATTTAGCTCTGAGTACAAAATGTAAATCACTGGCTACACCCCTGGCTTCTGATATAAGAACTATACCAACCTTCTGTCTTAAACAATGATGTCCACAGCAAACAAGGATGATCTCCATCTTGGAAAGCTGAAAGGGTCATGCCTACCTGAGTTAGCAATTTATAGTACTGGGTTGCTATGACAGTGATTACTGCAATTACTACACAGCAGGCTGCATGCAATTAGCAAATGGTGGCCACTAATTGGTGCAGAGGCCATCATATGCTCATGTGCAAATACCTACAAAAGCAGGCTGCAATCGCTGCCAACAAACTCAATCACTCTACTGTAGAGTGTGACAGGGAGAGAGAGAGACAGAGAAAAGAAATAATACCAAATCATACAAAGGAAAGGTATGTGACACATACATGTTTACTGGCATGTAGTAGATGTTTTTGAAGAGTAGTCTACGTGCTGTTGAGCAACACATGTCCTGCATGCTTTCATGTGTGATATGACTGTTTTGCTTATGATACTGTACCCCACCATCACCTGCTATTGTGGATGTTCTGAGATTGCTGGTGTTGTGTGTGTGTGTGTGTGTCTGCTTTAGGGAGGAGTGTATTTGTGCATGTGCATATGTGCATGTGGTCTGAAATCATGTTCAGGTCTTAAAGTGTGTTTCCTGTTTTCCTCTCACAGGTGCTGAGGTGTGGCTGGTTCAGTACAGCAGGGAACCTGATGTCACTGAGACAGACAGTGATTATGATGATAGGTGTGTTGAGGCACAGGCAGGTTTGTCAGGTTCTGTTGTTGGGCCACCAATTGACAGTACACAAGTCTCCACCCCATCCATGAACACAGTCATACTGCCTGTACATCCATCATCACCATTACCCTTAGCTGAGGGACAGTGTACGGTTGGTACTGGCCAGGACAGTGTGGTATCTATGGCACATGTATCAGGACACAGCAGCCATAGCCAGATGTCCAGAATGGTACCACATAGGCAGATGCCCAGGGGTTCTCATCAGAGCACTGCTGGTCATCATGCCCCTGGCAGACATGCCACAACTCTTTCAACCACACGCATGTTCCAGGCTGTCATGGAGGCACAGGCACGAATGGAGCGGTACACCAGACAGGGACTAAGGGCACAGAGGGCTCATAACACCTCTGTAAATGACAGTATCCGTGACCTAGCAGGTGCCATACGTAATTACACTGAGGTCATTAATAGATGTTGGGGTGAGACATTGAATGTCCTCCACAATGTCATGTCCATGTGTCAGCACAGTGCGGGACAGTTGAGATGTCGACATGTACGTATGCCAGCAACATCAGCAGCTGGAGGTCATCGTGGACATCCAGCAAGTCACAGGTGTTCCTGTAGTGCCAGTACCAGCCCCAGTAATGTTGGGGGGGCTGTCCATAGACCATCCTAGAAGACCACATGCACATGGCTCTGGCCAGTCCCAGCAGGGACCTTGATCCAGTGGACATGTCAATCTCTTCAGATAGTACCCAGTCTGGATTAGTACCTGATACTGTCTGTAGCACCCCTGCCAGACACAGGTTCCGTATCCATGGCCAGAGACAGTGATCTGTAAAGCCTGCCAGGTACAGTCTGTAGCTGTCCCACAAATCCCCGTATATGGCAGCCACATGGTGGAACTGTGTACATGCAGACACACACACACACACACACAAACCAGAAACCTAGGGCAAACACATACCCGCACACATTACATCAACATTGGCCCATAACAGTACTCATGGCCCTCACACTCACACACACATGTCGATTGTATGGCTCAGTGTAGGCCTCTGGCAAACCAACAACACATCCTGTGCATATAATGAAACCTGTGCCACCTCCTGTCATCTGTAACACTGATGCAGGAACAGGCTAACATGGTGCTGATGCACAGGATTACTTTGATAAAGTATAGCAATGGTTGAATGTGTAGCATGTTGTCAGCAGTAAAGTGTAATGATATCCTTGAAGGTGTAGCCGAGCAGGCATGATGCATTAAAGCTGTAATTAGCAATGTTGTATTGTTTACACCAGTGTTTATTCCAATTGTGTTTTGTTTGCCCATGTGACACTTGGCTGATGTGTGTAGTTGTGTCAGCATGTGTTATACAGTGGACAGTAAGTGTGGGGTGTTTGCAGGTGTACATTTGTGAACATGGTGGAGGTGCACTATATGCATGTTCGTGCATATTGGACACATGGGCAGGGTGACATGCCCTGTATTGGCCAGTGTTAACACTCCATAGTTTCTATTGGTGGCCAGTATGCATTGTACTACACACATTTTGGAACTTGAGTACGCATGCGTTTGTATGACACAAGTTGACACTGTGCTGTGGGTGATGCTGTTGTTACTATCTGTCATTGGTTTGCATTACTAAGGTTAACAATGCCCCAGCTACATAATCCTGTATTAATGCACATTGTTCACCTACAGGGTTGCATGGACTGTGCTATCACAAACACAAGAAATTCTCACTTATACAATAAAAGTGCATTAGTCTCATGGACCCCTGCCATAAACTAAATATATAATAGAAGGTGTGATGTTATATCAAAAAAGAGTTTTTCATCACATTAAATTATTGTTTTCTTTATATAATATTAATGAACGATTACTTGATCCAATTCATTTAGATATAACAAGTGATACTGCCATCAAGGTAGAACAGGGATAGGTTTGACATAGAGCATAATAATCCATGTTTTCTACACGTGAATATTTGTTATTGATTTATTTTTATTCTGATATACAATATTTTGATTATTGGTACATTTACTAGTGACAGTAGTCATCAACAGTTTCCATGAAACGGAAGTATTATGTCGAATTAATGAAATTCATATAGACACGATTGTTTTCCAGATTTTAAGATCGTTTTTTTCGTGTCATTCGTATTATTTACTTCTTTGTATACTGGTGCCTTAAGGCTCTAATGCAGATATTTTAATATAAGAGACACAACATCTAGCTTTATTGTAATCAGTTGTTATTAAGCTTTTATTTTAACAAATGGATTATACATAAAGCCACGGAATGTATAAGCTTTTTCTGTCATGGTTTTGACTGCATTACAGTGATTTGTTTTTACGTTTCAACACTATGAAATGCACACTGTCACTTTAAATTCTCCATTTTTTGACTACTCAATTAGTCTAATTAGATTAATTATGTCAGTTGTCTTTGATATAAAAGAGAACAAGAAATATTGTTAGTTAGATCTGATGAAGCACGTGAAAGCGCTCATCTTTTGGTTTTTTAATAAAGCTGATTTTTATCTAAAGTTGGATTATTCGTGGTGTATCCTGCAGTTTATCTTTCATCACTGTGGAACTCTGCTGTGTTGCTGTTGGATACCTTGGAAGTTTTTGGGATATTTTATTTTTACTACATTTCTTACTGTTTTATATCGCAACCTTCACACGATGGAAGAAGTGAACCTGGAATTGGATTACAACCCAGAGTCGAGGGTGAATTTTCTGAACATAGATAGTTTTCTACCACAGAAGAACAATCCTTTATTGACTCTTAACTTGGCTGAATCGGTAAGCACTAGACCTGTTAACAATGCAAATGACGAGAACATGCTTTATTTTAATAACTTAACAAGAGAACTAGAGAACAATTTATACAAGATTCAAAGGTTCTCTTGGCAGAAGAAACACCTTGAAGCCTGTGTCCATTTTAAAGTAATACCGAGGGGCATGCGTGTCTTATGCATGCCCACGTATGGACAACAATATCCTGACCTATTAAAAAAATGGCAGGACATGAATATAGACTTGGGCTTTAGATACATTACGCTATTATTAGACTATTTTGGGCCATTGGAATCTGAACTGCAGAAGAATACTGACAAACTTTATCAAAACATTGTAGAGCGATTTAAATCGGAAGCCTGCACCAGGAGACTTAATAACATATCCACACACATTAATATCTACAGTGACAAGCTTCGGCTTATAAAACAATGTAAACTGGTTAGAGACCACAATGATTTTGCGTTGGGGAATATTTTTGTTTGGCCTAGGAATGCAGATCGCACTCAATCGCAAACAGAACAACCTACACCCCAGCAAGATAGGAACCAGGTGGTTTCATCTTTTAGCACTGAAGCTAATTCAAATTTTGCACTGCCCCTGTCAGCTTCGGCAGTTGTTATGGACACAATGAATTCCATTCCTCATAACGTCACAGAAGTGACTGAATTGGGAACTCCGCCTCCCAACCAACTAGCGTTACATGCGCCAAATGACCAGAAGCGAACGGGAGCCATTAGATGAACTGTACAAGTTGCACAAGCCCATGAACCACAAGATGCCCCTTTTCCTATCAAGTTGGACAGATTCACCAGAGGGAGGTCGCAGAGCAGAGGACCCAGGAAACGCAAATACTCTCAAGACAGGTACTGGCAACAGAAAAAAGTGTGGAACTGACTTCTCTGGTTTATAATCATTCCAAACATAACTTGTCTAAGTCTGATTTACTGCTACTTAACAAGGGGTTGAATTTCATCCCTTCACAACCTAGTCATTTACATGAGACATTTAATGACTTGAGGTTGTTTGCAAGAAAAGTAGTTTTGAAGGTTTTCTTCAGAGATAAAAATGTTGATAATGTAAAAAACGATACCTGCAAAGTGGCAGTTAACAATGATTTTTTGAAAACCAAAAGTACTTTTTCACCACCACTACCTCCAGCAATGGATTGTTTTATCAAATTATGTGAAAGAGATTTGTATGTATACTACTGAAATAGAAATACGAGCACGAAATATTATAACTTAAACAGTGCTGAATGTGACTCTTTACATAATTTGCGTTCCAACACAGAAATTATTATTACTCCAGCAGACAAAGGTGGGGGTATAGTGTTGCTAGATAAACTTGCTTATATCAATAACATGGAAAAGTCACTACAAGATACGGATACTTACAAGAATTTACACAAGGATGATGTGATCAATATTATTAATAACATACATGACAATTTATACGATATGCTAATGTGCAGGCAAATTAGCTGTGAGACATATGAGTTCCTGCACATTAAGAATCCACTCATACCCTGCTTGAAGGGTCTACCAAAAATACATAAAAAGGTATTTCCTATCCCCATGCGCCCCATTGTTTCTGGGAGAGGCTGGGCTACCTATAATATTTCAGTATTTATAGAAAAAATGCTAAGACCCTTAGTGGAAACTATACCCACCATCTTAAGTGACACGTATCAATTATTACAGGACATAGAATCAGTCCAGAGTGATTTAATGAAGTTGGATGAGGTATTCCTAGTGACACTCGATGTATGCAACCTATTCACATGTATACCTAATCAATATGGTCTTCAAGCCATCAGGGAGTTAATGGTTCAAGATACCATGTTCAGTGTGGATAGACAGATATTATTGAGTCAACTATTAGAATTGGTTTTATACAATAATGTGTTCATGTTCAATCACAAGCATTATTTGCAGACATGGGGTGTCGCTATGGGCACCCCATGCGCGAACACTTATGCCAATCTAGTTTTATATTTTTGGGAACAACAACATGTATTCAATAGCATTTGGACTAGCAAGATACACTTATACAGGAGATTTGTTGATGATGTGGTCATTGTGTGGTTAGGCACCAAGGCAGAATTTCAGGATTTTTTACATTATCTTGAATCCACCACAAAATTCCTAAGATTTACAGCAGAATATTCAACTGACAACATTGATTTTTTAGATGTGAACCTGTATTTTAATACACAACATGGATTGGCCTCGAGACTATACAGGAAACCGTGCTGGAAAAATGCACTACTAAATTTCAACAGTATGTACCCGAGACATGTCTTTGCGGGTGTAGTGAAGAGTCAATTTGTTAGGTTGACCAAATTATGTAAAGATCAAGAGATGCTACTAAAAGAGGCTGAAGCTATGGAGAACCTATTCTTAGAGAGGGGTTATACCTCCACCCTAGTTAAAGTGATAAAGCATGAGGTTATTAACCCTGTGAACAATAGTTTACAAATATATGGACCTCACCCAACAGGCATGGGTCTGATTAAAAGGACGCGGGTTCCATTGTCTAAACAAGGTGTTCAATATGAGAATAGGGTTAGATTTATGTTGAAATATACCAACGACAATGTCGAACTCAGAAAGATTATAGAGAAACACTGGAATGTGTTGACCATAGAGGGTGCCCTCAAGAGTATAGTTGGGAACAGACCTTCTTTTGAATTTCACACCTGTGACAATCTGAAGGTTATTTTTAGTTTTGATTCGAACAAATCTATACCTAATACATCCAACAAATCCATACCTAATACATCCAACGACAGACCCCTGAGAGGCAGCTTCCCATGCAAAAAGTGTAGTATGTGTCAGTATATTACTGACACACAAAGATATCAACACCCACAAGGTTTTTTTAGATACGAACCTCACTTCTTTGCCAACTGTGAGACCATGAATTTAATCTACATGGCAATGTGCACGCAATATGATGCTTTTTATATAGGGCTCACAAAAAGGAAATTTAAAGAATGAATATATAATCACATTTACGACATTAGAAAGAACAATGAACTGAATGCCCTAGCGAGGCATATAAATTTGAATCCTACTCATGGCTTCAGGTTTAGAGCATTACAAGTTGTTAAGCCAGGTTCTAGAATGGGAGACAGTATGAACTATTTAGCTAGGCTTGAGCTCGAATGGATTTTTAGAACAGGGGCTCACATAGACCCAGGCCTAAATAATTATATATCTTTGAAACCCATTTTAGAAAATATCAATTGACAGTACCATGGAACACTATGGACCATCCAATATTAAGGCATTTGGACATGAGAGAAAGTTTACTTGATACATGAAGTTTGTATTCACATCAATACAGTCAGATACTGGATGCTTATATACATTTTTATTAGATGAATCATTTCTCTTCCATTCATGTATATACCTGCATGTATGCCTCCGATTTATGGACTAATGTCCTTTTAGAGGTTTTATGTTCATCATAATTCATATAGAGTTTTTTATATCACATTCATAATTATCATTTAGAGTTATTCATTATTAATTATTATATTTTAGATTTTTAGACTTTTTAGATATTTGTTAAGATAAGCCTGAATTCACAGACACACGATCTAGGGAGAGTTTTTCATCACATTAAATTATTGTTTTCTTTATATAATATTAATGAACGATTACTTGATCCAATTCATTTAGATATAACAAGTGATACTGCCATCAAGGTAGAACAGGGATAGGTTTGACACAGAGCGTAATAATCCATGTTTTCTACACGTGAATATTTGTTATTGATTTATTTTTATTCTGATATACAATATTTTGATTATGGTACATTTACTAGTGACAGTAGTCATCAACAGTTTCCATGAAACGGAAGTATTATGTCGAATTAATGAAATTCATATAGACACGATTGTTTTCCAGATTTTAAGATCGTTTTTTTCGTGTCATTCGTATTATTTACTTCTTTGTATACTGGTGCCTTAAGGCTCTAATGCAGATATTTTAATATAAGAGACACAACATCTAGCTTTATTGTAATCAGTTGTTATTAAGCTTTTATTTTAACAAATGGATTATGCATAAAGCCACGGAATGTATAAGCTTTTTCTGTCATGGTTTTGACTGCATTACAGTGATTTGTTTTTATGTTTCAACACTATGAAATGCACATTGTCACTTTAAATTCTCCATTTTTTGACTATTCAATTAGTCTAATTAGATTAATTATGTCAGTTGTCTTTGATATAAAAGAAAACAAGAAATATTGTTAGTTAGATCTGATGAAGCGTGCATGAAGCACGCAAAAGCGCTCATCTTTTGCTTTTTTTAATAAAGCTGATTTTTATCTAAAGTTGGATTATTCGTGGTGTATCCTGCAGTTTATCTTTCATCAAAAAAGAGTTACATACCAAGAAGGGATAACCTCTCTGGTTAGTATCATTGGGAAAATTCAATCCTTCAATAAACATGCAAAGCAAGCTTCAAAATACAAAATGGCAACGATTCCAAAGACAACACTAAAGCGTTCTTTACTGTTGTTCAGAATCTACAGGGGAAATCTCAGATTAGGTCACAGTTAATGTAAATGGTCACAAAGTACACTTATCTGACTGACATTGCCAATTCCTTGTCAGACAGTCTGAATGCGGATTTCACCACCCTTTCGCTATACAAGGGCCACATTTCCAGACCTTCAGAATGTAATACCTGATGATTCACAGACACTCTAGTTAAAACATCTTTTTAACAAGGTCCACACCACAGTGGTAATGGTACTGGACAGTGTCCCTGGCTGTGTCATATACAAGCTGACATATGAAGTCACCACTCATCTAAACGCTCTGTCCAGATGGAGCCTCTATACAGGTTACATACATGTAGAATGACATACAGTAATGGTGTTCACAGTCCACAAGGGTTGAGCTACAACATCTTCTTCTCCTTTTGGATGCTCCCATTAGGGGTCACCACAGTACATTATCTGTTTCCATGTCTTCCTGCCCTCTGCATCTTGCACTGTCACACCATCCACCTGCATGTCCTCTCTCACCACAGCCATAAACCTCATCTTAGGCATTCCTCTTTTCCTGTTACCTGGTGGCTTCATCCTTAGCATCTATTTCACAATATACTCTGCATCTCTCCTCAGCACATGTACAAACCAACTTAATCCTGCCTATCTGGCATGGTCTACTAACCTTCAAACCTGGCCTGACCCTCTAATATACTTATTCTTAAACTTGTCCACCCTCGTCACACCCAGTGCAAATGTTAACATAAATTGATTAAGGGTAGAACTACAACAGGTCCTGGAAACTCTCACCCTATAAGCCAGACCAATGTTATCTGGAAGGCTATGGAGCACAGCATTATGGAACTCATTAACAGAGACATTATGAACCTGCAAACACTGCACCATACCCATTTAGGTTCTCTAAAGGCCAGATCATGGCTCCTATACCTAGCAGACTTCAAGCCAGTCAACAAGGCTATAGGGGAGGTCAACACAGCCAAGCTATAGCTCACCAGCAAATCATACCCATCCTACATACTGGTATTAGACATAACCTCAACAGACTGACCATAAAAGATTGTTAGATGATGGCTTGACAACTGATGCACAGATGTAGGACACACGGTAACATTTGCAGCCTCCATGTACTATTCTATGCCAGTAACACGTGGTATTCACCTGCACTCAGTCCTGGGACCACTCCTGTTTGGCATATAGCTTTCTTTGGTACAAGCAAACACAGTAGGGATATGTCTGCCCACGTTTGATGAAAATGCATACTGTGGGCTATACTTTATTCTCCAGATGACACACACATCCTCCAAAAGGGTATCATACAGATAGATACCTGGTGTCAAACTCATGCTGTAAAGCTATAAGCCTAAGAAAGCATAGTTATCCACTTTTAGAAAACAAAGTATACCCAGAGTACCACATAGGTAGTAGCCCCCAAAATGTGGAACAGGTACTAATGTATACATAGAGCCATGTGTTAAGTCACCTCTCCTTTGATAATCACATTACCAAAGGGTTTTGGAAATCCATCTGTGGAGCACATAAGCAATAAAGGGTTTGCATGCAGATCCACAGAGGTTGTTGCACACCTATAATGATTAGTCATCTTTGCCAGACTTTGCTTGCTTTGGAAAAGGTTTCAAATATACCTCAAGCATAAACCCTCACTCTCACTCCAATAGAAACCATGATGAGTGGATGTGAAATGGTAGCCATAGCCCAGGGATCACTGCAGTGGCTAAGCTTGTCACAAGCATACAGAAGTGACCTAAGGTCTGGAAAGCAGCAGCACACTCTGGCAAAGATAACACATGTGTTCATGGAGAAAGCAGAGTACTCACCTATGAAATACTTGAGGTCACATGTATGTATATGGATTTGCCCCACAGCTACCTTACATGTGTAATGCACATACAGTTGTCATTGTGATATGTCATACACTAGAAAAATCAAAACCCACTCCACACTGGCCAATGGTGTCACACACCTGGAGCACAGACACACACACACACAGTCAGCAAGTGTGAGATTCAAACTCTTTCCTAACTACATTATGATACTACAGCAATATACATTTACATGACACGCTATACACATTACTGGGATTTTACCTTTCCACAGGTATATTTGAAGGATGGTGACATCATCGGACTTGACAAAGATGAGTATACTACTTCTAAAGTGTTTGAGTAGTCTCCAAAAAGGTTGCTCCTCCCCAGGGAGACATACACACATACACAGAGTTGGCAAGTGCAGGATTCAAACACCTACCTAACTACATTATGATACTACAGCAGTACGCATTTACACTATACACTATACACAACTGGGATTTCACCTTTCCACAGGTATATTTGTAGGATGGTGACATCATCGGACCTGACAAAAATGAGTATATCACTTCTAAGGTGTTTGAGTAGTCTCCAAAAAGGTTGCTCCTCCCCAGGGAGACACACACAGTTGGCAAGTGCGGTGTTCTTAATCCAAACTAAGTACGTCTTTACACTTCAGCAAGCAATATGGAGTTACAGGGTGCAATACAGACATTATTTGTTGACAGTTTGCACAAAGGTTTTTTCACATTTGCTAACCTCAGCAGGCTTATCATACTAGGTGTATTGTATGCATAGGCCATGACCATATCATATATGGATTAATGCACCACATGCTGGCACACACAGGGTCAAACCTTGAGTAGCGTCTTACCTTCACCTACATGATACTGCAATATAACAGAAAGGTGATAAACTTCAACAATTGGCTGAGCTTCTGGTGTCATTCAAAGGGGATCCAGTCTCGTCTGCCTGTGATGACATGATAGACAAGCCTTGTTGCTTCACTACAGATGGTTTGCACCTGTTGCCCCTATGCTTCTGAATACTGGCCAAGGCTCGTGCTGTCCCCATATTACCTTTTTTAGGCAAGGCTCAAAGGTAGGGACTAGTCTATCGGCCCTGGGGCCAATACAAGGCCAGCCAAAAAGGTACCCTGGCTTTTGCCACCCAAGAAATTTATTTTCCTGTGCCACTGTCATGCAGACACACAGACGTGATCCCCAGGGTGAATTTCCTATTTCCCATCAAATAATCAATATTTTCCTTGAAGAGTGCTAATGAGGAGCTTTGTTTGATATAGATAGGTAGTTTATTCTGGAGTGTGTGCAGTCTGTGGGACAGGAATCTATCCCTCCGGCATGTTCTGTTTATTGTGGAGACATGGTTTAGGTCCCTAGAGCATGTAGGTTCATAGGTAGGTACTAGGCTATCTGCCCAAGGGCATTTATAAGCCTAACCAGAATGTGTTGGCTTTCGCCTCCCTTTTAAATTAGTTTCCTGGGCCTCTGTCTAGCAGGGCCACTGAAGTGATCCCAGGGGTAAATTTACAATTTCCCATCAACTCATCAATATCAATATTCCTCTTGAGGAGAGTCTGCAAGGGGCTCTGCCTAACATCAACTGGGATTCTATTCCAGAGTGAGGGAAGTCTCTGGGACAGAGATCTATCCCTCCAGCATGTCCTGTTTATTGCTTTGTTGAGGTTTAATTCACTGGAGCGTGTGGCTCTAAGAGATTTGTTTTTCTTGAGGTGGAGCATGTCCATTAATTCCGGGTTGGACATGGCCTTGTACATCAGGCATAGATCACCTCTGAGCAGGCAGTAAGCAACCGAGTAGAGCTGGAGTTTCTTTATTCGAGCTGCATAGGACATCTCTTCGAGGCCCATGATCCTCTTGGTGAAGTACTTCTGTGGTCTTACTAGCTGCTGCATGTGCCAATTAAGGTACATACCAAATGGGGCATTGTACTCTATTATGGGCCTAATGAGTGATGAATAGAGGGACACAATGACTTCTCTTGATCTAGAGGTGAACCCTTTCATGATTAGATGGGCTACATAGAAGGAATATCTAACCACTTTGCCAATGTGATTATCAAAGGAGAGGTTACTATCTACCTGGGTCCCCAGGTCTTTAATTACATTTTCCGTACCTAGTGGATTACCACCTTTGTGGTAATTTGTGGACACTGTTTTTTCTAAAGGGGATGACTATGCATTTTTTGGCATTCAGCTTGAGGCCATGGTTTTGATACCAGGTATCTGTCTCTGTAAGACTCTTCTGGAGGATGTCTGTGTCAGCCAGAGAGTCGATTATGGCCCCCAGTTTACAGTCACCTGAGAACTTGGTCAGCCATAGTCCTCCCATGCTTGCCTGTACCTCAGAGAAGT
Organism: Protopterus annectens; assembly: GCF_019279795.1. Taxonomy (NCBI): domain Eukaryota; kingdom Metazoa; phylum Chordata; order Ceratodontiformes; family Protopteridae; genus Protopterus; species Protopterus annectens. Next base: position 766,592,357 of record NC_056747.1, on the reverse strand, counting down.
ATATACTGAACAGGAGAGGTCCCAGGACCGAAACCTGTGGGATGCCACTTTTGACTGGTTTAGAATCGGACATGACACCTGCAACTCTGACCATGTGTGTTCTATTCGTGAGCCAGTTGGCCACCCATCTCGTGACATAGGGGTCAATGTTCACGCTGGTAAGCTTGTCTATGATGCCAGAGTGGGGAATGGTGTCAAAGGCCTTAGTGAGGTCCAGATAGGCTGTGTGGACTACCTTCCCTTCATCTATGGCCTTGGTAACTGTTTCAAAGAAGTCAACTAGGTTTAGGAGGCAGGATCTGCCTTTAACAAAGCCAAATTGGGTAGGGTCCAGTATCTGGAGGTTCCCAATGTCTCTGTTTATGAGTTCCATGATAATTCGCTCCATAGCTTTGCAGACCAGGCTGGTCAGGCTTATAGGGTGATAGTTCCTAGGTTCTGTTGTGGTACCACCTTTGTGGAGCGGTATGACTGTTGCTGTACGCCATTCTTTGGGTACATAGCCTGTGGTAAGGTTGAGTCTGAACTGTGAATGTAGGTGAGGGTTTAGTTCCTTTTGGAGCTTGTGCAAGACGCAGCCTGGGACACCATCCAGTCCCATTGATGCTGTGTTCTTAGCTTTGGAGAGGGCTGTTTTTACCTGCATGTCCATGAAGCCTGGGGCTCTGCATTCTTCTTGGATGGACACAGGCCCTTTTGGGGGTGAGGGGGGGTTGAAGTTTGCATTGAACTTGTCCACCAGGATGTTGGCAATGTCAGTTGGTTCAGTGTATTTTTTGCCATTTTGCAGTAGCTGAAAGCATAGCTGAGAGTTGACACCTAAATGTTTGATATAGCTAAAGAAGGCTTTGTGGTTATCTTTAGATTCCTTGGCAATTTTTCTTTAGAAACTGGACTTGGATTATTTTATGAGCGATCATAGTTTCTTGCTAATAATGATCAGTGATGCCTTTCCTTTTTGGAATTTTGCTCCATCATGTGTTAGTTTCCTCCTTCTGTTGTATAGCTTATTTATGGGCAAGGACCACCAGATTGGTTTCTTCTTTTTGGAGGAGTGAGTCTTGGTATTAATTGGGATGGCTCGATTCATGCATCCCTGTAGATGCTCATAGAATGAACTTGTAAAGGATTCTGCGGATTGGATAGCATTATCCTGTAGCAAGGGGGCTTTGAAACTTTCCACTTCGGTCTTGAGAAGTGTGGAGTTTGCTTTTGAAAAGTTTTTCACAGTGGTTTTGTTGACTGGGGGGGGTCCAGTGTGATTACTTCATGATCTGATATTACCAGCGAGGGTTTACCTCTGGTGTGGAACACTGATCCCCCATGTTGGTGATGATCAGGTCCAGTATGTTGTCACCAGCTGTTCCAGGCCGTTTGAGTTTATAAACTCTAGGAAGCCTTGGGCAAAAGACTTTGTACTCGAGTAATTCTCCCAGTCAATGTTTGGGTAGTTGAAATCTCCTAATATCATGGTGTTTGGTAGGACCTTTATATTTCCCAGTGTTCTCAGGAATACTGAGTGAGGGTCCTGAGACAAGGTATGTGATCTGTAGCAGGCTATGATCTGATAAGCAGCTTTGCCCAATGTTATTTGCACTTGCATGGTCTCCAAGGCCTTGTGCTGTGCCACTAACCTGGAGGTGTGGGTATCCTTTATGAAAATGGATACACCCCCTCCTTTTGTATTTCAGTCTGGGTTTTGGGGCCGGCACTCGGAGGGATTGGGATTTCTTTAATTGGAGCATGTCCAACAGCTCTGTGTTTGACATAGCTTTGTATGTTAGGCAGAGATCCTCTCTGAGTAGGCGATATGCGACAGAGTAAAGCTGTAGTGTTTTGAGATGGTCTGTGTATGGCATGTATTGGAGGCTACTAATCCTCTTTGTGAGGTATTTCTGCAGGCTTTCCAGTTGTTGTAGATGTCTTGTGAGGTACACAGCAAAAGGGGGATTATACTCTATAATGGATCTAATGAGTGATGAGTAGAAGGGAACAATGACCTCTTTTATTCTGCATGAGACACCTTTTGTGATGAGGTGTGCCACGTAGAAGGATTTCCTGACTACTGTGGTGATGTGATTATCAAAGGAGAGTCTACTGTCCACCTGTGTCCCAAGGTCTCTTATCACACTTTCGGTGTTAAGTATACTACTACCTATGTTGTAGTTCATGGGTACAGTGTTTTTACCAAAGGGGATGACAATGCACTTTTTGGCATTGAGCTTGAGCCCATGGCTTTGACACCAGGCATCTGTCTCAGTGAGGCCCTTTTGTAGGATGTCCACATCGTTAGTAGTCTCGATTATGGCTCCTAGTTTGCAGTCATCTGGGAACTTCATTAGCCAGAGACCTTCCATGTTAACCTGTACTTCAGGGAAGTAGATACCAAACAGGACAGGACCCAGGACTGAACCCTGTGGTACTCCACTTGTCACTGGTCCGAAGTCGGACTTGGAGTCTGCTACTTTCACAGTGTTGGTTGTGTCAGTGAGCCATTTGGCAACCCATCTTGTTACATAGGGATTTATACCTAGTTTAGTGGGTTTATCCATAATTCCAAAGTTGGGGATGGTGTCGAAAGCTGTGGCAAGATCTAGATAGGCTGTGTGAACCACCTTACCCTTGTCTATGGCTTTGGTGACTGCTTCAAGGAAGTCTATCAGGTTTAGGAGGCATGATCTGCCTTTTACAAACCCAAAATGGTTGTGGTCCAGAGTTTGGAGATTACCAATGTCTTTGTTTTTAAGTTCCATGATGATACATTCCATGGCCTTGCAGACCAGGCTCATCAGGCTAATGGGGCGCTAGTTCCCAGGGTCCGTGGTGGCTCCCCCCTTGTGTAGTGGGATAACCGTTGCTGTGCACCATTCAGCAGGCACAAAGCCTGAGGTAAGGCTATGATTGAACATGGTACGTAGGTGTGGTGCCAGTTCATTCTGTAGTTCATGTAGAATGCAGCTTGGGATGTAATCTGGTCCCATGAATACTGTGTTCCTGGCTTTGGAGAGTGTTTTTTATCTGTGCAGCCATGATGACAGCAACTTTGCATTCTTCCAGTATAAAGATGTGCTCTTTCATGGGTGAGAGGGGGGTAAAGTTTGCACTGATCCTATCTGCCAGGCTGTTGGCAATATCAGTTGGGTCTGTATATTTAGTGCCATTGTGCTGTAACTCAGAGCAGATCTGAGTGTTGCCATTGAGATTTTTGACATAGCTATAGAATGCTTTGTGGTTGTCTTTAGAATCAGTGTCAACTTTGTTTTCATAACTAGCTTTGGAGGATTTTATCAGGGATCACAGCTTCTTCCTGAGGCTGACCAGGGAGCTCCTCCACTCATGGGATTTTACCCTCTTTTGCAACAGTTTCTTCCTTCTGTTGTGCAGTTTGTTTATGGCAGGGGACCACCAGATTGGCTTCCTTTTCTTGGAGGATAGCGTATTGGTTCTGTTTGGGATAGCACGATGCGTACACTCATGTAGGTGCTTATAAAGTGCAATTGTGAAGGATTCAGTAGTCATAACAGTATTGCCCATCTGCATGGGTGTCCTGAAGTTCAGCACTTCTGTCTTAAGAAGCATGAAGTTGGCTTTGAGACATTTTTAACATGGTTTCCTTAATGGGGGGGGGGGTCCAGAATGTGGATATGTAGGGTAATTAGCTTATGGTCAGATAGGACCAATGAGGCATTAACTTCAGGTGTAGAACACTGGTCAATCAGGACAAACCAAACCCCATAACCAACACAAATAACCACAAAGTTAGCTAAATGCTAGCCATTGCCAGAAGTCTCAGCCTCCAAATGCACACACTCAAGGCACATCTCGGTATGGAGAATATTGATATCTGTGCAGTAACAGAAACCTAGTTCAAGGTTCCAGAGAGCACACCAGGATACTACTCATTCCATACCTTCCAGCATCAGGACCTGGATCATAGCACATAGGGTGGGGATGTATCCATATTCATCAAGGATACCTACACGTCTCTCTACATGCTCTGTACAGGATATGAACCCATAGAATGTTGCACAGCAACATTCTTCACACTTCAAAGGGGTGGAGCCACAAAAACCCTTTGCCATTCATGCTCTGTGAGCCTGATGAGTCTGATATGTAAGGCAATGGAGCCAATCATAGTGGAGGTCAACAATAAAGAGATTGTGAACTTTCACACAGTTGAGCACACCCAGTTTGGCTTCATCATATGCAGATCACGCCTCCTGAACTGGGCGGATTTCTTTGAGACTGTTACCCAGGCTACAGAAGATTGAAATGAGCTCAACACAGCCTACCTATACCTCACTACAGCCTTTGACACCATTCCCCAGTCAGGTATCATAGATGAACTCACCAACCTGGGCATGAATCATACATCACAAGATCGATTGCAAACTGGCTCACAGATAGATTCCACAAATTAAGAGTTGCTGGCTACATGTCAGACTCTACACTGGTAACAACTGGTGACCCCCAGGGTTCAGTCCTGGGGTCCCTCCTGTTTGGTATAGACTTCTCAAATGTACATGCCAACACAGGAGGGTTGTGGTTGACTAAGTTTGCTGGGAACTGTAGTGTTTGCCATAATAGATTCCCCGGATGACACAAATATTCTTCAGAAGGAACTCTATGAGACAGATGTGTGGTGTCAGACTCATGGCCTCAAGCTAAATGTGGAGGAATGCATAGTGATCCCCTTTGGTGAAAACAAAGTACACACAAACTACCACATAGGTGTTACCCCCTCAAAACTGACAAGGTAATAAGGGATCTGGGGACACAAGTAGATAGTCATCTTTCCTTTGACAACCATGTTGCCAAAGTGATTGGGAAATCCTATGTGGCCCACCTAATCAACAAAGGGTTTGCATCAGGATCCCAAGAGGTAGTGGTGGCACTCTACTCTTAAGTCATCAGACCCATCAGTGAGTATAATGCACCGTTTTGGATGTACTTGACTACGCATATCCAGCAGCTGTAGAGACCACAGAGGTTCCTCACCAAGAGGATTACTGGCCTCAAACAGTTGTGTTATAAAACACAACTGGTAAAATTAAATCTGTTCTTCATTGCATGCCGCCTACTCAGAGGCACACTCTGCCTAACATACAGAGCCATGTCCAACACATAACTGCTGAGCATGCTCCATCTACAGATAACAAAATTGAGTCACCCTACACACCCCAGGGATATGAACCTCATCACAACAATGAATACAACATGTTGGTGGGATAGAGTACCATCCCAGACACTTGCCTTACTGTGGAACAGAGTCCCAATGTACATCAAACAGAGCCCCTCACTGACACTCTTCAATAGGAACCTTGATGAGTGGATGGGAAGCAGACAATTCACGCCAGCCATCACAACAGCAGCCCCACTAGAAAGGGGCTTAGGGTACTAACTATTAGAATGAGGGCTTGGGAGACTACCCAATGGGGTGGTGAAAGCTGCACAACTTGCCTAGGCTAACATATGCCTTATTGAAGATAGTTTACTACATACCTATGAACCTATGTGACAGGTACATGTCTACAAATAGTAGATGTGTACTTCATTGTACTGTCATGTTGTACAGCAGGCACATGGACCACATACACTGTAATCCTTACAGATACTGGTGGCTGTTATGTACACTGGGTGAGATGTGCACCTCATGTCTTTTGTGCCATTGGGATGTGTGCTGGATGGCCCCCTGTCATGGTCACCCTCTTACACACATCTCTGCCCATCCATCTTTCGCTTATTATACTGTTTTCCCTATATATATATGTATAGGTTCATACTAGGCTATATGCCCTAGGACATTTATAAGCCTAGCTAGAGTGTGTTTGGCTTTCGCCACCCATGCTATGCCCTTTTTCGAGGTTAGTATACTGTGCCTCTGTCTAACAGTGACACAGAAGTGATACCCGGGGTAAACCTACGATCTCCCATCCACTCATCAAGATTCCTCTTGAAGAGAGTCAATGAGGGACTCTGCCTAACCTGGACTGGGATTTTATTCCAGAGTGAAGGGAGCCTCTGGGTTATGAATCTGTCCCTCCAGCATGTCCTATTTATTTCAGTGCTGAGGTTCAAGTCTCGAGTGCGTAGCTCGATGGGATTTGGATTTTCTGAGGTGCAGCATGTCCATTAATTCCGGGTTGGACATGGCTTTATACATCAGGCACAGATCACCTCTGAGCAGGCGGTATGCCACTGAGTAGAGCTGGAGTTTCTTTAACCGGGCAGCATATGGCATCTGTTTGAGCCCTTTGATCCTCTTGGTGAGGTACTTTTGGGGCCTTTCCAGTTGCTGCAGGTGTCTGGTAAGGTACATCCCAAAAGGGGCATTGTACTCAATTATGGGTCTGATGAGGGATGAGTAAAGAGCTACTATGACCTCCCCTGATCTAGATGTGAATCCCTTCATGATTAGGTGGGCTATATAAAATGTTTTTCTAATCACTTTGGCCACGTGGTTGTCAAATGAGAGATTGCTATCAACTTGGGTCCCCAGGTCCCCAATTACTTCTTCTGTACTTAATGGATTACCACCTATGTGGTAATTTGTGGGCACTTTGTTTTTGCCAAAGGGGATGACTATACACTTTTTGGCGTTTAGCTTGAGGCCGTGGCTCTGGCAACAGTTGTCTGTTTCTATGAGACCCTTTTGAAGGATGCTTGTGTCGGCTGGAGAGTCAATTATGGCACCCAGTTTGCAGTCATCTGCGAACTTCATCAGCCACAGTCCTTCTGTGTTGGCCTGTATCTCCGAGAAATATATACCGAACAAGAGAGGTCCCAGGACTGAGCCTTGTGGGACGCCACTTGTAACTGGTTTGGAGTCTGACATGGCTCTAGCAATTCTAACCATGTGGGTTCTGTCTTTGAGCCAGTTTGCAACCCATCTAGTGACATAGGGGCTTATATTTAAGCTGGTGAGCTTATCTATAATGCCCAAGTGGGGTATTGTATCGAAGGCTTTTGCAAGGTCCAGGTAGGCTGTGTGGACCACCTTCCCCTCGTCAATGGCCTTGGTGACTGTTTCAAAGAAATCGACCAGGTTTAAGAGGCAGGATCTGCCCTTAACAAAGCCGAACTGGGTAGGATCCAGTGTCTGTAGGTCCCCAATATCTTTATTTATGAGGTCCATGATGATCCTTTCCATAGCTTTACAGACCAAGCTAGTCAGGCTTATGGGGCGATAGTTTCCAGGATCCGTTGAGGGACCACTGTTGCTGTATGCCACTCTTTGGGTACATATCCTGTAGTATGGCCGAGATTGAACAGTAGTTTTATGTTTGGGTTTAGCTCTTCTTGGAGTTCATGTAGGACGCAGCCCGGGACACCGTCTGGTCCCATTGATGCTGTGTTTTTTGCTTTGGAGAGGGCGGCTCTTACCTGAGCATCTGAGATGTCAGGGGGAGCATCACTCTGCTGGGATAGATATTTGCTCTTTTGGTGGGGGGGGGGAGTTTGAGCTGAACCTGTCAGCTAGGATGTTGGCAATGTCTGTAGGTTTGGTGTATTTTTTGTCATTTTGGACTAATTCTGAGCATATCTGGGAATTCCCACCCAGGTTCCTAACATAACTAAAGAAAGCCTTGTGATTATCCTTAGTGTCCTGTGCAATTTTTCTCTCGAAGCTGGTCTTAGACGATTTTATGAGTGCCCGTAGTTTTTTGCTAATACTGATCAGAAATGCCTTCCCTTTTTGGGATTTTGCTCTATCATGTAGTAGCTTCCTCCTTCTATTGTATAGTTTGTTTATGGCTGGGGTCCACCAGACATGACGTCTGCCTTTGGAGGATTGGGTCTTGGTTTTATTTGGGATTGCATGATCCATGCATTCCTGAAGGTGTTCATAGAATGCATTTATAAAGGATTCTGCGGTCTGGGCCGTATTTTCCACAGGCCCGGGGGCTTTGAAGGATTCCACCTTGGTTTTGAGGAGTGTGAAATTTGCTTTAGAGAAGTTTTTCACTGTGGTTTTCTGGGCAGGGGGTGGGATGTGAATATCCAGTGAGATTAGTTTATGGTCTGATCTTACCAGTGAGGGATACACTTCTGGTCTGGAGCATAGAGTCCCCATGTTGGTGATGATCAGGTCCAGTATATGTTTTCCCCTCTTGTGGGAGTGGTAACAAGTTGTTCCATAGCATTTGAGTTTATAAATTCTAGGAACCTTTGGGCTAGGGTGTTGGAGCTAGAGTAATGCTCCCAGTCTATGTTTGGGTAGTTGAAGTCACCCAATATAATGGTGTTTGGAGAGACCTTCATATTTTCCAGTGTTCTCAGGAAGGCCGAGTGGGGTTCCTGGGTTTGGGAGGGTGGTTGATAGCAGGCTATAAACTGGAAGGCAGTTTTACCCACTGTTAGTTGCACATGGATAGTCTCTGATGCTTCGTGCTGTGCCACCAACCTGGAGGTGTGGGTATCTTTGACGAATATTGATACTCCCCCTCCTTTTGTGGTTCGGTCTAAGTTTTGGGCCGAAAAGCATGGTATGAGGTATAACCTGGTAGTGCTGGGGTGCTCTCGGGAGCCTTGAACCAGGTTTCTGTTACTGCACAGATATCGATGTTCTCCATGCTAAGGAGAATTTCGAGTGCATGCATCTTGAGGTTTAGACTTCTGGCGTTGAGTAGCATTACTCTTAGTTTCTTATCCCTTGTGATACCTATGGAGGTGGGTTTGTCTTTTGAGCCTTGCCTAAAAAAGGCAATATGGGGGTAGCAAGAGCCTTTTCCAATATCCGAAAGCCCAGGGGTGACAGGTGCAAGCCATCCCTAGCGAAGCATCGTGGCTTGTCGAGCATGTCATCCCAGGCTGGCAGGCATTGGATCCCCTTTGAATGACACCAATACTTAAGCCAATTGTTGAAATTGATCATCTTGTCTTCATTTTGTGGCATCATTCTTGGTGAGGGTAAGATGCTACTCAAGGTCAGGGTCATACCGGCCTGGGCTACATGCTCAGAGAGCTCCTCTATGTCTCTTTTCATGTAGTCCAGGGAGGTACATCTCAGGTCATTCACACCAGCATGAACAATGATGGAGTCATATTTGTACTTGCCTTGGAGTGACCTTGTGCTTGTGTTATGTGGTGGATCCTAGCGCCTGACAGGCAGCTCACCGTGACCTTCTCCTTGGTCAGCCTGGTGAGCGGGACGTCAGTGTGTCTGACGATAGAGTTACCTATTACAAGTGTATCAGGTGTGTTGTTTAGCCTTAAGGGCTGTGACTGTTCGGCACACTGGCTTTGTGAGCTATGTGTTGCACGTGTTTTGTTTTGGGGTAGCGGTTGCTTGGGTGTCTGCTTTGGAGGTCTCTGCTGCTTAGGCAGATTTTTATTTAGAGCCTCCAAGTATGTTTTTGTGTGTTTATATGTTTGGTTTGCTGTCATGGTAGGTCTATGTGAGACTGGAATTGTAGTGAGTGTGGTTTCTTTCTCCTCCTGACTGGTTACGCCAGTACGGAGTTGAGAGAGCTTAGCCTCCAGTTTGGCTAAATGGTTGCATCTCTCACATGTGTTGGAATTTGTTGGGAGGAGGACAGGGTTGTCTGTGTACATGAGGCAGTTGTAACATTGCTTCAAGATTCCCAGATTCACCAGCTGGACCGGAGAGGAGATTGACAACTGACCTTTGGACATGCTAGAATAGTATTGGGAATTCCTTTATAATTGAAAAAAAGGGCCAATGGGGAACAAGGTACTCAAGGGGAGTTTGTGAGGGTGTAGTGCGTTTAATTTTTTAGTGCTGACTTATATAATTGATTTAGTGAGCAAGCGCCAGGTAACTTAAATGCAATGTGTTACAGGTAACTTAAATGCAAAAACGACAAACAGTAACTTTCTTTCAAGTGAAACAAAAAAATAAGTGCAGCAAGCAATGCAGATATCACTAGGGATCCACAGAAGCGCTGAAAAGCCGCGTTTTAGGTGGAATTAGCGTTTCAGGGAAATAACAAGCAAACAAGCATACAAACAAAGCTAGATTCAGCAGGCCTGGATCTAGTCTATGCTACAGCAAACAAGGTGTACCAATTTCAGTAAGAAGCAGTTCAAATATGCAGGCACTATAAGCCTTTAACCAGAAATTCCCAGCTCAGAAGGGCAGAGTCCAGCCTCTCCTCCCACAAGAGTGCAGACCACGAACTCTCTTAATGTAAAATAACTGGCCTGAAGCCCAAGTGCTTAAACCAGAATTAATACACTTTTAGAATAACAGACACTGAGCCCACAATCAGCAGTTCCCAACTTAGAAGGATGTAAGCTACCTGACCTGCCACCACAGTGCAGGCCACAAACCTTCCTAATGTAAAACAACTGGTCTGAAGCCCAAGTGCTTAATCCAAAAGACTTAGAATGATAGCTACACTTTAATCAAGTTACTACCAAGCAGTAATAAATACAACTGAATACTTGGATTAGTGCTCAAGTTGTACAAACAAAGCTAGATTCAGCAGGCCTGGATCTAGTCTATGCTACAGCAAACAAGGTGTACCAATTTCAGTAAGAAGCAGTTCAAATATGCAGGCACTATAAGCCTTTAACCAGAAATTCCCAGCTCAGAAGGGCAGAGTTCAGCCTCTCCTCCCACAAGAGTGCAGACCACGAACCCTCTTAATGTAAAATAACTGGCCTGAAGCCCAAGTGCTTAAACCAGAATTAATACACTTTTAGAATGACACTGAGCCCTCAATCAGCAGTTCCCAACTTAGAAGGATGTAAGCTACCTGTTCTGCCACTACAGTGCAGACCACAAACCTTCTTAATGTAAAACAACTGGTCTGAAGCCCAAGTGCTTAAACTAAAAGGCTTAGAATGAGTTACACCAAGCAGTAATAAATACAATTGAGTATTTGTAAGATGACGCAAAAGCAAAATAAAGTAGGAAGAAACACAAATACAGTAAAAGCAGATACATTTTTTTTTGAATGAGCAAATGAGATGGGCCCAGGAGTTACAGGACAGAACCAAGTGCAAATGCAAGCCTTCAAATTAGAAAGTTGAGAGAGATGGAAGACCGCCCAAACGGCCAATAACTACAAATTCTGGACCAGAACCACTCCCTATGTAGTAGACAGGTTACCTAATGCTTACCACTCCCACTGATAAGCTAGAAGGCTTCCCTCCAACACAGAAAGGCTTGGGGGGCTCAGAAGCTTACAAACAGTCCTGGATACACCAAATCTGTATCTGGAACACTAATTACAGGAAAGGTAGGAAAAAGGCTTACAATTTCTTTTTTTCAGAAAAGTAGTAAAAACAATTCACATGCAGTGCAAGCTGGCACACTTGAGTATATAGCAATATTAGTCCACACACAGTTTGAAAAAATGTAATTAAATTATAAAGGACTAAAGGCAAGTGCAATAAGGGTTTATTAGGTAGAATGCGGTAAAGAGATGGGACTGGGGGAGTGCCCTAGATCAAATCTACAGTGGGGCGGGCACTGCAAAAGCCACCAAATTTAAACTACAACCAAGAACAGGGAGGGGGTGGGGAAGACAGTTTTAACAGAGATGTGAGGCATCACAGTGCAAATTATAAAACCAAAAACATATATACTGATCTCTGTATATCTGCAGAACAGTAAGACAACAGATATCTAAGTAACAGTTTAGCTCTATAATATAGAATAATACAGAAAAATATACTCAGCTCTATATATTTGCAGATAGTCTTGTAAGGCTGTCTCTCAGACTCAGTACACAGGTTACAATTTAAATGCAGGCTGTTATGCAGCTGAGATATATATATATATATATATATATATATATATATATACAGGAACATAGGTAGGTAATAGGCTATCTGCCTGAAGGCATATATTAGTATGACCCATGGAGTTAGTTCCCTAGGCCTCTGTGTAGTAGAGCTAATGAAGTGATCCATGGTGTGACAGTTCAGTTTCACATACACTCATCAAGGCTCCACTGGAAGAGTGTCAGTGAGGGACACGGCTTAATGTAGTTTGGGAGGGAGCCTGTTCCAAAGAAAGGGAAGTCTGTGAGTTATTAATGTATCCCTCCAACATGTTCTATTTATTGTTGTGATGATAATATCCCTAGAGCATGTAGTACAGTGAACTTGGGGTTACTTCAGATAGCACATATACATCCATTCTGCGTTGGGCATGGGCCTGTCTGTTGGGCAGAGATCACCTGAGTAGACAGTATGCAACAGAGTACAGATGGAGTTAAATTCAGTCTTGTTGCATGGGGCAACTGTTTGAGGCCAGTAATGCTCTTGTTGATGTACGTCAGTGGTCTTTCCAGCTGCTGAAGGTGCCTAGTCAGATTCATCACAAGTGTGTTGTGGTACTTTATGATGGGTCTGATGACTGATGAGTATAGGGAACCTCCTTTGACCTACATGCAAAGACCTTGGCAGTTTGTGAGAACATATAGCATGATTTACCACTTTGTGAATGTGTTTCTGGAAGTAGTGATGACTATCCACGTGTCCATAGATCCCTTATTATTACCTCCATATTTAGGGTGTTGGCACCTATGTGGTATTTGTATGACTGTAGCTCGAGCCCATAAGTTTGACACCACATCTGTCTGAGACCCTTTTTAAGAATGTCTCTGTTGTCCCAAACATCGAGTATGACAACCTTTTTGCAGTCATCCATAAACCTTGCTAAACATAGCCCTCGTGTCTGACTGTATTTCTGAAAAGTATACACCAGACAGGAGGGGTCCCAGGACTGAGCCATGGGGGACAGCAGTTGTTACCAGCTTGAACAGGAGACCACAATTCTTACCTTGTGGGATCTATCTGTGCCCCTGTTGGCAATCCATCAGATGACATACATGTTTATGCACAGGTTGTTGATTTTGTGGATACGACATGTATGTGGAATGTTGGAAAAGGGCTTTTCAAGGTCTATGTAGGCCGTGTGTAGCTCATTTCATTGATGCATGTCCTGGGTGACTGCCTTGAAAACTGTCTAGCAGGTTTAGGAGCCATGATCTGCCACTGACCAAACCAAAATGGGTAGCGTTGGGTGTTTGTAGGCTCTCAATAGCTCTGTTTATGAGTTCAATAATGATGGACTCCATGGCCTTGCACATTAGGCTTATAAGACAATAGTTTCCATGGTCTGTTGTGCACCAACACTTGTGAAGTGTGCCAAACTTTGCTGTAACCCATTCAACAGTTTCATATCCTGTACAGACGGTGAGTCTCAACAGACTGTTCAGGTGCAGGGTCTGTTAGTTTTGGAGTTCACATATGACACAGCCAGGGAAACCATGTTATCCCATACACGCTGTGTTTTTAGGTTTGGAAAGAGCTGTTTGACCATTGTATATGGGATTTCTGGGTTTTCACAATCTCCAGGTATGATAATGGGCCCTTTTGTCACTGAGAAGGGGTAAATATGTATGAACCTGTCTGACAAGATGTTGGCAATGTCAGTCATGCACATGTATTCATTTACAGTTTGCACTGACTCAGAACATATATGAGTTTACATTGATATTTATGACATAGCGAAAGAAAGCTTCATGGTTCTCTCTGGACTCTTTCACCATGGCTTGGATAATGTTAGAAGTGCTCATAGTTTCTTGATGATACTGATCAGAGAATTATTGATCTTCTTTGGTTTTTTACTTTCTTTGAACAACTTAAGCACTTGGAGTACATAGTTTGATTATGACAGGTGTCCAATATTTTATATGGGTCTGTTTTCATATCAGTGTGTGCACAAGGCAGGATTGGTGAATAGTGACAAGTGTCTGGATTAAGAACTGCAACTGCCAGATATGTGTGGCCCACTGCTGTACTCAGACATGGCCTAAGTGTGTGAGCATGCCCAGTATGAACTTTCAGTATGTTGCTGACTGAAATTTGCTAAATTTGTTTGTGTGTATGAGCATATATACTATATGTGTGTGGAAATCAAGTTGGCTTTTACTTCAGGGCTCACCTTTGTGTTGTACATTGACAGGAAGCGCAGTGTGCCTGCAGGGCTTCCATGAGTCATTCTACATACAGTGGGGACAGCTATTATTTGTACATTTCTACCCGGGGGCACACCTGATCGTTACTGTGGGTGTACATAGGATGAAGGGTTCACCTGACACTTATACACATTTGCTAGGCCTGCACTGCTATGTCAGGTACTCCATTACAGTGTGTACTGTTGCCTATCATACTGGCTTAAGGCATACCACTGTACTACAGACCTTAGCTTCCAATTACACGCATATTAGTTTGTGACTTCATAGCCTACTCAACCTATATCACACTGCCTGGCCTGCTGTTATCTGTCTGCATAAGCCTGGGGTGAGGTTACTCATATGCCTCTTCAGAGGGCATGATACAGCATTTGTTTGTGTTTGCATTTGTCCTACTGGCTGTGACTGTTAGGTATGTGACCCCCCCCCCAACTGGTATGTGTGAGTGACTTAAGCTGTGTCTGTGCCAGTGAAATGCTGTCATGGCTTAGTGGTTCAGTACTGTGACTATAGTGCACAGTATCCTAAGTTCGAGCCCTGTCACTGCTTTTATTTTCCTGCTGGGCAGATCAGACTGTTTAAGCAACAGTAAAGCAGGTGTGAGCATGTTTACCCAACTTTTCTCAACTTTGCTCAACGTTGCCTGACGTTGCGCTAGTTAGTGGGGTGTGCAGCTACATGCAATTGAATTTAAATATGCTCAATACTGGTAAAATGTGCTTAGCAGTGCTTTATATTGCTTAAAATAGGGCACTCATGCCTCAGGTGGTTCTGCAGGGTGGTCTATGTCGGATGCATATAGTACAGTCCCTATACATGTTTGAAAACAGGTAGTGTCAAGTTAGGTATCCCTTTTACTGTATGGGCGAGTCGGAGAGAGGTGTCATTTCCAGGGTTCCTACTGAGTCAGCATATGTGCTATGCGTTGCCTCTTTGCCAAGGCCAGGGCACACTGGGCATGCCTCCTTCTGCGTACTGGGGCAGGCTCAGGTTGTTCTTCCTCCTTGTCACGCTGTGCCTGTGCAGGCCTTGGCAATGGTGGGGGGCTGTTTGGCCCTGCCCCATGCTGTTCCTGCTGCAGCTGTTTTCACAGGATCATATTGTGTAGCATGGCACATACCATGACAATTTGGGTACATGTAGTTGGTGAGTACTGCAAGGCTCCACCAGATGTGTCCAGGCACTGGAACCATGACTTGAGCATCCCAAACACATGCTCAATAATGTTTCTTGCTTGTGCGTGTGCCTCATTATGGAGTTCCTTTTCAGGTGTGTGTGCATTTCTGATGTGTGTCATCAGCCATGGCTCCAGTGCGTATCCAGCATCCCCCACTAGGTGACCGTCAGGGATGTCCCCATTGGCAAATCTCTGGTACACCTGCATCAGATGCCAGATGTGGAAAGCATGATAGCTTCCAAGGCAACCAGCACACACATTCATTATTATGCCCTAGGCAATGCACACAACCTGGCAGTTGATGTAGACCCTACCTCGCTCACCGGGTGGTGCTTTGATGTGATGTGTATGTGCATGCAGTCTATTGCACCCACTACCTCAGGGTATTCTGCTATTTGGTGGAAAAGATGCATATTGCTGGCCAATGCCTCACAGAAATTGGGGAAATATATGTGCTCACCGACATGTGCTGACATGGCATCCAGGAACTGGTGCAGTACCCTGGCTGCTGATGCCTGTGAAATCCCCATCATATCACCAGTTGGTCTCTGGAAGGTACCTGTAGCTAGTATTCTTTGGCCAACACATACCTTGGTATCCACTGGGATGGGTTCCCCTCTCTTGGTTCTGTGTGTGAGGTGTGGCCGGCACAGCTCAACAATTTGCTGCAGGAGGTCTCTGTCCACCCTTATAGCACTCCACTATCTCCTGCTCATGTAGCCCCTGGTAGGTTACCCTGGGTCTGTACACTCTTCTCCATCTCCTCACTGTGGTTTGCTCAGCAGCATTCACAACATCACCACCCTCAGCACCTTGCACATGTTGGTTTATGATAGCAAGAGCAGCCCCTAACAATTTGTCTGACTTTAAAGTTTTTAAGCTTTCCCTCTTTGTATACAGCAGTGTTGCAGAGTTCTTGGGAAAAAACAGAGAAGAATGCTGTTTGCAGAGTTTAAAGTGCTGGGCTGGGCTAGTCTGCTACCTGTGTAATTGGCTGATTCTGATATATTTCACCTGGCAGCTCTGCTAGTTCTCCTTGGTTAACTTCCTACTACTTCTTTTCCTTCCCTTTCTGTTTCCTCCCAGGGCAGCGCCATGCAAATGAGCATGCACATGCTGTGTGCATGTTTAGAAGAAATTTCCAATATATTCACGGCGTACGCCTTTGGTTTCTGGTTTTCAAAAAGGACAACTGCAGACACACCTCTTGCAATCCTGAGCAACTAAGGGCAAACACAAGACACTGTGCTCCAATAAGCATACAGCCTTTCTGACACACCCCCTCATGATGTCACCTATCTTCTACTCTACTACTCAACTACTCCTACACTTACACTCTTGGGACATGGCTCACATGCTGGGAAAAATTGGGATTCACTATCCTTATCCTCATCTGCACAGGATTGCCTACTAATGCTTGGTTACATCTCTCACACTGAGCTTCCCCCCCCCCTTAGCAACCACTACTCAGTGGCCATGTTGTCTTTAGCCTGCCATTCACCTGCATGGCAGGATAAACTTTTTAGTGAAAATACCTATTTTTGGCTATTTTTTAATTATTTTCTTGTTTTTTAAGCGCCGCACATTTGCACTACACTTAAACATCGGAGAAAAAAATAGATTTTAAACATTTAAAAATGATAATGGCCTTATATTTGGCCATTGGCATGCATCCTCAACTGGATGCATCCTTTATTTGGAGCTGTCATAGCTCCATTTTGCTATTTGCAGAACGGTACTCCATTACCAATGGAGTACATTTCTGCAGATAACACTACTCTTCCACGGACAGGTTAGTGTTTCCTGGATTGCAAATTTACCTCATTTGCATAGCTTTCAGCAGCAAATGAGGTAATTTGCATACCATGACACTGTCCGTGCAAGACTAGCTTTAGAAACTCTCATGCACGCCCCTGCCGGCTGTTGCTGGATTGCTCGGCAGACATATTGGCTGTCTGATGTCTTACTCTACTCTACAACTCCATGCAATCTTTCATAAATCCGGCCCCATTATTTTCCATTTATCACCTAGAAATTGCACTTCTTCAAGATTCTATAAACCTTGCAGTTGCATGCAATACTTTAACCTTTGATAATCTCCTCTAAATAATTTCAATCTCATATCTCTGTCTCTCTTATTTCTACCATAATTTTTAAATTTGGTTTTCATGTTATCCCATTCTTTAGCTATCCCTTCATAAGAAATGTGTATCTCCCATAATAACTCTTGAATCATTTTCACCATCCATTCCTTAACTCCCTTTCCTCAACACATAAGCAGGAAATCTCCCAGTGTCTCATTTTTACTTAATTTCCTGCATCTATATTTAGTTTGTTTGCCAGGGTAGTACACTGACCAAATTAGGCCATATGCAGGCACATCTTAGTCTTTATTGGGGTCTATATCATATGTTCAAAGTTTTATAACTTCAAACATTAAAATATCGAATTTAAATGTTCGAAGTTATAAAACTTCAAACATATGTAAAAAAAACAAAAAAAAACAAACATAATGGCTGTAGGCAGGGGGCAAGATCCCTACACCCCCCTCACCCCCTGCTATTTAAATATACCAACTCAGAGACCACATTGCAGTGCAGTAAGAAAAATCTTCCCTTTACTGCACTATAGTGCAGTCTCGGAGTTGGTATATTTAAACAGCGGGGGTGTGGGAGCGCAGCCGCTTGCTCCCCTGCCTACACTATTCAGGTAAATTCTGTTTTTTTTTATTATATGTTCAACGTTTGAAACTTTGAACATTTAAATTCGATTATTTAACGTTCTAAGTTTTCAAACTTCGAACAGGTAATATAGACCCCTTTATTGACGCATGATCTGAATCAGTTATTGGATGTGTTCCAGAGCTGTTCATTCCAAATATTCTCACATATTTATTCACAAATATACCATCTTTTGTTATATTTTCCCTTCTAGGTCCCCCATATACATCCTCACTATTGCAGATCAGGTTGCAGTTTCTGCCCATAAAATATTACCTAATGAAAGGACAGATTGGGAATTATGCTCTAGGATCCTTCCACCAATTTAATACATTACACAGACTTTGTCTTTTTAGACACTTCTTGCAGAAGCACAGTTCTCATATCCAAACTACATCATATGGCAATGATATTTTACAATTCTTCCATTCATTTCCTAATTTCACATTATTGCTCATCATCTTCCTCACCTTCTCATCCACTCAACACCAGCTTATAATTCAAGTCGAAGATACTTCTAAGTTTTCTTGTCAGCTCCTGGGCTATTTTATGATGCTCAATGTTCTTCCTTTGAAATAATGGCAGAGGTTTTACTAACAAATCTTATCTATTTTATTATTGTCACAGGAATGAGAACCAGAGTGCCGTCTTAGCCTTTTGAGCTACAATGTAACCCTTAAGAACCTAGAACTCCACTACTCTTTTAGCTGATACAGCAGAAAAAGGAAAACAGTTTTCAAATAAAAAAAAACTTTGAAAGAATTGAAAAAGCAAATTCACAGGAAAGCACTGCCCACTCTTCCAAAACAAAGGTAGGGTATAATTTAGTAAGACTGGGTTTGTTAGGAATAATAAAGTAAAACACTCTCTTCAAGAACACAATCATTAAAGGTCTAGGGGCTAATGTAAATATTAAAGTAGAACACTCTCTTCATGAACAGAATCATTAAAGGTCTAGAGGATAATGTAAATGTCCATGGAAAGCAAGTTGGCAAGACACAGAAATTAACAATTAGATGGGAAAGGTAGGCCAGTATATTCAGATGCAAATACTGAATTGGTACTAGTCCTTTGTCTTCATATCACTGGGAAAGCTTTCTTCCTTTGCACTAATACAACCCCCTACTTGTGGATTTCTTAGCCTCTTGTAAAACTCTGAGCACTTGAGGTATGAAAAGTTGCCTGTGTAAAATTAAGATCTCAGTCTCTATACCATGAGATGAACAGCCGTAACAGCTGGATATAGATCCTTTCCTCCTTTCTGGATAAAAATATCCTCTCAGTAAAGCAGAATGAAGGGGGGGGGGGGAGAGAGAAACAACTGCCTTGGCCAGTAAAGAGCAATGGCAATCATCTGGATATTTTCTCTTTTTGCTTTTATGAGGGCCATTTGAATAAAGGCAGTGGAAGGAAATGTATTCAGAAGATACTAAGAAACTGATGAGTGAATGTTGTCTGTTTTTGTCTGATTCAATATTTGTATTATCGGATCTGACTAGATTAGACTTTGGCACTTTTTCAAGAGCTTTGATCCGGAGCTCAGACTCCTCCCCTACCCATAATTCCTTCAGCTCCTCAGAAAATCTCAGAGCTTGTTTGTCACTATTTTTCCAGCAGGACATAAAATTTGACAGCTCTGAATTTGTGTTAGAATAAGTGCTTCATCATTGCTTTTTTTGCTAAGATTTTGACTATTTTTTGTTTCCAATTATTTAGTGGTTGACTGTTTTTAGTTGGTTCCCCCTCTAAAAAAAGCTTTTTTCCATATAGGATTATACAGTTAAAATTATTTTTTCTTGCTATAGACGTAGACCCATTCTGCTTCGGACTTGCAAGTGTTAGTGGTAGTTGCCTGTGATTGCTTTCCTTTGCAGCATGGCAGGCAAGACTACTGGTTTCAACAATGTTCAGCCTGTGGCCACAATATTTCTCAGGATCCACAAAAAGAGCAAAAGAAAATATCTAGGAAATGGTTGTTAGATTTGCTGGAGTTGTTTAGTCCAGTGCCCAAGACTCAAGATGCTCAGATTGGGCCTTTTCGGATCTGAACACCTTTCTCTCCTTCATGCTTATCAATGGCACAGCTGGGTCTGAGGCTGCATTCCTGTTTTATTCAGGAGAAGCATTCTTTTTGGCCATCTTCTGTGGTTTAATGTCTCAGGTCTTTCCATTCCTTGAGGAGCCTTTACAAAGCAGATGTTGACAGGATGATGCAGAAGTTTCTATCTCTGATCCAATTTGAGGTCTCACTGCCGACCACATCAGGGGCTCTGGGTATGGTCCCAAATACCTCTCCAATGGTACCCCCCATTCTAGTCCCACTGTCAGACCCAAAGCCCACAGATGTGTGTCTGCCCAGTACAGCAACATTGTCAGAGCTCTCAACAGCTTGACATCATTGGTGGCCTTAGAGTCAGGTCACATAAGCACTAAGGGTATCTCTCTTTTCTCCCAGGGGATCAAGAAGATATTTCTTCAGTGTCGTTTGTGGCATCAGCTTTCAAGGCATATGAAAGGATTCTTTCAAAGTTGAGAGAGGAAGTAACTCTACTAATTCGGCCTCCTTTGGAGCCTATTTCCATATCTGCCCACCCTGATCAACAGGAACAGCCAACCTCCTTTGGTCTTGAGGGCTCTCACCATACAACCTCAACATCCGATTCCAAACCCTCTCCAGATGTCCACAAGGGAGGTTCCAAGGAACCAGACTTGTAGGAGGAAACATTTGGACTCTTCACCACAGTCACTCACTATAGACAGATTTTGATGAGGGAGAAGACTCCCCAATGCCTCCCCTCAAGGACATCTCCTTCAGAGACATTCTAGAATTGAAGAAACAAAGAGGGTATTGGTCTTCTGAAGCTGCCTCCCTTGGGAAGTCCATGTTCCTTGAGGCACTTGGGCTTGCTCTTTTACCTCCTGTGGGATTCTGCCTGCTGATGAGCTCTTAGACTTAGTTTCTCAGCAGGCATGGAAGGAACCTGATGTGGTGGAGCCTAATACCATGTAAACCAGATAAAATCTTTATAGATCTAAGGAAGAGGTCACACTGGAGCAAGGGTCCCCCAGTAAATGCTAAGGTTGCGGCGGCAACAGCCACCAGAAAGGCCACTATCAAAAGAGAAAACATCTGTCCACCCCCCTAACAGAGTCCATGGCCCTGGGCATATAATTCTGTGACTTTTGCACTTAGACTGCTGAACTACCTAACTCACATGACATTTTCAGAGGGACTTGATGAAAGAACTGACCAAGTCCCTCTCAGGTAATTTTCCTAGAGACATCCAAAAATCAGTGGAGTTCCAGTTGCATCCCATACAATCAATGTATAATGTATTAATGCAGTTTTGTTTCCAATGCAGCTGATGGTATGACCAGTGCAGCAGTGACCAGCATTGCTCTTCACCAGCAAGCCTGCATGCATCTATATCACTTTGAGGAAGGCTTCAAGATGTCCTTCATTAATGCGCCCTTTGATGGTTTGACCCTGTTCTGACCCAAAGAACAGAAAATGCTTACCAGGAGTAAACACCCTGCCTGCAGTCAGAATCCTTTTTTTACCCCCACAAAGGACCTTTTCCCAGAACCAGAAAGAGGGAAAAGCTGTGGTTTTGAAAATCCAAGGGGTTTGGCTAGGATGCTGCTGCTGTCAGACCCCCTGGGAAAAGGGGAAGCAATTATAATGGACATCACCCCAACATCAGAGACAGTCTACAAAATTAGGGGTTTCACAGCCCTTTTACTTATATATCCTACCAGCCCTCATGAAGGGTTACCCATCTGGCACATTCTAGAGACAGTCAGGGGAACACTTATCCCTGCACACTCAAACCTGGCAGGCCATCACTCAAGATTCATAGGTAAAAAGGATAATCACCAGAGACTTCATTATTTGTCTGTTTCCCCTCCTCAGAAAAAGAAGAAAATTTCCACAGCACCATCCAGTTGGATGGAATCTTCAGCAGGAAAAGTAAAAAAGCTGCTAGAAAAAAAAAAAAAAAAGAGTCATCCAGCAGGTCCCCCTAGACCAGTCGGGATCTGAAGTCTATTCCAGGTTCTTTTTAGTTCCAAGAAAACAAGGAAGCTAAAGCCCATCATGGACCTAAGCCATGCCAATCAGTTCTTGAATCAGGTAATATTACAGATGCTTACAGCACAGTCCATTCTAACTTTTCTGAGGAAGGATGACGCAATGTGCTCCAAAGACCTCCAGGATGCCTACTACCATATCAAGAAGGCAAAGCAGTCCAAGAAATTTCTCCATTTTTGGCTGGGATCCAATCACCAAATGTATGCCAGTGGTAACAGTGTATCTCAGGGGGTCCCCTACACATGGTCGACATTTCATGATGTCAAACACCATATGGCCAAGACCATATGATCGACATTTGAAATGCTGACCATGCGGAACTGGCATCTCCGTACAGTGCGGAATGGAAAGATTTCCATTTCCACACTGTAGTGTGATCTCAGAGTTGGTATAATTAAGTTACAGGGGGTGTGGGAGGCATAGCCCCCCATAGGGTGGGGGTGCAGGGGGGTATAGCCCCCTGCTAGTAGTTTGAAGGTAAGTTACTGTTGTTTTTTTTTTAATATTACATGGTCGACATTTCGAATGTCGATCATATGATCTCGGCCATATGATCTTCGACATTATGAAATGTCGACCATGTGTAGGGGTCCCATCTCAGGCTGCATGGCTTCCAGGTAGTCTCATATTTGGACGACTGGCTCCTTACTGCATCAACAAGGATCTAGTAGTTCAGTGCAGGTACTTCTTGCTCTACCTTCCCCACAACTGGGAATCGCAATCAGTCTTGCCAAGAGTCAGCTAACACCAATACAGGACAGAATTTATCACCTGGACACAACTTCTCAGACAGCAAAACTTTCACAATCAAGAATACTGTCCACATATCAGTTAGCTTCAGATGTCCTTCACCACCACCCTTATCCCCAGCAAGACTTTTTCTCTGACTTTTGGGCTTGATGGTTGCTTTGATAACTCTAGTTCCTCAAGCAAGGTACTACAGAAGAGTCCTTCAGGACTCCAGTGGCTCCTGTTGTTTCACCCCCTTCATGCACCAATACATAGGTTCATAGGTTCATACTAGGCTATCTGCCCGAGGGCATTTACAAGCCTAGCCCATCGTTTTGTGGCTTACGCCACCCCTTTAGAATGGGGAACTATACCCATTATTTTGCTGTGCCTCTGTCGAGCAGTGACACTGAGGTAATCCCTGGGGTATATCTGCGATCTCCCATCCATTGGTCAAGATTTCTCTTGAACAAGGCCAGCGAGGTGCTCTGCCTCACATGTACCGGGATTTTGTTCCACAGCATAGGGAGTCTTTGGGTGATGAATCTATCCCTCCAGCACGTCCTACTAATAGCCGTGTCGAGGTTTAAGTCTCCTGCCCTTGTGGCCCTGATGGATCTAGATTTTTGAGGTGAAGCATATTCATCAAATCTGGGTTTGACATGTCCTTGTACGTTAGCCAAAGGTGAGCTCTGGGCACGCGGTGAGCGACTGAAGAGATGTGGAGTTCTTGCGGACGGGCGGCATAGGACACATTTTGAGACCCTTTATCCTTTTGGTGAGGAACTTTGTGGCCTCTCCAGCTGCTGCAAGTGTCGGGTCAGATACATTCCGAATGGGGCATTGTACTCAATCATTGGTCTGATGAGTGATGAGTATAGGGAGACTATGACCTCCCTTGATCTAGATGAGAATCCCTTCATGATAAGGTGGGCAATGTAGAAGGTCTTCCTAACTACTTTAGCTACATGGGTGTCGAATGACAGACTACTATCAACCTGGGTCCCCAGGTCCCTGATAACTTCTTCTGTGCTCAGTGGATTGCCACCTATTTGGTAGCTAGGGGTAACCTTGTTTTTCCCGAAGGGTATGACTATGCATTTTTGGCATTTAACTTTAGGCCGTGGCTCTGGCACCAGTTATCCGCTTTCTGTGAGACCCTTCTGAAGGATATCTGTGTCAGATGTGTTTTCTACTATGGCCCAGTTTGCAGTCATCTGCAAACTTTGTCAGCCATAACCCTCCTGTGTTTGCTTGTACTGAAAAGTAGATGCCAAACAAGAGTGGGCCCAGGACTGATCCCTGTGGGACACCACTTGTGACAGGCTTTGAGTCTGACATGGCGCCAGCAACTCTGACCCTGTGGGTTCTGTCACTCAGCCAGTTTGCAACCCATCTTGTGATGTATGGGTTAACATTTAAGCTGATGAGTTTTTCAATGATACCCGAGTGGGGTATTGTATCGAAGGCCTTAGCCAGATCGAGGTAGGCTGTATGGACTGCCTTTCCCTCATCAATGGCTTTGGTGACTGTTTCGAAAAAGTCAACCAAGTTTAAAAGGCATGATCTGCCTTTGACAAAGCCAAACTGGGTTGGATCCAAAGTCTGCAAATTCCCTGTGTCTTTATTTATGAGGTCCATTATGATCCTCTCCATGGCTTTGCAGATAAGGCTTGTCAAGCTAATGGGCCGGTAATTTCCAGGGTCGGTGGAGGCACCGCCTTTGTGAAGTGGGACCACAGTTGCAGTGCGCCACTCCCTGGGTACGTATCCAGAGGTAAGACTTTGATTAAACAGCTGTCCTAGCTGTGGGTTTAATTCCTCATTGAGTTCGTGGAGCACACAGCCGGGGACACCATCAGGTCCCATGGATGCTGTGTTTTTTGCTTTGGAGAGAGCAGTTCTCACTTGGGCTGGAGATGTTTGGGGGCTGCAATCGTTTGGTATAGATATCTCTCCTTTTGGGGGGGGGAGAAGTTTGCATTGAACCGGTCAGCCAGTATGTTGGCAATGTCTGTAGGATCAGTAATCTTCACATCATTTTGAACTAGTTTTGAGCATATCTGGGAGTTTCCTCCTAGGTTTCTAACATAGCTAAAGAAGGCCTTATGATTGTCTTTTGAGTCTTTAGCTATTTTTCTCTCGAAATTTGCTTTGGATGATTTTATGAGAGCTCTTAGTTTTTTACTTATAGTGATCAAGGGTGTCTTACCTTTTAAGGATTTTGCTCTATCTTGTAGTAGCTTCCTCCTTTTGTTGTAGAGTTTGTTTATGGCTGGGGTCCACCAGACTGGACGCTTGCCTTTGGTACAAAGAGTCTTTGTTTTGCATGGGATTGCCTTATCCATGCAGTCCTGCAGGTGCTGGTAGAAGGCATTTGTAAGTGATTCAGCGGCTTGAGTACTGTTTTCCGCATTTCGGGGCCTTAAAGGAGACCACACTAGTCTTTAGAAGTGTGAAGTCGGCTTTTGAGAAGTTCTTTACTGTGGTCTTTTTATTTCAGGTGGGGTGGGATGAGGACCTCCAGCGAGATTAGTTTGTGATCTGATCTCACCAGTGAGGGGTATACTTCGGTGTTGAACATTGTGCTTCCATGTTCGTGATGATGAGATCAAGTATGTTATCTCCTCTTGTGGGGATGGTGACTAGTTGTTCCATGGCATTTGAGTTTATGAATTCCAGGAACTTTTGGGCTAGGGTGTTTGGGCTTGAGTAGTGTTCCCAGTCTATATTAGGGTAATTGAAGTCACCTAGTATGATGGTGTTTGGTGATACATTTATCCCTCTAGTGTTTTCAGGAAGGCCATGTGAGGTTCCTGAGTTTGTGAGGGTGGCCTGTAACATGCTACAATTTGCAGAGCAGTCTTGCCTATGGTTAATTGCACCTGGATGGTCTCCGATGCATCGTGCGTTGCCACCAGTCTTGAGGTGTGGGTGTCCTTGATGAATATGGATACCCCTCCTTTCTTGGTATTGTCCGGATTTTGGGGCGGAATGCATGATATGAGGTAAAACCTGATAGCGCTGGGGTGCTCTCAGGAGCCTCGAACCAGGTTTCTGTCACAGCACAGACATTGATGTTCTCCATACTGAGAAGGGCCTCGAGTGCGTGCATTTTGAGATTTAGACTTCTGGCATTGAGCAGCATTACCCTTAGTTTTTTCCTTTTTGTGTTCTAGGGTGGTAGGTTTAGAATTTGAGCCTTGCCTAAAAAGACACTATGGGGTGGCAAGAGCCTTTGCCAATATCCGGAATCCCAGGGTGACAGGTGCAAGCCGTCCCTTGAAGCAGCGTGGCTTGTCCAGCATGTCATCCCAGGCAGACAGATACTGGATCCCCTTTGAATGACATCAGTGTTTAAGCCAATTGTTAAAGCTGATCATCTTATCTCTGTATTGTGGCATCATTCTTGGTGAAGGTAGGATACTGCTCAAGGTCAGGGTCATACCTGCCTGGGCTACATAATCAGAGAGCTCCTCAATGTCTCTTTTCATGTAGTCCAAGGAGGTGCGCCTCAGGTCGTTTACACCAGCGTGGACAATGACTGAGTCATATTTGTACCTGCTGTTGAGAGACCTGAGTGCTTGCGTTATGTGGCGGATTCTAGCGCCCGACAGGCAGCTTACTGTGACCTTCTCCTTACTCAGTCTGGTGAGCGGACGCCAGTGTGTCTGACTATGGAGTCACCAATGACTAGTGTGTCTGGCATTGTGTTTGGCCTTAAGGGCTGTGACTGTTTGACACTCTGACTGTGAGGTCTATGTGTTGCAGGTGTTGTGTTCTGAGGTGGTGGTTGTTTGGGTGTCTGCTTTGGTGGCCTCTGCTGTTTTGGTAGATTTTTGATCAGAGCCTCCGAGTATGTCTTTGTGTGTTTATGTGTATGATTTGAGGTTGTAATGGTACTATGTGAGACTGGGTCTATAGTGTGTGTGGTAACCTTCTCCTCCTGACTGGTCTTGCCAGTCCTATGTTGAGAGAGCTCAGCCTCCAGTTTGGCCGTATAGTTGCATCTCTCGCATGTATTTGTGTTTTGTGGGAGGAGGAGAGGGTTGTCTGTGTACATGAGGCAATTGTAACATTGCCTCAATATTCCCAGGTTCACCAGCTGAGCAGGAGAGGACACTAGCAACTGATCCCTCGACATGCTAGAAGGATAGACAAAAACTTTAAAAAGATTCAGGGGACGTGGGTGACCGAGAAATGGGGGTTACCTTTTGGGGTACTATCTATGACAAGAGTGCCGAATCAAGGTAATAAGTACTGTAGGAGCAAGTGCTAGGTTCAACAGATAGAGAATAGTCTACTTGGAGTCAAGTAGAGATGATCTTTTTAGTTATAGGATACGCTGATTTGATCAGTAGTATAGTTCGAGGAAGGTAGTTTTAAGGGAAAATTTGAAGAGTGGACTTTAGGTAGCCCGAATAGTTTAAACCTGCTTAACCGGCGCTGCCCTAGTGTGCAACAGTGGCAGCTCACGCTAACGCTGTTTACCGCGTTTTATACCAGGGGCTGGAAAAGCTAGAAACTGGCCCAAAACGACCAATAAACTACTAGTTACTGGCTGAAACCTCACAAAACTGGACAAAAGGCAGCTCAATGCTTCCCACTCCCACTGGTAAGAAAGGTAACTTCCTCTCCCCCAAATAAGGCAAGGAAACAGTACACAGGAACTACAACCAAGGCCCAGGAATCAGCAACTCTGAAACTGGACTAAACTAGTAAAGCAGGAAAAACAAGAGATATTTTTTCTTTTTTTTTTTTTTCACAAAACAGGCAGAAACAGGTACAGCAAACACTTATAAATGCTATGAATCAGCTACTACAGCTTACACAGAAGAATTTGCTACAAATACAGTCAAATAGTAACAAACAAGGATTCCAAGTGCAATATTAAGTTAAATGCAGTAAAAACAGCTTCAATGTAACAGAAAGGCAGGCGAAATACAGTCGCTAGGTATTCAGATGTGGAAAGCAACAAAAATATACTTAGTATCAAGAAAGTCGCTTATTCAGCTCTCTGCAGCCTGGATTACTCTGCTGGCCCACGTGGAGTCTGTGCTGAGTAGGTACAAGCTGAAAACGCTGCACCGCGTTTTATACCAGGGGCTGGAAAAAGCTAGAAACTGGCCCAAAACGACCAATAAACTACTAGTTACTGGCTGAAACCTCACAAAACTGGACAAAGGCAGCTCAATGCTTCCCACTCCCACTGGTAAGCAAGGTAACTTCCTCTCCCCCAAATAAGGCAAGGAAACAGTACACAGGAACTACAACCAAGGCCCAGGAATCAGCAACTCTGAAACTGGACTAAACTAGTAAAGCAGGAAAAACAAGAGATATTTTTTCTTTTTTTTCTTTTTTTTTTCACAAAACAGGCAGAAACAGGTACAGCAAACACTTATAAATGCTATGAATCAGCTACTACAGCTTACACAGAAGAATTTGCTACAAATACAGTCAAATAGTAACAAACAAGGATTCCAAGTGCAATATTAAGTTAAATGCAGTAAAAACAGCTTCAATGTAACAGAAAGGCAGGTGAAATACAGTCGCTAGGTATTCAGATGTGGAAAGCAACAAAAAATATACTTAGTATCAAGAAAAGTCGCTTATTCAGCTCTCTGCAGCCTGGATTACTCTGCTGGCCCACGTGGAGTCTGTGCTGAGTAGGTACAAGCTGAAAACGCGCGTTTACCGCGTTTTATACCAGGGGGCTGGAAAAAGCTAGAAACTGGCCCAAAACGACCAATAAACTACTAGTTACTGGCTGAAACCTCACAAAACTGGACCAAACGCAGTTCAATGCTTCCCACTCCCACTGGTAAGCAAGGTAACTTCCTCTCCCCCAAATACGGCAAGGAAACAGTACACAGGAACTACAACCAAGGCCCAGGAATCAGCAACTCTGAAACTGGACTAAACTAGTAAAGCAGGAAAAACAAGAGATATTTTTTCTTTTTTTTCTTTTTTTTCACAAAACAGGCAGAAACAGGTACAGCAAACACTTATAAATGCTATGAATCAGCTACTACAGCTTACACAGAAGAATTTGCTACAAATACAGTCAAATAGTAACAAACAAGGATTCCAAGTGCAATATTAAGTTAAATGCAGTAAAAACAGCTTCAATGTAACAGAAAGGCAGGTGAAATACAGTCGCTAGGTATTCAGATGTGGAAAGCAACAAAAATATACTTAGTATCAAGAAAAGTCGCTTATTCAGCTCTCTGCAGCCTGGATTACTCTGCTGGCCCACGTGGAGTCTGTGCTGAGTAGGTACAAGCTGATAAACGCGCTTTTACCGCGTTTTATACCAGGGGGCTGGAAAAAGCTAGAAACTGGCCCAAAACGACCAATAAACTACTAGTTACTGGCTGAAACCTCACAAAACTGGACAAAAGGCAGCTCAATGCTTCCCACTCCCACTGGTAAGCAAGGTAACTTCCTCTCCCCCAAATAAGGCAAGGAAACAGTACACAGGAACTACAACCAAGGCCCAGGAATCAGCAACTCTGAAACTGGACTAAACTAGTAAAGCAGGAAAAACAAGAGATATTTTTTTCTTTTTTTTTTTCACAAAACAGGCAGAAACAGGTACAGCAAACACTTATAAATGCTATGAATTAGCTACTACAGCTTACACAGAAGAATTTGCTACAAATACAGTCAAATAGTAACAAACAAGGATTCCAAGTGCAATATTAAGTTAAATGCAGTAAAAACAGCTTCAATGTAACATCTCACACCAATAGACAGGAAACACATCAGCTGGCAGTTGACCTCACCCCCCATAGTGTCATGGGGTCAGCCATTCTCCCCACCACCGCTGGTAGTCACACTAACCATGAACACTTCCCTCCTGAGGTGGTGGGGCATTTCAAAAGTAACACTGTTCAAGGTTCTTGGTAGATGACAGAAGCCAGTCTTGAAAAAAAATGCATTGGAGATTAGGAGAGATTAGGGCAGTTTGCTTAGTGTTGCAAGCCTTTCAGGACTCCTTCCCCAAAGGTGTGAACTCCATCCAGATGGACAACATGGCAATAGTCTTGTGTATTAACAAGCAGGGAAGAACCCATTCATATCCATTATTCTGGGAAGCCATGAGAATGTGGCAATGGGCAAAGTCTTCCTGTCACTAACTGCAATGCACATCCCAGGAGCTTTCAGTGTTCTGGCAGACATACTGAGCAAGTCTATTCTACTGCAACATGAGTGGTCCCTCATTCAGACAATGGCAATGTAGATTTTTGGTCACTGGGGCCATCCTTGTTGCAAACATTTTGCTTTGTACTTAAACAACAAGTACAGCAGTTACATTGCCCTAATCCCTCCACAGGGGCAGACACTGATCTAGTCCACAATTGGCGCCTGGGCCTCCTGCATGCCTTTACTCCCCCCTTCCTCTGATTACAGAGTTTCTCCAGAAAGCCAGAAGGCACAAGGCCAAAGTTATCCTTATTGCCCTCTTTTGGCCCTGGCAGATTTGGTTCCCTTTTCTCTTGCCTCATCTAGTACATCCATCCTGGGTGCTGGACCCTCGTACAGACCTTCTGTATCACCCATCTAGTCAGCCTCACCAGGATCTGAAAATGTTTAAATTATCAGTGTGGTTTCTCCAATTTTAATGATGGCTAGGGATGCCAGGCTATCTGCTCCAGTTATTCAGGTTTTACCCTCTTCACAGAAAACAAATACTAGAAAATTTTATCTCAATAAATGGAAAAGATAAAACATATGAGCTTCCTTTAGAGCTTTGGTCTCTTTCTCAGCTCCTCTTCCATCAATTTTGGATTTCTTGGCAGAGTTGTTTCACAAAGATTCAGCTTTCAACTACTTGAGATATAAATAGTGGCAATTTAGAATTTTCACATAAAGCAGAATCAGTCTTCAGTTGCTTCCTTAAAGATTTCCAAGTCATTTCTGAAAGGATTCCTTTTAAGCCCTCCGATTAGAGATACGTCTTCCACCAATATATTACTATCATGCCTCAGGCTTTGAGAAAAGCTCAGGTTGAACCTATTTCTAGGGTAGATCTAAATTTTCTCTCATAGAAACCTCTCTTTTTGGTGGCTATCACATTTGCAAGGAAGATTTCAGAGTTGCAAACCTTATATTCAGACTTCTATATCTGTCTTTTTCCCATAAGGATAGAGTATCCTTGAGAACACATCCCCACTTTCTCTCAAAGGTGGCCCCTGAGGCAAACCTTAATCCAACTATCAATCTTCCAATGTATTTCCCAAGGTTCTCTAACAAAGGAGAATATATCCTACATTTGCTAGACATTTATCGTTAGCTCAGGAAGCTTTATTTATACAAGACAAAGGATATTAAGAAGTCTGATCAACTTTTCTTTGCCTTTTCAAAAGCTAAATTTGGTCAAGGAGTTACTAAGATGGCACTGGCCAGGTGGCTTTCTGACTGTATTATCTCTGTGTATAAAAAAACTGGGACTGGATGGCAAACCAAAGGCTTATTCTACCAGAATGGCAGCGACCTCCACTGCCTTTTTAGTTAATGTTCTTATTGAGATTCGTGCGGCAGGTACTTGGTCTAATGTTCATACCTTTGTGTTGCGCTACAAGTTTAATGTACAATCCAGATCTTGTACATCCTTTGGCTCCACCATACTCTGGAATATCCTTCTCTGATTCCACCCAGGTTTTCTGTTGTTTGGCAACAGTTCCAAATGTTGAACTGGACTAAAACAGATAACATCTGATACAGAAGTTATGTACTTACCACAACACTAGATCTATTTTGTCTTCTTTTCATCTGGCTGAACATCCCTCCCTCCATCCTCCAGTCCAAACTGTCATGTTAGACCGCAGTCAAACAGTTGGACCCAGTCATGGGCCGTCTTTTGTACAGTCTTTCTTTGCTGTTCTTCATGATTTCACCATTACTGACCATTATGTTAAGCTTGCCTGTGTAGGTTTTACTGAATATTATACAATGACAGGTCATTAACATTCAAAAACGTGCATGCTGATTGGTCACCCTAACCAGCTTACCCATTGTAAATCAAGCATATACTAATAGAAAAAAAAGTCTGGTCCCCCAGACTTTCTTCTATTAATATATGCTAAGGATTTTCAGTTTTCTTGTGCTAACAGATCAAGAGATATGCACCAGGCACAAAGAATCATGTATGTTATGCAAAATTAAAGAAATTAGAAGTTATGTACTCACCATAACGTTTGATGTATGTGGTCCATCTCGCCTCACATTCTTACTCACAGGTTCGGAGCCAAACATCGGCTCCGACTCGGCCAACTTATTTATTCTAGCATGAAGTCTCTAATTGGCTGGGCTAACCTGGTATCCCATGCTGCACTGCTCCCTAACCCCAGATCTAGTTTGCAGTAATCCATAATCAAACCTCATGCACAACCACAGTTCAGTAAGGTAGAACACTATCCAGGGTAGCAAAGAAAAAAACAACCAATACCGAAGGGTACTGAAACCAGTCGCCTCCAAATCCTCCAGGAAGGGGGTCAGGTGGGAGGGAACGTAAGAATGTGAGGCGAGATGGACCACCCACATACATCAAACGTTATGGTGAGTGCATAACTTCTAGATGTTATGTGGTCCAATCTCGCCTACATTCTTACTCATGGGACAGCGTCCCCAGCACCTCTATCCTGTGAGGCTCAATGGAAGATACTCCTGAGAACAGTGGAACCAAAGGAAGCCTGGCCCCTAGAAGCTGCGTCTAATTTGTAATGAGTAATAAAGGTGTGGGGAGAAGCCCATGTGGCCGCAGCACAAATTTCATCCAATGATAGCCTGGAATGATAAGCTACAGAACCAAAAACAGCCCTGGTGGAGTGAGCCTTGATGGAAAACGGTAAATTTCTGCCTGCTGACGAATAAACATAGGAGATGCAATCAGAAATCCATCTGGAAATTGTAATCTTAGTAATAGGGGAACCTGTTCTATTTTCTGAAAACAACATGAACAGTTGGGTCAGACTTACGAAGTTGTTTTGTCCCGTGTAAGTAAAACCGAAGCTGCCTGTGTACATCCAACTGATGAAATTTAAACTCTGCCTTGTTGGAAAATTGGGGAAAGAAAACTGGCAGCTCAATGGACTGACTGAGATTAACGGCAGAGGTTACTTTCGGAAGAAAGGACGGATTAGGTCTCAAGGAAACCCTGTCCTTATGAAAGATTAAATACGGGGATTTGATGGACAACGCTTGAATCTCTGACACCCGTCTGGCTGATGCGATGGCAATTAAGAATGCAGTCTTCCAAGACAGAAATTTTAATTCACAGGTGGCAGCTGGCTCGAATGGTGATGAAGTCAGTGCTTGTAAGACAAAATTTAAATCCCATGGCATGATGGGTTCTGACACAGGAGGCCGTAGTAACAAGGTGCCCCTCAAAAAGGCCTTGCATAGTTTATGAGCCATGAGAGAAGGTTTGTAAGAGGTATGAAAATTAGAAATAGCGGCCAGCTGGACCTTAATGGTTGCAAGAGCAGAACCCTGTTGAAAGAGTGTGGATAAAAAATCTAAGACAGCAGGGATGGGGACAGTGAAAGGATCCAGTCCCTGGGCCTGAGCCCAAATAGAAAATCTTTTCCACTTGCTGGAATAAAGCTTCCTGGTAGAAGATTTATGAGAAGAAGATAAAATGTGTACCACCTTAGGTGAAAAGCGAAGTCTGACTAAGGATGGAAGTGGAGTAACCAGGCTGTCAACCTGAGGGTCCGCAGGGAGGGATGGGACTGTCCCGACATGTGTGTCAGCAGGTCTGGTGCTGGGTCCAGAATCCAAGGACTGTCCACTGCATACTGATGAAGAAAGGAGAACCAGACTTGGCGAGGCCAGTGTGGGGCAATTAGAATCATCTTGCTTCCCAAGGAAATGGCTTTCTGAATCACTCTTGGTAGTAGAGGAAATTGGGGGAAAGCATAGAGCAGACCGGGAGGCCACTTGTGGACTAGAGCATCCCTGGGTGACTCCCCCTGTGGGGGGATCAGAGTGAAGTAGTTGCTGCACTTGGCATTGTGGGGAATGGCAAAAAGATCGCAGCAAGGCTGACCCCACCTGTTGAAAATCTGTTCCACAACTCGGCGGTTCAGGGACCACTCGTAAGGCATCAGAAAAGATCTGCTTAGCCTGTCTGCTATCACATTGGCCTTCCCCAGAATGTGCGTTGCCACTAGGAACCATCGGGAAGACACTGCCCACTGCCACACTCACATGGCCTCTCTGCATAGGGGATAAGATCTGGTTCCCCCTTGCTTATTCAGGTACCACACTATGGACATGTTGTCTGAGTGAATAGCAATCGTTCCTAGGGGGAAGAGAACTCTGCAATGCCCGCAATGCCAGTAACGCTGCTCTCATCTCTAGAACATTGATGTGCAGATGTACCTCGTGATCTTGCCATGTGCCTTGGACTGTCCTGCCAAGATAATGCCCCCCCACCCCATCTGGGAGGCATCCGTGGTCACCGTGGCAACTGGTGGCATAGGAATAAATGGATTTCCCTGTGTTCAAGTTGGAGGTGCGTAGCCACCAACAGAGGTCCTGTTTACACCGATCGGTGATTAGGATCAAATGGGACAGGGGAAGCTTCTGAAAGGACCATTGGGCAGAGAGGAGCCACGGCAGAAGCCTCGTGTAATCTGGCTAGGGGTACTAACATGATGGTTGCTGCCATGGATCCCAAGAGCTGTAGAACCCATCTGGCCTGAACCTTTTTGAAGGGTAAGAATGCGGGAACCTGACCCTGCAACACCTCTATCCTTTCTTGGGGCAGGAATGCCCATATATGGACGGTGTCCAGTTCTGCGCCTATAAATATAACACGCTGTGAGGGCAGCAAGGCAGACTTTCCCCAGTTCAAGGTAATTCCTAGTTGATGGCAAAGGGCAATAGTAGTTTCCCCTGGCCTGAATGAGAAGATGCCTGGTGGGGGCAGTGAGGAGCCAGTCGTCCAGGTATGGAAACACTTGGAATCCTTGACGTCTCAGGTGAGCTGTCACCATAGCCAGACACTTGGTGAACACCCTGGGGGCTGTGGTGAGACCAAAGGGCACGGCACGAAATTGGAAATGACTGGCTCCCAGCAGGAAGCGTAAGAGACTCCTGGATGCCCTGTCCATTTTGATATGGTAGTAAGCATCCTTGAGGTCGATGGAGCACATCCATACTTCTTTTCCCAGTAACGGAAAAATAGACTGAAGGGTGACCATTCGGAACTTGGACTTTAGAACGTAGCGATTTAAACTGCTGAGATCCAAGATGGGCCTCAGGTCCCCTGTGTTTTTCGGCAACAAAAAGAGTCTTGAGTAAGTCCCTAATCCAATCAGGTCTGAGGGGACAGGTTGGATGACTCCTTTTTCCAGCAACTTTGAAATTTCTAGTGTTGCATGATCCCTTTGATTGGGTGAAACATCTAGGATTCTCTTGGCTGGCGGGGGGTCTGATAAGGGGATGAAATAACCTCTGGTAACTATTCAAAGCACCCATCAATCCTGAGTGATACTTGCCCAGGCTTCCGGGTACAACGAAATGCGGCCCCCGACTGGCTCCAGAATAGCACAGTTGGGCAATACATCAGGGACAATGATAGGGGGACCCGCGAAAGGAATCGCGGTCTCCCAAATTGCGAGGGCCTACTCTGCCCCTAGGGCGGCATCTTCCAGAATAGCCTCACCCTCCTCTGCCTCTGGAGGGGGACTCACCTCGAGTGGCAGGGAAAGACTTCTGTGACTTTTTGAACCACATTTTCCCTCCCCTCTGAGCCTTGGGGTAAGGCCTAGATGGAAGGGAAAAACGGACCCCAACAGCAGACAGGGTCTTCCCCTCTTGCTCGCATCTGGTAAGGGTGTCTTTCACTTTGGTCCCAAAGAGTGAGGACCCATCAAAGGGGGCGTCGTTGAAGGAAGACTTGAAGGCCTCCGCGAAGTGACACAGGCACATCCAGGCTTGCCTCCTGAGGGCCACACCTGAACTAGCTGCCCTGCTCGCTCCTTCGGCTGCATAAGGTATGAGCCTCATGGATGAGTTGACAATAGAGCCAAGGGTAGACAGCTGGGCGTTAACCGTCTGCATTAATGCCTCAGGTACGTTACCCGAAGTATCTCCTAACTCTTTAAGGAGATCTCTCTGGAGCCCTAGTAAAATGGCACAGGTAGTTCAGAGACCAAAGGGTGAAGGTCGCTGAAGAGAGGGTACGCTTCCCATACTGATCCATACTCCTGGACTCCTTGTTAGGAGGATGGACGGAGGAGGAAGACTCGGCTACTTCCTGTTGAGTGGCCGCCACCACTACCATGGCATCCACAGAAACCCCTTTGGACAGGAACTCTTTCCCAGGGGGAGCTGAAAGAAATTTATTAGGGCATCTTGGTATAGGTTCCACCAAGTCAGGAGTCTCCCACACCCTTCAACAGATCAAATGTAGGAGCTCATCAAAGGGTGGAGACACCCAGGAGGCGGAGGGTTGAGCCACAAAGGCCTTGAGGAATACTGACTCCTCCTCAAAGGGGGTTTTGGATGACCAGCTGCCTCTCTGCCTCAAAATCTCCAGGATGCCAGAGAAGGAGATGTCATCGGAGGACGACTTGGGGGACCCCTCTGACCCTTCGAGGTCGGTACCAAAAGTGAGAGACTCGTCCTGGGAGTCTATGTGCTTCCTCTTGCACAGCTTCTTTCTTGGGGGCTCCTCAGGCACAGACTCAGAGGGGCCATTAGAAAGTTGGGGACCGCTCATGGGGGTATCCCCAGACCTTGGGGCTCCGCCGTCAACTGATAGGGGGACATCAGTGGCTCTAGCTGGTGTGGAAGGGGACAGAATGACTGATCCGGATGATGTCACTGAAGATCTGGCCAGTGCGCTCCTCATGGCCTCGAATGTGGGTCCCCCCGAATCAGAGGACCGACCGACCGACCAACCTCCGAGGCCATGACTGGAGCCAAAGCTCTGAGAGGGAGGCTCAGAACTGACATGAGTCCCAAAGTATCCCCCTCGGGCCAAACTGAGGAAACCCGGGTTGTGAAACCAGAGGACGGAGCCGACATGGTAGGAGCCAACGTCGGCACCGATAAGGCCTTAAGAGGTATCGGCGTCAGCAGAACATCACCCGGAGCCGAACACTCCGGCTCCGAAGACAAGGATGCGCTCAGAGGAGGAACCATAGGTGCACTCATCGGGACTGGCTCCGGAGCCGACTGGGTCGGAGCCGAGAAAGGTTTAGCCAACACAGGCGACTGCAGGAGCCTCTGGACCACCCTATCCACATCCAAATCAGAGAGTCTGGAGGATTTGGAGGAGAGAGACGGTGACTGTGATCTCCTATCTGGGGATCCACATCTAACACTATGAGACCGGCTCTGAATGGGCTCTAACAAAATTGGAGCCGAGGCAAATTCAAGAACCACAGCTACCTCCTGCGGCCCCAAAGACAAGGGAGCCGAGGAGGTAGAATCCAATTTGGTAGACTTCTCCTGTGGCTCCGAAGATACAGATGGAGCCGGAGATCTTTTCTTAGCCTTAGAGGACTTGGCTTTAGATTATGAACCAGAGGCAGAGTCCAAGGACTCCTCAAAGGAAGGCTTCAGAAGACCCTTCAGTATCAGTTTATTTTTTCTTTCCTGTAGCACCCTCGGACTGAAGGCGTGACAAAAGCTACAGGACTCTTGCAAATGTATAGCCCCCCAGGCAGTATACACAAACCGAATGTCCATCGGTTATGGAAATCTTGTAGCTGCATTTAGAACATTTCTTAAACCCAGAGGGTTTATGTTCCTTTTGCTCCTTAGACATATAAGCTAAGCACACAATACAAATTTACAACAGGACCTTAGGCCACAACGGTTAAGGCGGGAACCACTGCTAACAACCACTGGCAAGAATCTCTAAGTTAAATGATTCCAGAGATGACAAACCACACACACACAACAGAAGCGAGAAGCCCACTTGTTTTAAGCACAGGAAAAATAAGAAAACAAGCAACAGAAAGAGGACTAGGTCCTCTAATTTAAATGGGCCTAGCCCGTGGGAACAGAGGGATACCAAAAATCACTCACACTACAAAACACGCTAGACAACAAGAACAACTAGCTATTAAAATAGATTTTTGTGAAAAACACCACCAAATAAGTGTAAAAAGAAGTTTTGAGCTACTTAGCCACAGCCAAGCGAGACCACGTCCTAGCTACATGAGTGGCGAATGAGATCTGGGGTTAGGGAGCAGTGCGGCAATGGATACCAGGTTAGCCCAGCCAATTAGAGACTTCGTGCTAGAATAAATAAGTTGGCCGAGTTGGAGCTGATGTTCGGCTCCGAACCCATGAGTAAGAATGTAGGCGAGATTGGACCACATAACATCATACCTGTTTTTCCTTGTATTTCTGCCCTCTCTCTTTCATACCTCTAAACTGTCTGGATTTCAAACTTTTTTTTGTCAAAAAAAAAAAAAAGAAGCAGCAGCAAAGAGAGCTTCCTTCCTCTGATGTAATGCAGAATCATGGGAACATAAGTCCCATACGCATGTGCAGTACATCAAGAAAGCGGCAGGATACAGAAACAATGCGGAAGAACACCACGGCACCATTACACAAAGACATTATTTAAGAAAAGTAATTTCTTTTTTAAATAATGTCATTGTATAATAGTAATAACCAACTCCCGGGTGTGATATATTGAAGATTTACCCACAGTTGCATTTGTTTAATCACTCAGGCTTCACCCTTGTGATTAAACCATACCAACCATGGGTATTATACCACACCCAGTCATTGTTTATTGCCGTAATATATTATGATGAGAAGTAGGCAAACTTGATCTAAGGCACTCTAGGGAACTGAGGGAATTACAGATACTGAAGAAATCAGAGGCCTGGATCCAAGCTCTTTTAAAAGGTCAGATCTGGTTGGATCTGATAACCCAAAGACTGAAATGGGTGAAAACAAGAACATGGATCTAGCATAATGCTAAGTACATAACTTTCATTTATCAAAGCTTGTCATATCTGATCAAATAATTAAAGATTTGTGCAGTCTTTTGGTATATGGAAAGATCCAGTTCCTTGGTTTTCCAGACAAACATCAGTTAATGGAAAGCCTGTAGACTGATCTGCACTCACTATCCACATGAACTCATTGGCTCAAGCTCTCCTCCAGCATGTAGTTTTTTCCCCAGCAGGTGGACTGCTATTAAATGGAGATCCCAGGAGAGTGCCACATCCAACAGGGATGCACGGCCTGTTGGCAAAAATAAAAGGGGCTTGCATCCACAAATGTGGTACATAGGGTTTGAACTTCTGAAAAAAATTG
Source organism: Protopterus annectens (assembly GCF_019279795.1). NCBI lineage: Eukaryota > Metazoa > Chordata > Ceratodontiformes > Protopteridae > Protopterus > Protopterus annectens. The sequence goes on along the minus strand of NC_056747.1, from coordinate 766,553,387 downwards.
TGACATGCTTGTAAACTGTATCTTGAGTACATTACAAGAATCTGTGTTGTCAAGCTGTAATTTACTACCTGCTGTGATCAGGCAAAGTGTGATGCAAGGATTTTACTATCAAACGTACACAGTACATCCATTTCTCAATTGTTTCAGTCATGAACGGTTAACTTTTTGAAGTAATGGTGTTGGGATTTTATGTTATGTGGAATTTTATTTGTAGTTAAGACAGTAGAAGTCTGGAACCAGTTGCTAGTGAGGTATGAAATGCATCTCTTGTAACCTCAATACAGTACACCGTTCAACAATCATTTTTAAATTATTTTTTATTCTGTGCACAAGGTAAACTTCTGCCCCATAACGAGAGTATTTTGAATAGGATACAGACATGTAGATGGTAGGAAGTTCACTATGTTAACCTGAAGCAAGTATACAAGTAAATATAGTGAATAATTTTCTCTTTGTCTGGGGTACAGAAACAGAACAGCTGAGGCACAAATTAACTCTTGAAAAATCTTTGCCCATATTATAAACTAACTTCCTAGATAGCTAACTCCTAAAACAGCAACATTAATCCAAATTTCTCTTCTTATCAAAATAAAATTTCTTATCTCATCTGCAGAATAACCTGAAGGAGAATCAGAACAGATCTATAAATACACAATTTATTCTTAAATCTGTCTTTACCCTGTAAATAATACATTGACAAAAGTGCAACGGAACATCAGTGGAAATAGGAGGGGTACAATCTTAGAAATAATATAAATATTAGTCATATCAGAAGTAGCAGTGTACAGCATGATGCTTAACACTCCTTGTACAAGACTGAGTCAGCAATAATTTGCTGCCAGAATTGTTTAGACTGGAACCATACAGAAAATAAATCAACTGCTAATTTATACATGTTATTAACTTGGCATAAATATTAAAATAATTAAAGATTTTACAAACATGCTACAAGAATTCAGTTTCTTGGCAAGCTGATCATATAGCTTACATTCTTTTTGTATACACAATTAGACTTGTCACTAATGAATCTTTTATTCTGTTTCACTGACCAATGTTCCACTTGGTCCACATCAGAAGACAACTTAGAGCACTTGGTGGAGACTACAGACTACACGAGAGCATCAGCTTCAAGGGGAGAGTAGGATAGTCTTGAAGGCTTACATAGTTCATGGAAGTGTGACACATCTGGGTGCCCAACTTTGCCAGGATTGTAAGGCATGTGCAGTGGGGGAAAGGTAAAAAAAATGATTGTTCTTCTTCACAGATGATGGACTTTCTCCTGGTCAGTTTCACCTATGCCTCAAGGCAAGAATGAGTCACAGTGCTCTCATCAAAGGGGGAGCAATAGGTAGCCAGAAAGATGAGTCAGATGGTCATCAGAGGAACTGAGTAAAAGTAAAGGAAAAAAAAAGAGAACTTAAACAAATGGTCAGAATATATAAATGAGTAATATCCTGCCACATCAACAAAGCCTTAAGGAATAGTGTCTGGAATAGCTAACATTTTGTTTAAATGTTAAATGTTCATGCAGTGAGGGTTGCCAATTGAAATATAGTTTCTTTAGATGGAGTCCCATCACTAAAATTTAAATCCTCCAAAAGCTCATACTCAGACTGCTACTATAATTAAATCATGTGAAGGGGATTGTTTGGATTTTGCCTTATTTAATTTGGCAGACAAAATATCAGGCTTTGTTTTTTCAAGCGACTGCCTGATAGACTCATAAGGGTGTGTTATTTTGATGAGAAAAACAAAATATTATTAAACATTTTGTGAATTCCACCATTCATTTTTATTGGTTGCCTATTAGAACAACACATCTGGAATACTGACAGCATTTGAAAATGGCAGGCTACCTGGCTGACTTACACTTCACTAATTTTGTACTGTAGCTTGACTCTGCGACTCAATTGAAATAAGATTCTTGTGAGAATTCTTCATTTTACTGTCTTCAGTCTTACCAAATCTAGACACAAAACAGCACAGGGAGTGACCAGGAAATGGACCCCAACCTAATTTCACTTTTAATACTGACAGGAACGCCATAGAAGAGTTGTAAAAGTTAGTATTAAAATGTGCATAGCTAGGTAAAATAAATTATAACAAGTAGTTCACCAGAGCATAACAACATAAAATAAACACCATAACAAGTTTATTCCAGAAATAATTAACCTGGTTAGTCCCAGTTCTCATAAATCTGAGAAAATAACTAGTCTTTACTCTCTCTTTAAGTAACTATTTGTATAACTCCATCAGAATAAAACTAACAGTAGATGGGAATAAACCTTGTCACTTTTAAGTTAGTTTCATAAATAATTTTCAAATAACTTTCAAATGAGCTCCAGTAATCAGTTTCTTCCCGAAGATGAGGTATAAAACTGAAATAAAAGGATAGCTGTGTCCTTGACTGCTCTGAGAAGCTACTGAACAATAACAGTATAAGCAGTACAATGATCTTAAATAAAATATTTTACTTAGCTTGGTGTGCCAGAAAATATTTTTCATAACTGTATTTCTTATAAATATATCAGAAAAAATGAGGGAAAAGTAGATCCTTCCAAACTGCCTGACTTAACTGTCTGAGGTTGTTGCTACTTCTGACGACCAAATGATGCTATGACTGTCAGCACTAAATCTCATCTGGCACCTGTACACACTATTGCATTAGAACAATATGTCACAAATACCTTTCAGAGTAGTATAGTAACCCAAATAAAGGCTATGAGGTAAGGATGATGGGATATTTTCCACAGATGATGCTACCTCGAGTGCTAGACACCCTTTTCAGGAATGGTATTGTTCTATAATTACTGCTTCTGCACACTCCACATTCACCTTTGGAGCAATAACTACCTGACAAGCTGTCATCACATTTGACACTGAGACCAGGTGTAGAACCACAGTGGACACTGGGACAATACATGTCAAAAAGGGTGGCATGTCTGTGATGCATGCGGTGGCACCACAATTAGTAATCACACATTTGTCCACCAACAAACATAAATGTAACTGTCTCCAATACAAGGGTCAGGGATGGAGCCCAAATATTATAGAACAAATATTTTGACACAACAGAGGTTCATCTGACAAGCCACAGTAATATGAAAATGACATATCTTGAATAAAGTTTTAAAGTCTGTTTTGCCAGGTATCTTTTTATTATTGATGTTTAAAAATGTATCTTTATTTGAATCTAACTAAGTAAACAAAAGCATTCCATTAGTTTCATTTATACCCAAGCCTAGGTCCCATATGTTTCAGATTAATATCATTCACTGCAGATGTATTTCTAAGAAATTTGACAAGCAGCTAGATTTCAAGTAAATGAGACAACAATGGAATTCCATCATGGGCATCTGATAATGTCTGGGGTCACAGCTGGCAATAATGCCAAGCAGTCTCAAGCTAAATTCAATAGAAGCTTATCAGAATGAACATATCCTGAATCAGTGTAATCTCTGCAGGCATGAAGCTTGCCAAATAAATGTATAACAAATTCACTGTTTTTATTAAAACCTGTTTTTCCCCCAAATGGCAGTTTATTACACAGATACAATCTAAGCTGACTAATAAAGTTCAGAGCAGCTTTCCTACACAGAACAGGAAACTGTGGAGTCACTGCTTTCATGCAAACAGTTCCTTCAAAAAGCTACACTGGCTTAGAATTATTCTGGTATTTTCAAATGACATGCAACTTCACTGTTATTTTAAATAAAAAGTAATTTCATGTTGCAGTCTAAAGGCAAACAAAGTCCCCTTAAGTTTTTTTGCATTCAGAGGCCATCTTATCTGGGTTAGTTGTAACATCAGGTGGAGATTTACATACATGCAGTTTCATACTGATAATATCCATCAGTTTGGCTGAAAAAAATCATATCTGCTCACTGCTGAAATAATTGGCATTAGTGACAGGACTACAGGTATTACAACCCTCCTGTGGTTCAGAGTTTAGACTTGTGCTCCAGTAATGCCAAACAAGTAAATGCCCAGTTATACAGATACTCTGCTGGAACAGAGCCATGCTTCCAAACAGCTCCTCTTGGTATTCCTATAAAACATAAATTTATAATTAATATATGAAGCATGATGAAAAATAAATATACACTAACTCATTTTTTTCTTAGTTTTACCACATGCAAAAAAACAAAACACAGTAACGAAAGGTGGGCGTGGTTCAAAAAACAGACACTATCTTCAGTGATTCAAAGCCATAATAAGAAGTTAAATTTGCAAATTGGACGCAAGCATTTTTTTAATAATGTCATCTTGGGTTTTTTAAGTCTTTTTGTGACAGAGACCCTGTCATTGCCACAAAATACTGAAAGATGTATTAAAATCTGATATAAAAGTGAAGTTGCCTGCATGGCAGAAGTAAAGTGCAGAATGAGGATCATGTTCTGAGCATTTAGAAAGGAATATGCAACATTTAAACTGGGTTCTTGGTTGCTGGAAATATGGAGGGACCATCTTTCAGAAACTAGGTGATTCACAAAGCCAAAATTTACGTTCCTGAGAGGAACAAGCAGAATAAATTATGTACTTCTTCACTATGAAGTAGGCAAGACAAGTGGCTTCTGCTATGACTTGTTAATTTACAACTTGGTAAGAAACCAACTCATTAAGCACAAATGGTCAGGAACACAACGCAACACATTAAAAAATTAAGGTTTACTATCATGTATTCGACACACAGGAGGTCGAGTCCCCCAGTGGTTGATCCTATTCTGCAAAAGTTGAAATACAAAATACTGGTACACTTTGCAAAAAAAAAAAAAAAAAAGAACCCTGAAACTCCCTACCATTCTGGACCCAGGAATAAGTGTTACAATGGGACCAGAAGGGGTGCAAGGTTGAACAGTCAGTAATGTTCATTTTCAACATTATAATGTTTGCAATGTGGGACTTGGGCAGGTGAACTCCAGCTCCTGTGTGTCGAGTACATGACAGTAAACCAAAAATTAAATGCAAGTATTTTTAGCAGGGGAATGAAACCCTGTGTACCCTCATGTGCAAACAAGTTTCACCACAATGTATACCAGCTTTGTGGCTGCACCAACATGATGACAAGGGAAATCTGTAAAAACAAATGAATCACTGCCAGCAGATACTTAGAAACATCAATCACTGGTAGCAAATTTCTATGGCATGCAGCAAGCGAGGAGTTCAACATTGGTGAGTTGAAGTCAACCAGACAGAACATCACTGAACTTGCATTTGATGAGGTACAGGATAATACAAAGAAGGCTTCTGGTTCAGGAACTTGGTGCCAAAAACAAAACTGTGACAAGATTCTTAACTGTCTGGAATTGCTAATCAGGAACTGAGTAGAGCACAAGGCATGTGCTCTGCTGTTTGATGCAAAACATTACATAAAGGTCAGGTTTCCCATGTGGTACGCAGAGGCTAGGAGACAGTTGCAAAGGGGAAATGATTGGTTTCAAAGTTTTTACAGTAGTGCAGTGGCAATATATCCAGACCCTTGTAGCCAAGAGTTGTAAAGAAGTGATGCAGGCAAACTGAAAAACACAATTTTTTTTGTATGTTTGAAGGAAACAGAATCTCTGATTTGCAAATGAGATGCAGATTTAAATATGACTTTGTGGCTAGAAAATAACTCAGATAGGCTTGTTTTTTTTCAGTTCTCCATGCAAATGCTTTTTCTTTTAGTTGTAGGGACAAGTCTTCATAGTTGTCTCCAATGTCACTGGATAAAGTACTAATATCATGACAGCTGAATCATACACACAGTTTCCTTTTTGAAAGATGCTACTTTAGTAACACTGGTAGCCTTTCCACACCAACCCAACATGCTCGATTAGTATAAGAGACACTTCTTTACAAGAAAAATATGAAAATAGCACAGGTGCAGTTTTTACACATTTTACAAATGTGTTTTTTCATGCTTGTGGCACAAGCCAGCATCAGTCTGTGCCATGATTCCACCTCAAGAGCTCTCTGCTTAACAGTCCTTAAAGATAACTTACTATGTAAAAAGTAACCTAACCCCACCAAAAAGGCCATCACTCAGTTCCCTGGACCATCATGCAGTTGGGTTTGGGACTTACCATCCTATCTCACTTCATTGACAATTCATTGCCTTGTATGTTCATGGCAAGTTATTGGTAGCACAGACAATCACCCTTGCCAGTGTCCTATTTGAAAAAGTGTTGCTTTATAAGTACATTTTCCTATATTATTTTGAGATCAGGAACAACTTACCCTTGATGTATTTAGCCACAGGTTCCACCTTGCAGAGGGAAGAACGAGCTGTTGGATCGAAACAGGAAACGTTCCTTATCAACTCTGTATTTACTTGCTGCAGATTAAAAAGAAAATAATGAAAAAATTATGCCAGTTAAACGTTAAATGTCTGTAGAGATTTATTCTGTCACCTTAGCCTGAAGATGATGCACCTAACCAAGTTAGTACGAAATAGTTTTTCACAATACATGGAGTGGGAAGAATACAATGTACTTTATGGCTAGAAGAACATACGATGTGTATAAAAATGTGTCCAGTGATATATGAAGCATCAGTGTTTTTCAGATACTATGCCAGTAACACAAACATAACTGGCAACAAAAAGATACACACACACATACTCAGCATGACTACAGCAGCCAAAAGCTCTGAAAAGATAGGAATATGACCCATTGCAAGCTTTCTTGCTGCCTTCCACACTTTCGGCTTCAGTACCCAACTAAAGTGTAGCATAAGTCCAGCAGAGAGGGATACACTGAGGTGAGCAAAAATAAACAACCAAGCTGGCAATTTATTGATTGTCACTGAACTATCACTACTATTTGAAGAGTTATGAAATGTCCTACAAATAAGCAATTTTATTTCCCTGCAACAGTATTCCATAAAGATACAAATGATGTAAAGTTATTTACACTCCTTGTTAAGTGAAATATGTTTAATTTTGTACACATTATATAACCTCACAGAAGTTGGCTTAAGTGAGTTCACCATTTCATTTTAGTTGCTATCTGTTAGCTCATTTAAATGGTTATACCAGTGATAGCTGGCATATTCTGATTTTATGATTTACAGCAGTCCTTAAATATAAACATTCTCATTTCTATTTCCTAAATATAGTTTTCTCTTTCTCATTCTCACTCAAAATGTAACACCAGGATCAGTCTTACTATGTCATCTATTGCTCATTTTCCTAGTTTCTTTCTTTCTTCCTACTACTGTCTTTTTGATCTCTTGCTGTCTTCATCCTTCTGCCATCTACTTGCTGATACTCCGAACATCTTCATGCACCTATTAGTACTGTGATCTGCATACAGGTTATTCTTTATGGAGCTTTCTTTTGCCTGCTAGTATACTTCTGTGATACTATGTCCATTCTTCTTTCTTATTTCACACTACCTGTCTTCTTTCTATCTCTTTTCCTCTCACACATTCATTAAGCTCAATCTTCTGCAGTTTTTACCTGCTTTTATGCTGACAGTCTCCTCTTCCTTACAGTATTCTGCTCGCCTTTTTTGTTACTTCAGTAACATTCCTCTTTCAGTCATCTTCACATCTCCTACAGCAGCAGCCATACTTCAAACTACTGCATTTTAATAACTGGCAATATACAGCTTGCACATATATTGCTTCCTTAGTTTATTTCGTTATGACTTGTGCTGCCACTTTAAGGCTGTGCATTGTGCTCACAGTAATGTAATTGTATTGTCTTGCTTTTAAGTATATACTTGCTTTTTAGTGATTTGAACAGAATGATTATTTTACTCCTGCTGTGATTCTGAATGCCAGTTTTACAGTATTTATTTCTGAATATGATGTATTATTAATTATAAATGGTACTGAATACTCCAAAACTCTGTTCTCCTTTAGCGTGAGATTGGATTATTTGTGGGTGTGCACGTGATATAGGTTGGTTCACAAAAGTCTACACTACAAATCTCAACATTGTGAGGTAGAATGCACAAAAGGACAATTTACATGAACTCGCACTAAAAAAAGAACTAAGAGTTTTCTGTGGTGGAGGAACTCCCTACTTGGTTATAGGCTATTCCTTGCATCCTGCCATGTATACAACACCTGACCAGTATCCCAAAGCCCTAGTCCCCCTCCCACACTGTCAGTCTGGCTGATTATAGGCTAATCCCTTTTGGAGGGAACTATAAGTACAGCCAACATAATAAAAATCTTCAGAAATTTCTTGCCCCCAAAAGTCTAAAAAATAAGTTCATCCTGAGCTAAGCAATGACAACAACAACCAAACTGTAACTCACACTAACCATACAATAAGGAGGATGGTGAGTGGGTACAGCTGCTACAGCAGAGAAGAATTTGAACATGTACTCTTATAGGTAAGAGCAACTTACACAACTGTATTATGTGCATCATTCTCACTATTAGAGTAGTATATAGGTTGACTACCATAGCTTACCCAACCTGGGAGGAGAAACGATAAGGATCCAGCAGCCCCTGGAGAATGGTTCTTGCAAAGCCTGCTCTAAATCTAGAAACAGAATTCAGTTTGTACTGCTTTGAAAATGAAGAGATACAAGTCCAAGTTGCTGCCTCTAGAATGCTTCTAGAGTCTACTCCTTTCCGATATGCAATCAAAGAAGCTAAGGCCCTGGTTGAATGGGCTTTAACCCTGCCTGGGATACTTTTGCCATGGTGGCAGTAACAAAGCGCAATAGCAGAGGATAACTATCTAGAAACAGTCTGTTTAACATGGGTTGACCTTTTTAGCTCCAAAGTAGGAAATAAATAGCTGGTCCTGAAGGACTTGATTCTGTCAAGGCAATACCAGAGTTGTTTATGCACAGCCAATGTATGCAGAATCTTTTCTCCCTTTTTTTTCTAGGGTCTGGATAGAAAACTGGGAAATTGATGGGTTGATTCAAGGTGAATTCTGAGACGATCTTAGGCATGAAAAAAGCTTAGTCTGCAGAGTGACCCTACCTCTATGGAAAACCAAATAGGGTTCTCGAACCATGATGGCTTACAGCTCAAATACTCTCCTTACAGATGTTGTAGCAACAAGTAAGACAGTTTTCCAAGTAATGAACCTCAAATCAGCCAAACAGGCAGGTTCAAAAGGTGACAAAGTCAGTCTTTCTGGCACAAAATAAGATCCCACAATGGATGTACTAGTTTGCGAGGAGTTCTTATGTGCAATGCCCCTTTTATAAACCATTTGACCACAAACATGGAAGGAAGGGGGGGTCCATTGACAGAGAAGAGGAATTGGTCACTAGATGCACTTTAGTAGAAACATACAAAGGTCAGAAAAAAATGTAAACATCAGGGGTGCAAACTCCCTGATAGGAGCCTGGTTATTGTCTAGACACAGTAGAAAAGCTTTTCCAACATATAACTTTCAGTAGCAGCCTTTCTTGCTGCCTTTAGCACCTGCTGCACATCCTTGTGAAAAAGGTGTCTAAAAGATATTAAAATTGAATAATTCAGGCATTCAGTCACAGTTGCTTGATATTGGGGTGTATCAAACTCCCCTTGTCCTGTGTGAGTAGATCCAGTCTGTGAGGAAGCTTGTGAAAATTGCCCTTGGCCAATTTCATATGAAGTTTTGCCTGGGCCAAAAGGGAGTTACCCACAACAATTTTTGGTATATCCTTCTGACTCTTCAGAACTAATTTGGAAATCATTGGAAAGGGTAAAAAGGAATATAGGAACATCCCCAACCAGAGGAATGAGAGACAGCATCTGTTCTCCAAGCTTGCTTGCAATGATTTTTATAACAGAACTTCTCTAGTTGTCCGTTTTGAAAGGAGGTGAACAGATTTACTTGAGTTGTTCCCCACATCAGGATTAATTCCTGGAATGCCTCTAAACGGGGTTTCTACTCGTAAGGGTATGTCCAGGATCTGATGAGTTTGTCTGCCACTGTATTTTGCTGTTATGATATGCAAGTGGCCTGAAGAGTTAAGGTAGCATTGAAGCCATCACTGACAGCTGGCACAGATGGTATGACTTGGTACCCCCTTGTTTTAAGTACCACATCATTGTGGTGGTGTCTGTAATCACCCGAAGAGGGCCTGGTTGCCAAAGATGATGTGAAGCTTTTATAACTTGAATCACAGCCAACATTTACTCAACATTTATGTGCTTTTGTCTGACCAAATTGTCAGACAGGTCTTGCACTTCTACTTTCAAGTGAAATCTGAGGAGTCTTGTTAAGACTGATTCTGTTAGGTTAGGAAGAAAGAAAGGGAGTCCTGAACTGATAGCTAGCTGATCTCTCTGACACTGAAGAACTAGCTTTACAAAGCCCAGCACTGGCATTTAAAAATCTAGGGAGTGAAGATGCTGGGTCCACATAGTTTTAGGAAGCACTGAATCTTTGTCATGTGCAGCCTGGCAAGTGGTATCATTGGGATCATATAAGCCATAAGGTCCAGAATTCTGAGGAATTCGCTTTTTGAAACTTCAGTCAGATCAGAAAAGTTCAGGAATACTTCCTGATAAGTTTCCACTTTGTCTTGAGGTAAAAAGGCTTTTTCCATGAGAGTGTCTAAGGCACCATAAAAACATAATCATGTGTGACGGAGTCAGGAAAGATTTATGTATTTTTATCTGAAACCCCAGATGGGTTAGGAGGGATGAAACCTTTGTTAAGGATTCCTGGCGTATGGGCAAAGACTCTGCACAAATAAGCAAGCTGTCTAAATAAGGAAAATTGTGGACAACCTGCAGTCTGTGGTGGGCCACCTTAACAACTAAGCACTTTTGTAAACACACTTAGTTCAAGACATTGCCCAAAACGTAATGCAGAGAATTGATAATATGACCCAGATACACACAATTTTTAGAAATCTCTTGAATTTCTATGCTATTGGAATGTGATGGTAAGCATCCTTGAGGTCAAACACAGCGGTCTGGCAAAAGTGCTAACCCTGACTGGAGGGTCACCATCTTGAATTTTGAAACCTTCACATAGAGACGGAGAAAGGAGAGATTCAGAACTGTTTTTTTTTTTTGGGACCAGAAACATTCTGAAAAAAAAGCCCTTTCTTAAGTGTTCTGCAGGAACATATTCTATGACACCTGCTTCTAATGTGTTGGAGCACCTAGGGAAACAACTCTGGTTGGAGGGTTTGGGGGAATCCTCATAAAAGGAGGAGGAGAACTTATCCATTGACAGATGTATCCTTCATAAATCATATTCAGAACTCATTGTCTGAAATTACCTGATGCAGGGCTGGATCATTGATGTTCATAGGCTGAGAAAGTGGAAAGGGACAGGAGGAGGGGGCATAGTCATTTTGAAGATGATGTATGACCCTTCAGGCGTCAGAGAGCAGAACTGGAAAGTTATTCCAAGATAGTAACACATTTTAAAATAATCTTTCACATATAGCTCTGGTAGTTCAGGATTCTGAGGGATAATGTAGCAGAAAAAATGTCTCTTATCCTGTCTGCCCAACCACTTACACTCCTTATCTCCAAGAACTAGGTTGGTGAAGGAAATATGCTTTTTCGTTGCTGGAGTTGTATGTGTGATGGCTACAGCTTGTGAAACTCTATGCAGTTTAATTGCTTTTTTAGGAACCAGTGAGTGAGAAAATCAGGAGTATTACAGGCAGCTCTCAGGACATCCTTCAATGCTGTCAAAATAGGGGGAATGGATGCAGAATTAGAGACTTCTGTCAAGTAAATTGTAATATCTGCCAATCTCTAGGGGATCTTCAGTCTGTTTCTCAAGCAAAAAGTATGTGTTTACCTGTTTGAGCCAATACTCATTTTCCCCTGGAGAGCACTCTGCTTTGGCTTGTAAGCAGCCCCCCCCCCCCAAACACACACACACACTCATATTTCACTTTCTCTCTTATTCCCTTCTGTTAGCAGATAGTATCCATAAATTATCAATAATGTGTGTTTGTTAATTTAAACTGAGACCACAGCAGCCTACTGATAAAAGGTTGTCCTGTTTTTCCACCTGAGAAATGGTTAAGAAATGACTCACAGTTTCAGAGCAGTCCTTGGTCAATTCTGATTGTTTCTTAAACACAAACTTGTCTTTGCTTTGGCTCATTAGCAGCAGTACAAAAAAAATGCCTGCTCACACCCTTGTTCTCCCTCTCCCCCTTCCCTGTTTATTACCTTAAGCCAATCCCAAAGTTAATAAATATTACCTGTGGCAGGCACCATTTTTAAAACTACAACCACCCTTTGTCACTATCATATGTTCATTTATCAGTTTACTCTGTTACCTGATTGTTTCCAGCCCCCTCATAAGAGCTACTAATAGGGTCTCTACACACTTCGCTCCCTACCCTGACCCTTATTCCCTCCCGGCCCCAGTGGTACTACCTTTATTACACTCATAAAACCCCTCCCATCTTTCCAATAGCCAACCACAGTGCTAACCCAACACTACCTCCTCCATCTTCCCACTACTATCACACCTCCTCAACGAACATGTACAAGCATACCTTACCTATGTTCATTGCATGCACTCTCCTTGCATATCTTACATCCTACCAAAGCTCCATCATTCCCCCACTCAACCACTACCACTGTACTACTACTCACAACACCACTCATGTCTCACCCTTACTCAGCTCCCTTCCCACCAACTCAAGAACCATCTCTGTGCACCACCCACATATTCTACCAACTATATTAATGAAACATAAAGCATCCCTACAACTTAACATAGTAACCCTCCCACCATACCTATTACCCACAGAACACAATCATAAAGTTTCCCTAATAAACAAACACATTCAAAAACTGAGAAAATTAATAACCTCATGCATACCAAAACTAGCCCTAAGTGGAGACATCCACCACAACCCTGGCCCTACCATCTCCAACCCCAATCCTCATAATCAGACTAGAAACCACAACTTCTTCCATATCACAGCCAATAGAAAGCCAAGTGACTTCCTTCTACTAAGCCTAAATATTAGAAGTATATCCAACAAAGTCCATGAACTCCATGCCACCATAGACTTGTACTCCCCAGATATAGTCATCCTGACAGAAACCTGGCTAAAACCTCAAATTACCAGTGAGCAAATGCTCTCTACTGGTTACAGCATACTAAGAGTAGACCGGCTAAACAAGAAAGGAGGCAGTGTAGCTATAATATTTAAACAGCATCTAAACATCCAGATCTTAAAATCATCAGCTCCACAAATAGGCAATGAAGAAATAATATATACCAACCTCAAAATAAACCAAAACAAAACCATCAACATAATTGAATGCTACTTCTTACCTGGCCAAAACATCCCTCCACTAGAAAACCTCCTCAGCTGGTCTACCCACCATCTCCCCCAAGAAACTATAATTTTAGTTGATTTCAATATTGACTGGCAATCCTGTTCTGGCAACCATCCAACCCATCATGTAAACCTTCATGGCTTCACCCAACTAGTCCAGTTGCCAACCAGGATAAATAAAAACTCCAGCAAGCACACTACCCTGGATTGGACACTAGTCAGTAAGAGCCCCCAGTCATATATAACAGGCTGCTTATCAGATAGCCTCAGTGATCACTCCCCAACATTCCTACTCAAAAAATACCTATACCAAGCTAAACCTGTCATCTACTGTCAGTTATGTAAAAAACTAAACTTTAACCCACTTACATTCATCTTATCCCTCAAAGAATGTAACTGGCATCCTCTAAAATATCTCAGTCTTGATGACACAGTTGAATTTTTTAATACTACCTTCCTGAGCATCCTTAATTACCATGCCCCAATAAGACTTTCCAGAATCAAAGCACAACCCTCCCCATGGCTACAGAAAACCACTAAGTCTGAAACGAAAAACTGGGATAAAGCATGGGAGTGCTGGCGCAAAACCAAAACACCCTCAACTACACAGAAATTCCTAGAACTACGCAATAGAGTCAAAAAGCTAATAAAACAGGACAAATTCCAATATTACCAGTCTGCCCTAGACTCCTCCCAACATAGTCCCAAACAATTCTGGCCCTCTATAAACTCCATCCTCCACCGAGGTAAAGTCAGTACCCCTCCTCCCAACATCCCTCACTCCTCCGAAAATATTGTTACCTCATTCAACACACTTCACACAAACCATACTATCACTAGCTAAACAACACAAACACCTTCCCCTCCAACCCACACCTTCAACTAGTAATCTTCTCCACTGCCTTCTCTTTTTCTCCTGTACCTACCTCCAACATAAAAAAACTCTTAACTAAACTTAAGCCCACCAAATTACCAGCAGACAACCTCCCAAGTGAATACCTACAAATCACAGCTGATGCTCTGGCCTACCCAGTATCCATCATGATTAACCGATCTCTGTCAGTAAGTTACGTTCCCACACTGTGGAAAGTATCACATATAATTCCCCTCCACAAAGGTGGCCCCTCCACAGAACTAACCAATTACCACCCCATAGCTATTCTCTCTCCACACTCCAAAATACTAGAGAGATGCATACACTCTTAGGTCTCAGACTACCTCCTTACTAACAACCTCCTTTCCAATACTCAGCATGGTTTCCGACCAAACCATAGCACCACCACTGCCTTACTCTCCTTTACTAACACTATCCTTCAGCATAAAAACAATGGCTATCTCTCCTCTGCTACTTTCCTAGACCTATCTAAAGTATTTGACATGGTCCCACACAAATAACTCATCTCTGTCCTCAATAACCTATCCTTCTCTCAATCAGTCACCAACTGGTTTCAGAGTTACCTGTCTGACCGCCAACAATCCGTTGTATGGCAGAATGACATATCTCCCCAACTACCTGTCCCCAACAATCCATCCTTGGACCCCTACTCCTCTGTTTTCACCAATAATCTAGCCTCTGCCACCAAACATGGCACACTCATACAATATGCAGATGACTCAACCATCATCTGCTCAGCCTAGTCCCTACCCAAACTGCAAAAAGTCACACAGGAAGGCTTTTCCTCTGTTGAAACTTGGTTATCCGATGCCCAATTAATACTCAACCCAAACAAAACTAAACTACTCATCTTCCAACCCACTAAACATACTCAAACCAATTCTCACTTTAACATCAGAGCAAAACACAACACCACTATATACCCAACTGAACACACCAAATTGCTAGGAGTGAAACTAGACAATAAACTAAAATTTGACATTCACATATCCATGACCACAAAAAACTAGGAGCATTATACAGAAATAAGCAACTTCTCACCAAAGCAGCAAAGATTTCAATAGCAAAGTCCCACCTTATCTCCACCCTACTTTATGCCTCTCCAATATATACCAACCTAAGGCAATGCGATCTAAACAAGCTAGAGACCTGCTATGACAAAATTGCCAAATTCGCCACAGGGGCATCCTACCGCAGTCACCACTGTCTCTCACTTGCTGAACTGGGCTGGCTTGAACTCCCTCCTCTCCTTCAATGGTATCAGCTCTCACTCGCCCACAAACTAGTAAACCATCCACTAAATGTCCCATCCCTCCAGAATCTACTCCAACCCTATCGCACCACCAGACCACTAAGATCCAGCAATAAAAATCACTTGCAGATCACTAAAGCCAATAACTCTGCTGGTGAAGCACTATTCTCTTGCGCCATAGCCAAATTATGGAACTCCCTCCCACCCACATTTACCTCCGTACCATCATGCACCCACTTCAAAACTTTACTAAAAGTACACCTAAAAACATGCTGGCTATGCCCTTGCAAATCCCACTCTAATATCACCCACCCCATCCAACCACTACCTTTCTTTCCACCCCACTAACTACCTTGATTATAGCAAGCTCAGATGCTCATAAGCCTAGTACTTATTATACAGCAGGAACTTCTTATTGCAACATTTGTTAATGTCTGTTATGTACTTCACATATAAAGATTCTAGTTTCTACTGATGTACTACATTCTTCATCTGTAAATATGTTTGTAATTAATTGCTATGTTAATCAAATTGTGTATCGCTATGTAATCCAATGTAACTACTGTCTATTTTAACTGTGGAGCTTTTCTCCCCGGGTATCTGCTGAAAACTGACCTATGTCCAATCGGATGCTCCCAGTCAACAAATGTAAATAAATAAATAAAATACATCCCTTGGCCTGGAAATAGTCTCAAAAAAATAGAAAGCGTCCATAGAGGTCAGGCTCACTATCTGTTGAATCAGAGCCTAGGGCTATACAGCCCTGAGGTGAGATAACCCTGCCTCTGACAAGATCAGTCTCACCAGAAAAAACAACCTCTTCCTTAGAAGACATGACACAAATATTAGGAGAAGGCAAACCTCCCCCAGCAATGTCAAACTGTAATAAACTTCTGACAGGATAATAACATACTTTTTATAATCAGAAGCCATTTCTTTACTTTCAATGTGATTAATTTTCTGTTTCTTTTTTTCTAGGTACATCCCTAAGGGGTGAATGGTTAGGGGACATGTATCATCCCAAACAAGAGGTTTCTTTCTCTAGGCACCTGGAGAAGATCTTCCTGAAGTATTTCCTGTACCCAAAACAGATGGTTCTCCCATGCCCAAGCAGGGAACTGGAACAGCTGTAGAGGACATGTCTTACCCATGGACCATAGTAGCTGGCAAGGCTAAACTACAGGGATTTAAGGAAACAGGTAAATGGACTGAGGAACCAACAATGGCCACTGCAGAGTCAACTACCATTGGCTGAGAAATAAGAAGAGCCTGCATTGAAGGCAAGAACTTGCGCTTTAACTGTTTTTTTCTTTTTAGGTACATTTAGAGGAGAACCAAGGTAAGTATCCATGCTGTAACCGAGGAAGATGCTTGATTGCCAGTAAAGTAAGCCTGAAGGAACCAGTCAGAAGGAAAGTTGTCCCTTGCAAGCACTAACAGCACAACCCTTCCAAAAAACATAAAATATCCCAAAACAAAGAGACACAAGTAGCATACAATATTATCCTTTCAAAACAGAGACAGAGCTACATATGTAAGCTGCGGTGTTGATGTAGTAAACACAAGCATTCACATAAAAGTCCATTTATCCCCCTGGAAAAATACCTTCCAACTGTCTAAAAACACACAAAACAGAATAAGAAAGCATAAAATAAGCCACAGGACCCTAATAAATAGTCTACTCCATGAAAGCAGTCCATACAAAGACAACAATGGTATCGGAATGTTTATCAACATGCCTGAAAAGCCTGGCATTCTTAAAATGACAAACAACTAACTTCGTTATAAACAATTAAAACACTAAAATATATAAAAAATGGTATTTACATATGTGGAAGGGATCTCCAAAAGGGGTCTTATCTATCTGGCAGGATGCCCTGGCTGACTGCTGTTCCAGAGAAGCCTCAGAGATGTATCTGCATGAGACAGCTGGAGAGTACTGAAGATTTTTAATCAGTCTGGCTTTTTTGTAGCGCTCTCTAAAAGGGAGTAGCCTATAAGCAGCCACAGTGACTGGGAGGATAGAACAAATATTGTCTTCTCACAATCAGTTTCCTGTTCAGTATACTGTGAATCTTCAGAAATTGAATCCCTTTCCTCTTACCATTACAGCAGAAACGGAAGGATCTAGAGTTTGAACTATGCCCCGATCTAAGCCCAAGAAGTCATTCCTTGCAAAAGTAACAGAGATGGGAAAGATTCATTTTTAACCTTCTGCTTCTTTTTAACGGGAAATTCCATAGAAGCAGATCAACTTCTATCCAACAAATCACCCCTGGGGCATGCATTCTCTGTTCCGTCCTACAAGACTAATGAGAGTGGTTCTCCCTTGCCCGCCAAGGGCACCCCAATAGCCAAAGATGACATGTCTACATCCCCGGTCTATGGTGGCTGAAGGAACTATACTAGGTAGAGCCAAAGTTGAAGATGAGTGGTCTGAGGAACTACAAATGGTAACAGCAGACTCAAACATCTGCAACTGAAGAAAATTTGTAGCCTGCAGAAATGACAATGATTGTCAAGAAACTTTCTTCATTTTTGTGGCTGGAAAAAGCAAGAACCTAGGAACCAGTAATCTGTTACACAGTTAAAACAAAAATGAAGCCTTTAGCCCAGGTAAGACTGACAGCAGCAGTTGATAAAACAGGTAAGAAATAAAGTATTTTTTCCCCACCAAAAACAAAGTGAAAAGCACTAAAAACACTTACTCAGCCCCAACACCACTTTAACAAAAGTTTTAAGTAGAAAAACAATGAAAAAACAAGGTTTTAACAACCTTTTTCCACAAAAGTAAAAAGTTACACTTCACTGTAAAAACGAAGACGCAAGCGACAGTCCATTAAAACAGCTTTTCCTAGCTTAAATTACTTAGTTTCACAGAAAAAGGTTATGTTTTTGCCAAAAGATATAAATGTGGAAGTTTTTCTCCCCAAAGGGAACTCATCAGCCCAGCAATGGAGAAACACTAACTGACCATCGATCCTCAAAAGCCCTTCAGTGGGTGGAAAGCTCTGAATGGCTGGGCACCTAAACTGGTGATTGTGGAAAGTGCCCTTAAGTGCTGAAAGATGGCTGGCTGTTATACCAATACAGGATATAAGCCGTATAGCTAAGGCTGCTGCAGTAGTGATCAAATTATAAACATAGTGCGAATTCCCACTCCTCACTGTACTGTGACCTCTCATACACATATGCCAGGAAAGCCTCTTAAGACAGCAAAACGAACAGTTGAAGAAATTACCTGTGATGTTTGGGGTCTGGCATAATGGTTAAGGTGTTTACTTCAAAGACAAAGGGTACAGGATTTAAATTCCACCTTTGAAGGGAAATTGGCTAGGCAATGAATAGCCTGCAAGGGCAGTTAGCCTAGAACTCATCTTAGAAAACACGCACACACACATTATATATATATATATATATATATATATATATATATATATATATAGATATACAATGGTTCTTGTAGAGTGGCATGTTCTACCCCAGTCTGAATAAGTTTTATTGATATATATATATATATATATATATATATACACACACACACACACACACACACATATATATATATATATATATATATATATATATATATATATATATATATATATATATATATATAAATCACTGGAAATTACTAAGCTAATGGCCCTAGGACCCTTACAAGCCTAGCCAGGTTCTACCTTTATTTCCATGATCAGCACCTATTTACCCCTGTCCAAGAGGGACAGAGGTGGAATCCCTGGTGTGAGTTTACAGTTATCCATCCAATTGTCCAGACTGCGTTTGAACAGGGCCAGTGAGGTGCTCTGTTTGACATGAAGTGGGAGTCTGTTCCAAAGATGTGGTAACCTCTGGGAGACAGATCTGTCCCTCCAGCAGGTTCTATTAATGTCACATACCAGGTTAAGGTCTTTGAAGAGAGTAACACGCATACCATTTGACTTAATATGCAACATTTCCACTAAAGCAGGGTCAGAGTTTGCCTCATATGCAAGTCAGAGATCGTATCTGAGTAGTCTTTATGAAACAGAATCAAGAGACAGTGATTTCAGACAATCCACATAGGACAGATGCTGAAGACCTTGAATTTTCCTTGTGAGGAACCTTTGTGGTTTCTCCAATTGCTGCAGGTGCTTGGAAAGATACATACCAAAAGGGACACCGTACTCAATTATTGGCCTGATAAGGGTAGAGTAAAGGGAGGTTCTAACTTATTTTTTTCTGGAGGCAATACCCTTAATTATGAGATCAGCAATACAGAATGTTCTTCTTACCACTGTATAATATATCAAACAGTAGCAGCAATTCCAAAACGCTCGCTGCTTCCTCTCACAAACAAAACAGCCCAAGGAAGACTAAGCTGTTAATAAAAAATCTTTTAATGAAAAACCAGTTGAGCGCTTTCACTCGGCAAAAGCGAGCTTCATCAGAACAATAATGTAAGTGATACGCAACCATTAAATAACACAATTGGCGCCAAAATAGCGTCACATATCAATTAAAAAACAATTGAATCAATTAAAACATTTTCAGAGGGATATTCCGTATATATAAAATAGTCTAAAAGTTAAATAAAAAGTGCTGAATAAACAAAATAAATGACTAAGTGCATGGACTGGATAACTGCTAACAGTCCATTAAAAGTAGGGGTTTAATAGAAAAATAGTCATTAATCCCTGGTGGTGTAAAGGCATCTGTAAAGACTTGCCACCAAAGTTCCTGTAGGCCAAAAAAATTTTTTGATTGCCTCCTCTAGGGTTCCTCTTAACTGACTCTAAAATAGCAAATTTAAACAAATGTTCACTACCATATTCCAAAACATGTCTTGACAAGGCATTTTTAGTATCCTGCTTTTTTATGCAATAGAGATGTGAATAAATTCTCTGTCTAAATTGCCTTTCAGTCTTTCCTATATAATAGGAATGACATACAGAACAAACAGCAATATAAACAAGCATAGTAGACCTACAATTGCCCTTGGCAGGATAAATCCTAGTGTGATTGTTATTAGTCAACACTAAGCTACTCAATTCGCAGATGGTTGTACATTGATTGCAGGACCCACATTTTGTCGTATTAGACCCTGCGTTTATAATTTGAGTACTATCTCCTTCCAAAATATTTTTAAGATTTCTACCCATTTTATATACTATCAAGGGTCTGGGACCTACAATATCAGCAATGTCCTGAGTAACAGTGAGAATGTGCCAATTTTTAACTAAAATATCTTTAATAATATGGCTAAATGGTCCAAATTCTAAAACACAGGCTCTCCTAAAAGTCTTATTGTCAACTGTGTTGGATTGCTCAACAGTGAAAGATCTAATAACATTGTCCAACCCTATGGTGGAAATAGGTTCTAAAGCAATATTGCATTCTGACCCTAACAGGGGTAAATATTTCTTTCCCCACTGTCCAATGGCGTAAGTGGCTATGTCGGCCATCAATTCTGTGTCATAGCCCTTATCAGCAAAAAGAGTGGAAATGTAGTTAATTTCTTCTAACATGTCCTCATACATAGAAGTCATCCTGATTGCCCTTATACACTGACCTTTAAAAATATTCCTTTTCATTCTGGTGGGATGGTAACTATTGTAGTCCAAGTAAGAATTAGTGAACGTGTTCTTCCTATATACAGTAGATTTAAAGCCGTTACTATCAGGAGCAATAAAAGTATCTAAATAAGGTACACCATTAGTACTTATAGTGGAAGTGAATTTGAGAAATTCACTACTTTGATTCAAATAGTCCATAAATGTTTTGAATGTTATACTGTCTCCATTCCAAAGAATGTAGATATCGTCTAAATAACGGGAGTAGTAAACAATGTGCTGAAAGAATGTACAGTCAAAAATAACATTTACCTCCCAATCAAGCATAACCATGTTGGCAAACATAGGGGCACAAGCTGCCCCCATTGCCACTCCTTTGGTTTGCTTAAAAATTTCCCCCTCATAGTAGACAAAATTATTTTCCAACACAATACTCATTAATTCAACCAGTAGAGAAATTTTGTCCCAACTGAATTTTGTATACTTTCTAAGACTTCTGGAAAAAGCTTCCAGACCTTCTTCCATAGGAATACTACTAAATAAATCTATCACATCTATGGAACTAAATAGAAGGCCCTCACTATTCATGTTCACCGGAAATTTTCTTAGAAATTCCCAGGAGTCCTTTACAAGATGATCAAGTTCAGTGTAAATGAATTTTAAAGTGGTGTCTATAACCACACCTATAGGAAAAGTCTTAGACTTACTACCCGAAATAATCGGGCGAAAAGGGGGGTTAAGGTAGTCTTTATGAACTTTAGGAATACCTATTATAGTGGCTAAAATAGGTGATTCAACCTTCATAAATTCATAAAGCTCTTCAGAAATTCTTTGTTCCAAAAAGTATTCCTCCAAATACATATCAATCCTTCTATAGGCAATGTGAACTTCATTTAAAGATGTAACAACATAATTGCCTGAATTGTGTAGAATATTCTGAATGTTGACCCCATATGTAGTTGCATCAAAAACTACAATTCCTCCCCCTTTATCAGGTTTCATTATTCTGATGCCTTTGTCCTGTCTAAGATTGTTTAATGTCAAAACTTCTTCTTCTGTTAAATTGGTGTTCACTTTATACTTAGTATTGTGAACTTGCCTATTTAATCTGTAAATCTCAGTAGTAACCTTTTGTCAAATACCATAACAGTAGGATTACTGGATGGAATAAAAGTGCTTTTTCTTTAAAACTGCACTTTTACTAGAATTTGACTCTCAGTGTTGTTAAACATAATAGAGAGATTGAGCTTCCTGATGTATTTCTTAAATTCAAAAATGTTGTCCACTACACAAAAACTGGGGGTTGGGATAAATTTTAAACCTTTGGACAAAAGACTAAAATGTGCTTTCTCCAACTTCACACTGCTGTAATTAAAGATCTTGAAATTTTTATATTCACTGATCACTTCATCCAACTGGACTATTTCCTGCTGTTCTGCAGGAGAATTCTCCTCCACTGCCCTCACCTTTGTGTGACATAAATTTAAAACTTTTTTCTCCATTTTGCTCCTTTTTTCCATCTCCCTTCAAATTGTTGTCTTGGTGTCTGAAAAAAATCCTGCTCACTTGCATTCAAGGGTTCAAGATGTTCACATTGTTTGTCTTGAAAACCTGTATCAAATCTATATTTACCATTATTCCAACTGTAACTAACCTGTCTTCTATATTGCTCCTTGTCTCTCTGAATCTTTTTATGTTTCCGTTCAAAAGCTTTCTTAGCTCTGTCCTCAGCTAATACAAATTGCTTATGGTACAGCTTTTCCCATTGAGCAAAAGCTAAGTCCTGCAAAATACTGCTATTTAATTCTTCAACCTCAATAATGCATTTGCACAACTTTATATCGTTGTGCTTAATGAGAAGTTTCATATATTCCACTCCAAAAGAGTCAAATAGGGAATTAAATTCAATTTCTACTTCATGATTCAGGTCTATGCCTAAAGGGAGTTTAAAAAATCTTAAACCCATTGGGACAATGTTTAAAGACAAACAGTGATTTAAATAAGCATTATCAAGTTTAAGGCCATTAATAACATTCAATTTTTTACCAAAAAGGTAAATAGTGTCTCTCAAAGTTCCTTTGTTAACACGACGAGACCTCAAGGGCTTGTCAGCTGACAAATTATCAAATCTGCAGTCAAATTGAAAAAAATCCTGTAAGGCTTTATTGTCATTTGTTTTATGATTGTCAGCGCTTTTAGAAGAATTATGGACTAAATTAGGGACAGTACCTTTAGTTTGAGTATTTTCCTTGATGGTATTAGCATAAGTACGTGGTGCTTGCGTAGTTTTCGGTCTAGTGCCAATGCGCCTCGCTTCATCAGTGAAATTCCCGAAAGAAAAATCAAACGTGAAGTCAGAAAGCTCCGTTCTGATATTATCAGTAGAACGTACAGTGCCTGGCAAATCAATGGCACCATTAAATGAAGGTAGTCGTCCCTGCCCATTAGGAATATCCGGAGAAGACGTGGAGGGTAACTCCACTTTACTAACATCAACAGAAAGTCTGCAAGGCTGCTCGACCTTAGATAAACCTTGTGAAACAGACGACCCAACGGCAGGAAACGCCGAAGGTTTAAAAACAGTGATACCAAGCTGCGTGTCATTCCCCGCAGCAAATTTACCAAACAGCTCCAAAATCTTGGGTACTTCCCCACGCAGCGATGTAACTTCCGCCCTAAGGCTAGCCAGTTCGTTGCAATGAATAGGTGAAGTAACGCCGGCCGGACTGTGAGAGGAATCCATAACAACACCAGAAAAATGCGAATTGGATCCACAAAGTACACCAAACAGTAGCAGCAATTCTGATTAAAAGATTTTTTATTAACAGCTTAGTCTTCCTTGGGCTGTTTTGTTTGTGAGAGGAAGCAGCGAGCGTTTTGGAATTGCTGCTACTGTTTGGTGTACTTTGTGGATCCAATTCGCATTTTTCTGGTGTTGTTATGGATTCCTCTCACAGTCCGGCCGGCGTTACTTCACCTATTCATTGCAACGAACTGGCTAGCCTTAGGGCGGAAGTTACATCGCTGCGTGGGGAAGTAGCCAAGATTTTGGAGCTGTTTGGTAAATTTGCTGCGGGGAATGACACGCAGCTTGGTATCACTGTTTTTAAACCTTCGGCGTTTCCTGCCGTTGGGTCGTCTGTTTCACAAGGTTTATCTAAGGTCGAGCAGCCTTGCAGACTTTCTGTTGATGTTAGTAAAGTGGAGTTACCCTCCACGTCTTCTCCGGATATTCCTAATGGGCAGGGACGACTACCTTCATTTAATGGTGCCATTGATTTGCCAGGCACTGTACGTTCTACTGATAATATCAGAACGGAGCTTTCTGACTTCACGTTTGATTTTTCTTTCGGGAATTTCACTGATGAAGCAAGGCGCATTGGCACTAGACCGAAAACTACGCAAGCACCACGTACTTATGCTAATACCATCAAGGAAAATACTCAAACTAAAGGTACTGTCCCTAATTTAGTCCATAATTCTTCTAAAAGTGCTGACAATCATAAAACAAATGACAATAAAGCCTTACAGGATTTTTTTCAATTTGACTGCAGATTTGATAATTTGTCAGCTGACAAGCCCTTGAGGTCTCGTCGTGTTAACAAAGGAACTTTGAGAGATACTATTTACCTTTTTGGTAAAAAATTGAATGTTATTAATGGCCTTAAACTTGATAATGCTTATTTAAATCACTGTTTGTCTTTAAACATTGTCCCAATGGGTTTAAGATTTTTTAAACTCCCTTTAGGCATAGACCTGAATCATGAAGTAGAAATTGAATTTAATTCCCTATTTGACTCTTTTGGAGTGGAATATATGAAACTTCTCATTAAGCACAACGATATAAAGTTATGCAAATGCATTATTGAGGTTGAAGAATTAAATAGCAGTATTTTGCAGGACTTAGCTTTTGCTCAATGGGAAAAGCTGTACCATAAGCAATTTGTATTAGCTGAGGACAGAGCTAAGAAAGCTTTTGAACGGAAACATAAAAAGATTCAGAGAGACAAGGAGCAATATAGAAGACAGGTTAGTTACAGTTGGAATAATGGTAAATATAGATTTGATACAGGTTTTCAAGACAAACAATGTGAACATCTTGAACCCTTGAATGCAAGTGAGCAGGATTTTTTTTCAGACACCAAGACAACAATTTCAAGGGAGATGGAAAAAAGGAGCAAAATGGAGAAAAAAGTTTTAAATTTATGTCACACAAAGGTGAGGGCAGTGGAGGAGAATTCTCCTGCAGAACAGCAGGAAATAGTCCAGTTGGATGAAGTGATCAGTGAATATAAAAATTTCAAGATCTTTAATTACAGCAGTGTGAAGTTGGAGAAAGCACATTTTAGTCTTTTGTCCAAAGGTTTAAAATTTATCCCAACCCCCAGTTTTCGTGTAGTGGACAACATTTTTGAATTTAAGAAATACATCAGGAAGCTCAATCTCTCTATTATGTTTAACAACACTGAGAGTCAAATTCCTAGTAAAAGTGCAGTTTTAAAGAAAAAAAGCACTTTTATTCCATCCAGTAATCCTACTGTTATGGTATTTGACAAAAAGGTTACTACTGAGATTTACAGATTAAATAGGCAAGTTCACAATACTAAGTATAAAGTGAACACCAATTTAACAGAAGAAGAAGTTTTGACATTAAACAATCTTAGACAGGACAAAGGCATCAGAATAATGAAACCTGATAAAGGGGGAGGAATTGTAGTTTTTGATGCAACTACATATGGGGTCAACATTCAGAATATTCTACACAATTCAGGCAATTATGTTGTTACATCTTTAAATGAAGTTCACATTGCCTATAGAAGGATTGATATGTATTTGGAGGAATACTTTTTGGAACAAAGAATTTCTGAAGAGCTTTATGAATTTATGAAGGTTGAATCACCTATTTTAGCCACTATAATAGGTATTCCTAAAGTTCATAAAGACCACCTTAACCCCCCTTTTCGCCCGATTATTTCGGGTAGTAAGTCTAAGACTTTTCCTATAGGTGTGGTTATAGACACCACTTTAAAATTCATTTACACTGAACTTCATCATCTTGTAAAGGACTCCTGGGAATTTCTAAGAAAATTTCCGGTGAACATGAATAGTGAGGGCCTTCTATTTAGTTCCATAGATGTGATAGATTTATTTAGTAGTATTCCTATGGAAGAAGGTCTGGAAGCTTTTTCCAGAAGTCTTAGAAAGTATACAAAATTCAGTTGGGACAAAATTTCTCTACTGGTTGAATTAATGAGTATTGTGTTGGAAAATAATTTTGTCTACTATGAGGGGGAAATTTTTAAGCAAACCAAAGGAGTGGCAATGGGGGCAGCTTGTGCCCCTATGTTTGCCAACATGGTTATGCTTGATTGGGAGGTAAATGTTATTTTTGACTGTACATTCTTTCAGAACATTGTTTACTACTCCCGTTATTTAGACGATATCTACATTCTTTGGAATGGAGACAGTATAACATTCAAAACATTTATGGACTATTTGAATCAAAGTAGTGAATTTCTTAAATTCACTTCCACTATAAGTACTAATGGTGTACCTTATTTAGATACTTTTATTGCTCCTGATAGTAACGGCTTTAAATCTACTGTATATAGGAAGAACACGTTCACTAATTCTTACTTGGACTACAATAGTTACCATCCCACCAGAATGAAAAGGAATATTTTTAAAGGTCAGTGTATAAGGGCAATCAGGATGACTTCTATGTATGAGGACATGTTAGAAGAAATTAACTACATTTCCACTCTTTTTGCTGATAGGGGCTATGACACAGAATTGATGGCCGACATAGCCACTTACGTCATTGGACAGTGGGGAAAGAAATATTTACCCCTGTTAGGGTCAGAATGCAATATTGCTTTAGAACCTATTTCCACCATAGGGTTGGACAATGTTATTAGATCTTTCACTGTTGAGCAATCCAACACAGTTGACAATAAGACTTTTAGGAGAGCCTGTGTTTTAGAATTCGGACCATTTAGCCATATTATTAAAGATATTTTAGTTAAAAATTGGCACATTCTCACTGTTACTCAGGACATTGCTGATATTGTAGGTCCCAGACCCTTGATAGTATATAAAATGGGTAGAAATCTTAAAAATATTTTGGAAGGAGATAGTACTCAAATTATAAACGCAGGGTCTAATGCGACAAAATGTGGGTCCTGCAATCAATGTACAACCATCTGCGAATTGAGTAGCTTAGTGTTGACTAATAACAATCACACTAGGATTTATCCTGCCAAGGGCAATTGTAGGTCTACTATGCTTGTTTATATTGCTGTTTGCTCTGTATGTCATTCCTATTATATAGGAAAGACTGAAAGGCAATTTAGACAGAGAATTTATTCACATCTCTATTGCATAAAAAAGCAGGATACTAAAAATGCCTTGTCAAGACATGTTTTGGAATATGGTAGTGAACATTTGTTTAAATTTGCTATTTTAGAGTCAGTTAAGAGGAACCCTAGAGGAGGCAATCAAAAATTTTTTGGCCTACAGGGAACTTTGGTGGCAAGTCTTTACAGATGCCTTTACACCACCAGGGATTAATGACTATTTTTCTATTAAACCCCTACTTTTAATGGACTGTTAGCAGTTATCCAGTCCATGCACTTAGTCATTTATTTTGTTTATTCAGCACTTTTTATTTAACTTTTAGACTATTTTATATATACGGAATATCCCTCTGAAAATGTTTTAATTGATTCAATTGTTTTTTAATTGATATGTGACGCTATTTTGGCGCCAATTGTGTTATTTAATGGTTGCGTATCACTTACATTATTGTTCTGATGAAGCTCGCTTTTGCCGAGTGAAAGCGCTCAACTGGTTTTTCATTAAAAGATTTTTTATTAACAGCTTAGTCTTCCTTGGGCTGTTTTGTTTGTGAGAGGAAGCAGCGAGCGTTTTGGAATTGCTGCTACTGTTTGGTGTACTTTGTGGATCCAATTCGCATTTTTCTACTGTATAATATATACACAATGGTTCTTGTAGATCTGCATGCTTTACCCCAGTCTGAACATGTATTTTTTTTTTTTTTTTTTTTTTTTTTTTTTAAGTACACTGATTTCATCCTATATTTACAAAATGCTGGTTAATATTATATTAAACTGTATTTGCATATTGCATTTGTCTCTACTCTTGTGACTCAGGATGTTGTTAAAAAGTGCCTTGAGAAGGAACCAGTTAATTTCCTTGGTTAGCAACTAACTGAACAAATAAATACGAACATTTGTCTCTACTCTTGTGACTCAGGATGTTGTTAAAAAGTGCCTTGAGAAGGAACCAGTTAATTTCCTTGGTTAGCAACTAACTGAATAAATAAATACGAACAGTGCATATAATATAATTTTTCATTTGTCCAGTTTTGCCACTGGCCAAGACAGTGACCGAACAGAGTCCACACTGGACCAGCCCACTAATTTAACACCAACTACAGTTACCTAACTTTCTAAAAAATATGCAACAATGGTTAGGTGATTCTCCCTCAATTTAACCTTAGTGGAGGGAATTTGTCCCTGAGGAGATCGCAACAGATAACTGAAAAATAATTCTGGATAGTGCTCCCAGTTTTGGCTACATGTGATCAAGTACAGGGTCACGTCAATGGCAATAGTGATAGTGGCTTAGGGTTGGCCTAAACAGTCTCTTTTCACTTTCCAGCTACTTTCTCACTCCTCTTCTTCTTAAATGGTGCACATGATAACCTTACCCTACCCACTCCGTCTTACATGCACTATTTCAGCAGTCAGCAGAAGGTTATTTTGTTAAGGGACTCCCACCCTCACAAGGGCTTATCCTTCTGGGAATGCTGTGCCCTTTATCCCCATCTTGTAGCCCTAAGTAGTCTGCAAAGTGACAGTGAATGGTGCTAGGGTTGCCTGCTTTCTTTGTGGCTAAAACCGGACTAAGGTCACGCCCCTTGCATCACCCATAACTCCACCCATTCCCACCCCTCTCCCATCCATGCTCCTCCCATTTTGTGACACCACCTTGACATCAGCTGATGGGAATGCTCTCTTTTTCTGTTCCGGATGCCTGCTTTCAGCCAATTTATTATGCTTTTCTGTAAAAAAAACATAGTAAATCAGCCAATTTAGCAAACAATGATAGTCTGTTTCCTTTTGTGAAACAGAATACTGGCATTTGTACAGTGTTTTCCTGACTACCAAAGAACTGATTTGATTTGTGGATAGTCCAGAAAAAAAATGGATAGGTGGCAACAGGAAAAATTTCCAATTTCCCACCTATTGGTCAAAGTTATGCTTAAATAGGGCTAAGGATGGACTCTACTTCACATGGATCGGAAGCTTGTTCCAGTGCATGGGGACCCTTCTGAGACACATTTGTGTCTCATCAACATGGCCTATTTTTGTCACAAGCAAAATTTAAATCCTTGGATCTAATGGTTCTGATACTGTTCATTTTGTGGATGTCCAAAAGGCTCATCAGTGCTGGATCCAAGGATACCTTGTATGCCAGACATAGATCATCTCTCAGTAACCTATAGGAGACCCGGTATAGTGATAAGGCTTTAAGGTGATCTGTATAAGACAATGGTTTAGATACTGGATTCTTCTAGTAAAGAAGCTTTAAATAGCGAGGGCGAACAAACCACATCAAAGACAGCTTTACAGAGGCAAAACAGACTTCAGAACTACAACTGCTAAGCAAAACCTAGCAGTTACTAAACAACAAGTAGCTGTATTACCAACAAAAATGGCAGATTGAGGTTCTTCTCAAGAAATGCAACCTCAACTGTTTATTCTTTGCAAGGAGCAGCAGAGCATAGGGTTGCATGACTTTTTACATAAGCTGTTCAGTTTTAACTGCATTTAACTTAGTGTGCACCGAGTTACTGCTTTTCATAAAATTTTATTCAATGGCTGTAACAGTATATTCTTCCTTATGTTTTACTGCCTATTTATTTTGTGAGGTTGCTTTGCTTCTCACTTTAAAGTCCCATGTAGCAAACAATTTAAAATAAAAAGCAGTAATGCATATATAGTAAACAAAAGCACCATTTTAAATTATCCAGAAAGCAGAAAGGTGAGTGGAGCATCAAATATTAAAAATGTTAAATACAACAAAGTCAAATATGTGTTGTTTAACCTGCAGGTCCTGCATAATACTGCAACATTTCCTGCTGTAAGTTAATTACTGTATTTGGGTCATCTGATTTGACACTTCAAAAAAATTACAAAAAATGAAACAGCAATTCAAGCATCAGGATGGCAAAAGGGCAGTATATTGTTTTTATTTTATTCATTCTCTTACATTCTTTCATAGTATTTCCCTTACAGCTATGTGTCCTGATTAAATTGCAAATTTGGAAAAGCTGCAAAATAAACTGTAGTGAGTGCAGCAACAGCCTGAAATGTCGATCAGGTCATCAGGAAAATGCCCATGTCACTCTAAATGCAATCAAGGTTAAACATCAAACATCAGCCTTTGAGAACCAGCTGTTGTTGATCTTTTTTTCACCACATTTTAACAGCTCAAAAGAAAGAAGGCTAACTTTCCCAAGTAAGCACACAAGACAATACTCCCACTGCCTGGTGAAAACTCCAACCACAGTGTGTATAGCATAAATCATTATTTGAAACCATTAGTCCTTAAAAATCGCAAATATCAACACAGTAAAAGGAACTACATGAAGGGAAACTTGAAAGTTGCTACTAAAAATTTTTTTACTGCAATGCTTAATAGCGAAGACCACTTACTTTATATATCTTCGACATTTGGACAAAAAGTGAATGAAAGTAAAAGTACTAATGTCAATCAATACATGTCAGTGTTACCTTTGTATCCACATCTGCCAGTGAATCTCTTCAAAACTTGTCAAACAATCCCGGCTCTTCAAATGGTTCACTATCATGGTGACCAATGTAGCGTCTCAGGCTCTGGGTGGTAATCCAGCCATTGCTGTCTTTCTGACAATGCAACAAATGTACATAAGAAGGTTCAAAACTACACCAGCCAACCAGCGACCAGAACACCCTACAGTGTTTAGTTACAGTACTGCAATGTGAGCCCTAACCGGAAATGGAAGATGGGGGACTGAATTAGGAACGGGTGAGAACAAGATGTTTAGAGTAAAGAAATGCTCCTGAATTCATTAATGTTACAGAGAAGTATAGCACGCCCCCTACTGCTCCAATCCAGCACCGGTGATATGATTCTGCGTACAAAGCGATCTTAGTCACAAAATACAGAGATATAGAGGTCTCTCAAGTGTTTCTCCCACACCATAGTGCTCTACCTGACTCACCAGACTGTATAGCCAAAAAGCACACCGGGGCCACAGGCAATTAGGAGGGGAGGGAGGGAGAGAGAGAGAGAGTAAAGATGGTGAGGGAGAAACGCTTGAGAGACCGTGGCAGTGGCACAAAACCCAGACTTCACGTGTCCGGTTTTGAAGGAAATTTGTAACCGGACAATTTGTAGGAAATCCGGACAGTCCGGTCAAAAAACGGACAGCTGGCAACCCTAAATAGTGCACCCTAATGAAATCAGGAGAGCTGTAATAGTAACTTAGCTATTAATAAAAAAAAAACCAAAACAAAACAAAAATAAACTGCTAAATCAATGAAAAGCCTCAAAGTTAATCATTAATTTTGAATAACAAACACACACACACACACACACACACACACACACACACACAAAATACACATGCAAAAATATAAACAAATGGAAGCCGACCAACTACAGAGCCACTCGTTTACTGAAACTAAATTAAAAACAAACTCAAACTTACTGAGCTCTTTTGTCTTAGCAATTCAAAAGACTTCATCAGAGTAGGGAGCTCCCATGACAGATGGACTTAAACTGTATCAACCAATCAAAAGGGCATTAATTAGCATGAAATGATGTCGTCGCAACAGCTCAAATTTAAAGTGCCATGGTAATTAATGAAGAACAAAGACGCATTTCATGTAAATAATATCTAACCAAAAAGCTAAAAATACATAAATACGATAAAATTCAACACTGAATAAAATATTAGAATATTAAACCCATAAATAATGTTATTACTATAATAAATTATGCTAACATCCTGTATGAATAGCAATGCTCATACAATACTAGCCTTCTTTTTCAAAACACTGGACAAAGACAAAGCTTCATTAATGCCTGGAACAGTTACAGAATTAAGCCTCAGTTGTAAGGTTAGCTATTTGCATTCCAGAAGTGTATTCAAGTCACCAGTATAATTTGAAACCACTACCCGATCAATGACAAAGAGCAAATACTTCTTGAAATTAGGGCACCCACAGCTATGTCTGTATAAAGCACTGGTGGCCTTGTTTTTCCTGATGTCATATAAATGTTCCTACATCCTTTCTCTTAATCGTCTATTTGTTTTGCCCATGTAAAAAGCATTACATGACCTGCAGGTGACCAGGTAGACAATATGGGTGGTGTTACAACTGCATCTACCAGGACAAGGAATCATCCTTACAAAGCCTTCAACTACAACATAAGGTCCATCGAGTATGAACCTATACATAAACGAAAGGGCAGTACAAACTTTTAAAACACAAAGCACGAAGTGGTTAAAGCTGGGTACTGCCAAACAACTATTACAAGCAGTCACGAACAGTCACAAAATGAATTTCCTTAACACAACTTTAATAGTGTTTTCGGAAACGACTATGCGTTTCCTTCTTCAGAAAGCAAAAAGGAAAGACAACGTAATCACAGCCAGCCCATACTTTTAAAATCATTTGTAGCATCATGTGATGTTAATTAATTAATACACTCATAGTGTTAATCATTATGCTACTTAAAAACTCTTTCCAAAACTTATTCATATGTACTACAAGAAAACTCACTATATTTACATTTAGCTGAACAACAATTAAAATTAAAATTAAAATTAAAAACACTTCCAAAATATATCCACTTACTTTAATAAATGTTATATAATACTAAAATATAAATTTAAAATTAAATCCAATTTGGCCAATAGAACAAAGGGCCAAAACAGTTAAAAAGTTAAAGCAGCAATAAGGAATACTTTTCAAAGTCCCTTATGTTAAGGCATATATAGCCGAAATTGCTACTAAATGCATAACAATAATGTTAAAACAAAATATCGACATGTGAGAATCCCCATAGGGCGACTCAAAAAAATCTAACAGATATAAAAATAAAATCTAAAAAGCTCCCTTATCTGTTGCAAGCTAGCTTCTTTAATACACAAGTGATGGACATATTCTCATTAAGGCCTGGGGCAAAAGTGGCCCCTGTTCTTATCTGCCAACATAATTCTTGTATCTCCAAGTGAATTTGCCATGGTCCCACATAAGGGGCAATTTCTATCTTTTGTAACACCATAAATTCAAAATCGTGATTAGGGAATTCTAAAATGTGGCATGCAAGTGCATTGTTTGTATCACCTTTGGAGATAGCATAATAATGTTCATAAACACGCTGCCTTAATTTACGCACCGTTTTACCTATATAGAATGCATGGCAAGCCGTGCACATTGCCACATACACTACAGCTTTCGTGTTACAATTATATTTACCCATAATTCTATACTGAATTTTGTTAACCAAAGCTATGTTACCTTCTTTTATATGCTTGCATTGTGCACAGCTGCCACATTTACTCATTCCTTTAATAGGTCTCCTCATCTTAGATTGCCCGCTTTCCAACAATGTTTTCAAATTGACCCCTCGTCTAAAAGTTATAGCTGGTGGGCCACTACAAATTTTCTGAACTTGTTTATCACTTGAAAGCAATGTCCAATTTTTACTTAGTATACCCCTTATAAAATGATGGTCAATTGAAAAAGTGCATAAAAACCTAAGTTGATTGTTGATTTGGCTAGGTCCACCCCTAATTACTGCATTAACAGTTGATTGATTAGTTTGATTAACAACGTATTGGGAAGCTAGAATAGGACTAAAATAGCCAGTTTTGCGTTTATATCCAACTTCATCCATGACTTCCTCTATCAAGTGTGATGGATAGCCCCTATTACTGAACATGCCAACTAGCTTATTACATTCCACTTCAAAATCATGGTCATCTGTAACCATTCTGGCTGCCCACACCATCTGCCCTTTGACAATAGCCTTCTTTTGGTGGTGCGGGTGACAACTAGAATAGTGCAGAAAACCATTGGAGTAGGTAGGCTTTCTATAGATGTTACTCTTAAATCTCATGTTTGAACAATCCTTGTCTAGCAAGATGTCTAAAAAACTAATCTCAATATCACTAAAATTAAATGTAAATTCTAGGAAATTAGTTAAGGTAGTGATAGACTCGATAAAGCTAGGAATAAGTTCCGGTTGCCCTTTCCACAGGATGAACATGTCATCCTGGTATCTTGTATACCAGATGACGTGTGTTTGAAACGTGGAATTTTGAAATAGTAGTGTGTTTTCCCAATGAGCCAAAACGCAGTTTGCGTACGCCCCCCCACAAGGCGAACCCATGGCTACCTCTGATGTTTGCATATACATACCATCCTCAAACTTAAATATGTTATTGTAAAGTATAAGTTCCAAAAGTGTCTCAACTAGATAAATGATTTTATCATTTACTTTTCTAACAAATAAAAAATCCCTTACCCACTCAAGGCCTACATCGTGTGGTATCACAGTGTATAAATCCTTTATATCAACTGTGAGGGGCACTAAAGTTGGATCAAATTGGATCTTGTTAATAGCATCCAAAAAGCTCCATGAATCCTTGCAAATGTGTTTTTCTTTAGCTAAAAATGGCTTAAGCAAGGTGTCAACATACTTAGCACATGCGCTCGTGATGGATCCTCTACCATCCACAATAGGCCTGAGGGGTGGGTCGTAGATGGATTTATGGATTTTGGGTACTCCGAAGAAGACTGGTAGTCTGGGTGATACCATTGTTAAATAACTATGTAGCTCAGTGTCTATGTATTCTTCCAAGAACAAATCTTGCAAGGTGTATTGAATCCTCCTATATGCTGTATTAACTTCGTTAACACTAATCTCTTGGTATGGTCCCTTCTCTAAATGTTTGAGAACTTTTTCAACATAAACATGATGATCCATAAAAATGAGCCCATTCCCTTTATCGGGTTTCATCACCCTGACTTTACAGTCCTTCAGAGTACTAATCCATTGTCTATCCTGTACTGTTATATTAAGTTTGGTGTTTTTATGTGGGGGATGGTTAGTAGCCAAATGCCTGAAATCTAGCTCACATGCTAGATCGAAAGCCTTTAAGTTCTGTGCCAGGGGGGGATTAAACACACTAGCTATCCTAAAAGGGTTCACTAAGCTGGGCATGTTCCCTAATAGCATTCGTAAATTCAGTTTTCGTACAAACAATTTGAGATCAACTATTGTTTTCACCATGTCAAAATGAGTGTCCGGAATAAAATTCAACCCTCTAGAAAAGAAGTCACACATACTTTGTTCCACATTAAATAAGGTGAAATTATATATTTTAAAATCACCTTCAGTACTATTTATGATTTTTACTTTTTGCTTTCTGAAGAAGGAAACGCATAGTCGTTTCCGAAAACACTATTAAAGTTGTGTTAAGGAAATTCATTTTGTGACTGTTCGTGACTGCTTGTAATAGTTGTTTGGCGGTACCCAGCTTTAACCACTTCGTGCTTTGTGTTATGAACCTATACATCTTACAAAAGCCACATTTACTCATAATCCCCTGTGCAAACATAGATTTCCTATTACCAGTGCCTATTTCTAAAACAGATTTAAGATTTTTTCCTTTGCTAAGAACTATTAGAGGGTTAGTGCCCAAAAGACTTTTCAACTCATTAAGGAATATCATTTCCCAATTACTTTTCGGTGACATCACTACTATATATGTTTGCTCCAGAATTTTGTTGGTGACTGCAACTGGAATATCTGAGAAGCCCAGAAAGGTACAATGTGCTACATTTTTGCATGTTGCAGATGAAAAAGCCCTGAAGGCTTCCAGCACTTATGAGTTTCAAGACCAACAAAGAGATAATATTGGTTTAATAAGACACGAATTTCACAGCTTCAAAAGCGTCTGCATATACCTGCAGTTTGCTCTTCACAAGGGCATGAGGTTCCACTGAGCCTATTGATGACAATATTACTAGATTAAGAAATCAAGCAAAAGACTGTGAATTTGGTGAGTTACTTGATTCACTAGTTTGAGACAGAATCATGTGGGGTACCAGAAATGACCAGACAAGTGGGCAAAGTACTGAGAGAATTAGATTTTACATTAAGTAGACCAAATCATTAAAGGAGGAAGAGTGAAATTACTTTGTCCCAGTTAAAGGAGCTCAAAGAAGTATTTGATATCCACAGTGTGGAATGTACAGCAAAAAAGCTAAAATGAGTAAAACCAGAATAAGCACAAGTTGAGAAATCTCTGACAAGCATGAGTTAGGTCTTGCATGAGGTATGGCCATAAACATGATACAAACATATGTCCTGTGATTAGTCAGATGTGTAGAAAAAGCAATTAATATTAAAATCTGTAAAATGAAATATACTTTTATTTTCATTTGAAAAGATTGCATGTCTTGGTATAACAGTTGTATAAATTAATATTTATGATACTGAATATATTATAAGATTCTAGAATACACATGTATGTCCCCCTACATAGCACAAAGACTTCCTGACTAAACTCTAGGATCTAAAAACCGTAGGATGGTGCAGTGGTGGAGCGGTAGCATTGCTGCCTCACAGCAAGAGGTTCTCCAGTTCAATTCTCAGCTGGGGAGCCTTCTGTGTAGAGTCTGCATGTCCTTCCTGCATTCATGTGGGTTTTCTCAGGGTGCTCCGGTTTCCTCCCACGTTACAAAGACATGCGTCTGGAGGGTTTCTTCCCAGGCCTCCACTGAAAATTGGCTTTGCTCCAAGTTGGACTTTCCCAGTAAACAAATGTTAAATAAATAAATAACTAAAAAATCAACTAGAATAAAGTCTTTATGGAGGAGTATAACTACACAAACTCTGATTGGGTAAACTACTTAATGCGAAATACATATGCCCAAATATTAACAGACAATGTTATTCAAAAGCAATGAGGAATAAATAATAGGAAATATAGCCAGAAATGGCAATATGTTGAATATCCTGCTGACAAACCTAGACACTTTCTGCTTCCCGTCCATAATTATACCCTCTGTAGTTGACACAAATCACAAAACCATTTATCTTTAACGCAGCATAAAATCAAAGTCAGTTATAAATTAATAATCTTTTCTAGAGTTAACTAATGGAAACTAGACTGCAGCAGATTGCATACTTTTGAAAACAGGCTAGGATACTATCTTTGATGCAAATATGTCTACTCATGACTTTATCAAAGAGTTGTGTGATGTTATTACATTCTGCTTTCGTGAAAATATTCTGGTAAGATGCAGATATACAGCTCAATTCAGCAACAAAACAACTTTAAGTGGCATCATCAAATTAATAAAATATGCAACAGGAAAAAGAGCTACAACTGTTCTAGTCATAACAACAAGTCAAGATTAAAGAACAGAAACTACTTTTCTTTTCAAATATTCCACATAACTATGAACTCAGTTTAGTATTAATGACTGAAATCAATAATAAAAATTTCTTTAATTAACATCAGAAAAAATTGAAAGAGAAAACATTGTGACTGTAACATGTTGGCTGTAAACAACAAAGTTATTATTGTGACAGTGTGAGTCTGCTTTATGAAAATGTTTAAGCAGCCATCAAACTGGATATGCCAGCGTGTTATAGAGGAAAAGGAAGTTTTCCCTAATACAACTGCATGTATGATAACTTCCACCACAACTAAAATTAAAAACTCAAAATGCCATGGTCGTTCCTTCTCTTTTGCTTTATAGCTTCCAAAAGCTCTGGCTCCCTCCCACACTTCCACTCTGACTGTTGATTGGTTATCCTTGAGGAGGGAAAATCAGCACTCTGAATAGAAAAGCTTTAGTACTTTCTTGTTGCCTCATGAAGCAGCAGCTCAGAGGCTTCAGAAAAGCAGCAACAGGCCTTTCAGCTAATTCTTTGCAGATAGGTCTCCCTTTTGAGGAGCCCTTCCTCATAAAATAATTATTTTTGCTTTTACTTTGTATATATGCTGTGGTCCCTTTATGAAACATGGTATTTCTCATCTACCATCTGTTTCCTGTCTGGGTCCACTATTGTTAGCTTTGGCTAGTGTCCAGGTGCATATGATATTTATATGATGTAGAAATGTACTGCTTGTGCAAATGTTTTATTTATTTATAAAAGTTTAAATGTGGGGCAGTGTTTCATTTGGGCAGGGACAATGACAGGGCATGTAGGCTTGTGCTTACTCTGTGATAACTTACCTGCCATTTATTTCCGTTTCACTAATGTTACTTCTAAGGATTTACTGACCTGATTTTAGTGTACTGCTTGTGCATTAAAAGGGCATGTAGTGTTTGTGTTAATGCTTTAACAATATAGCTGCAATGTATTTTGGTCAGACTAATTTTACTTATAATGGAGTTATCTCAGACCTTGTTAATCGTGATATTGAAAATCTCATTTCAGGTTTTTAAAAGAAGGTCCTACCTCTTTAACCTCATTAATTTTCTTAAAAAAAGTAACCAAAGCTGTGGATAGTATACAGTATATACAGCACATCTGGACCAAGCCACGACCTTTGATATTATTTCCCATACAGGCATTATTAACAGACTTGTAATCTTAATATAAATCCTTATGTTGTGCAGTGGATTGCTAACTAGTTGCCTGACACAGCCACTGTGGTTAGTCACAAGTGGCACTTCTGAAAGCAAAACAGTTCCCAGTAGTGTTCCACACAATTCAGTATAGGACTCTCTCCTATTTAGCATCTATGTCCCAGACCTTCCAGTCCACACACCTGGTCTATGACTATCTAAGTTTACAGACGACTGTAAATTAGGTGGTGTTATTCAGTCTTCAACTGACTGATTCACAGTTGCTCCAATATGGGTTAGATTACGTTAACAATCAGTACAGGAAGAATGGTCTCAAATTAAATGTGAGAAAAGTAGCATAGTTCATTATGGTACACAAAACTTTTTCACATACCATTTAGGTCTACATAATTGTCACTGCTGAAGTGACACCGTGACTCCATGTGCAAAAATGGGAAAGGGGTTGTGGATGGATGGAAGGATGATGGATACAGCTGATATGCACCTCTAATCAGACACTGTTGTAAGGGATCTAGTTACATTTGTTAAGGAATTCCTTATCATTTGAAAATCTTAACCCTGCAGCAGTTTGGAAAGCCTTCTGTTTGGCTCATCTAATTACCAAAGGCATTTCCACTAGACCCAAAAGAAATCTTACTTCCCTGTTACTCATATCACTTTAGACCTTTTATTGAATATAATGCACATTTTGGCATGTATTTGTCTATACAAAAAACTCATCTTGAGAGAACTCAGATTCATAACTAAAAAGCTCTGTGGACTCAAAACTCTGAGTTAAGGCAAACTGGCAAATCTCTGCCTCTGTACCCATTCTCCTATAGACTCCCCTGTGGAGATTTGTGTCTAGCCTATCAAGCCATAAAGGATCCACTCCTCTTTGACCTTCTGTTCCTTCACAAAATAAATGGTACCTCAAATACCAGGTTAAAGGAACTAATCCTCCATCAACTGATAAATAAAATACACTAGTGTGAGAGGTTCATATCACAAAATATCCCTTACATCTGAAACATTCTTCCACTACACATCAAAACAGAGTAGCACCCTTGTTGCCCTCAAGGTAAACCTTGATAATTGAAGGAGCAGCATCAAATTTTTCCCCAATCTATTTTGTCTTGCCTTCCTTAAGTCTGGAGGGAACTTTTGAAAAGCACTTTGACTGGGCATGTAATGGTTTGCAGATTGATTACCTATTACTTACCAATGTGGGAAGAAATAGCCAGGGAATTGTTATGGCTAGGCTTGTATAGAGCCTAGGGCCGATAGCCTAGTACCAACCTATGAACCAATACACAGTAATGTAGCTAGGGCAGGGCAAGAGGGGAAACTACCCTGGGTGCAAACTTCTGGGGAGCACAATCGGCCATTAACCAATCCTGATATCTCTTTAATGCAATACTGGCTTTCAAAAGCCAATATTGCATTATGATCAAACCTGGGCATTGTTGAACTCTGTGTGTGATCTAAAACCTGTGTGATGTAGCGCTCCATGGAGGCAGGGTATAAACTGTAGCAACTGTTTG
The DNA here is from genome assembly GCF_019279795.1 of Protopterus annectens. Lineage (NCBI taxonomy): Eukaryota > Metazoa > Chordata > Ceratodontiformes > Protopteridae > Protopterus > Protopterus annectens. Next base: position 766,513,255 of record NC_056747.1, on the reverse strand, counting down.
CTACAGTTTAAAAAACAAGACTTTTTTTTTATTAAAACAAGTTGAAGGCGGGTTAGGGGCAGGGCACAGAAATGGGGGGGGGGTAGTTATACATCTGCCCACCTGGTTGGTGTGCTACTTGAGGGGATGTTTGTGGGGTTTTTTTCTATACTTTTTAAAGGAAGACAGATGGGGAAGGAGCATAGAATTTACTGTAATAAGCCGATCTTTACAATCAGCTTATAAGTGCTTGCTTTTTTTTCTTGCAAATTAAAGGAAGAGGGGTATAATAAGCCAGTCTTTTTGCAGTTGGCTTATTACAGTGAAGTAAGTGCTTGCATTCTTTTTTTTGCTCTTCACTTGAAGAGCTGAGGGGATGGGGCACTTTTGCAATACAGGTAATCCCAACCTTGACTTGTTACATCCTGTTGCTTAAATCACAAATACTGTAAAATGTGTAATAATCAAAAACCCAAACCACTTTTGTACACTATCAGAGTTATAGCCACAAATTTATTTAGTTCTTTTGTCTAATACAAGTTAACACAGAATTCATCAGAATGAATAACATTCAGATCACGACTAATCATGTGATCCCCAGCCAGTCACTCTCAACGCTAAAATGCATAATTAATTTAAAATAATTAACAAACATTAATGTATTTTTTTAAAAAAAATAAATTAATAGTTTATATAAACCTCACATCATAAAAAGTATATATATATATATATATATATATATATATATATATATATATATATATAGATATGTAAATAGAAATCCTCCAATAAATTAATAATATGAAGCTACATAAACTAAATGGATCATATAACAGCAGCTGTTAACTTTAAAATAACACTTTCATTAAGTTCAGGGGTTACAGTAATATAGAGTTAGATCTGCCAACTCAAGTCACATTCCTCAAGTAACAATTTCCAGTTTCTACTCCTCATACAGGGTGGTACCTTCTTAACCAAAAAATCCTGAATTTCATAAAATCAATATATACTGTAGTATACTTACAGAACATTAGTAATATTGTCTGTCTTAATACTATATACATATTAATATATAGGTTTTCTGAGTTCACTTTCTGTCTTTCTTATATAGACCACTTGGCATGAAATACAAATCATCACATACACAACCCCTTAGTAGCACAGTTTAACTAGTTTTAACATTTTTTGCAAGGGGAATTTTAAGTAATCTCAATGCCTTCCAAAAATAACATTAAGTGCAAGCTCCACTTTTGGTCATTCTGTTTAATTTGTTATAACAAGTGGATTTAACATCCTCAACCATATTCTTAATATTCTTATCATTTTTAAAGACACAGTGGATAGCAGACCCCAAGTTATTGGCTAACATGGAGTTATTGTACACAACTACATCCCAGCTCTTAGCAAAAATATGATTAACCATCAGGGTTAAATGGGAGTAAAGTAAAACCAACAGCTTCATTCAGCTTCATAAATCCACCATGAATGGGGGAGTGCTGCACACTCTCTCTCAAAGTGTCATCCAAGCAGTTAGAGACAATTCTCCCCAACAGAATATGTTTGAACTTACCCTGTCTTTCCTTAAATAATTCATGTTTTGCATTATTTAACAACTTCTCTGCATTACCCCAATCCAAAAAATACCCATCAAAATGTTCAATTCTCAATTAAACCACTCATCACAGGATGCCTTTCAAGATAGTAAAACCATTTGACCCCTTTGCCAAACCACTCTTGGGAAAATGGGTGGTAACTGCAAAAATCCAAATGAGAATTCAAAAAGCTGGTCTTATGATAAATACTAGTTTCAAAGCTTTTGATACCATTTCCCACACTATCCACCTCTCCACACTATCCACCCTCCACATTTCCCCACCTACCCTACAATAGTTCAATAGCTATCTCTCCAACAGACAGCAATCCACCAAATGGCAACAATCTTACACTCCCTTCTGCAACACTTCCACAGGGGTACTCCAAAGCTCCATACTTGTCCTCTCTTATTTAGCATCTTTATTAACAACTTTCACTCCACTCTCTCACAATGCTCTGTAATCCGGTATGCTGACAACTCTACAATAATATGCATTGCAAATTCCAGCTCTGAACTCCAGCAAATCACCTAGACTGTCCTCACCATTAGTGAATCTTGGATGCTTAACAATCATCTTGCCCTAAATCCAAAAAACTAAACTAGCACTTTTTACCCCTAAGAAAACCACTAAACTCTTCATTATTCAAGCCCAAGACAATACTACTACAGAAGTTGTCACACACACTAAACTGCTAGGCAATATTGATGAAAACCTTAACTTTGACCTACACATAAAGCAATAACATTAAAAAAACACACCAAAAGCTCAGTATGCTCTACAGGCACCAACACTTTTTTAGCCTCTCTACTAGACAAACCCATACAACAACCTTTTAATTACCCTCTCCCCTTTATGGTGCTCCTCTCCTCACTAATATTCAAAATTCTGAAAAATCCAAACTTGAAATACGTTGCAACAGAATAGAGAAAATTGCCACCAAGGCCAAATTCTCATCCCACCACTGTAACTCACTGAAACAATTAGGCTGGCTGGAACTTCCCCATCATCTCTCTTTCACCCAACTAACTACAGGGGACAAAATAATCTACAGACCCACAGACTGTCCTGCTCTCTTGACACTACTTGCTCAATACCAACCCAGCAGGCAACTAAGATCTGAAAATCATCTACTTCTAAAAATAGTGGTCCCAGACAGGAAACAGATGGTAGATAAGAATTACCATGTTTCATAAAGGAACTACCTCATATATACAAAGTAAAAGTAAAAATACTTATTTTATGAGGAAGGGTTCCCCACAAGGGAGACCTATCTGCAAGAAGGAGCTGAAAGGCCTGTTGCTGTTTTTCTGAAGCCTCTGAGCTTAATGGGAATTTAAAAACAGAAATGTTTACGAAGATATGTTGGAGAAATAGCAAGTTGCATAGGACTAGTAAGCACCCGAATCACACTTTTCGGAAGTGATGAAAGGACAATTTTTAAGATCTTCGAGAATGCATACGAGTAATGGTAGGCTGGATGAACATTTTACCTCTCTTAGTGATGAGTTTTACATGAGAGGCTATGGTCTAAAAGAGATTACTGACACTTTGAAACAGGTTAAGAGTTTATGTCAAATGCAAGGTAGACCTTACTTTTCTGGTGATCTATATGACAGGAACACAAAGCTACAAAATTCTGCATGTTTGAGAATCAGCTTTACTTATTTTAGGGATGTGAATGATGTATGTAACATCATTAAGAGAAATTGGCCGATGAAGGTATAAGTAAACTTGTCAGAGATTGACCTCAATTTTATTTTAGAAATGCAAAGAATATGAAACAGAAGCTTTGTTTTAAAGGTAATTTTATACCAAAGCCTCATGTCACTTCAGTAAGAGTTGGTACGCATCCCTGCTATAATTGTAAAGCCTGCTCCTTCACTTCTGATGTTCTGTACATTATTCATCCGACCAATAATATTAAGTATGATTTCATGTTTTATGGGGATTGTAAAAGTATGAATCTGGTGTATTTAGCAACTTGTACAGGCTGTCCCAGCTTCTATGTAGGGGATGACCTTTCGTAGTTTAAAGGAGAGGGTTTTGAGGCATACTGGAGATATTAGGAGAAATGTTATTACAAATACTTTAAATAACCACATTACAATGCATGCTGGTCATGGTTTTCTTTTTAAAGTAATCCAGTTAACTACTACAAATATTAGAGGAGGAGATTTGTTTAATAAAATCGGAGTCAATGAATTAAAGTAGATTATTACGGTGCAAGCCAAGAGGAATTATGATTTAAATGCAAATACGTTCCCTTGGACCTTATTTAAAGGGACGTAAGATTAAGCATTAGTTTGTTGTTAAGGTAATTAATTGGATTTGTTGTCAGCTGTTTTTACCAAGTGTCTTATTTGTTGGCTTTAGATTTCATTATTTATTTATTTATTTAAATTTGTTGACCGGGAGTGTCCGACTGGACGTAGGTCCATTTTCAGCGGAGGCCCGGGGAGAAAAGCTCCACAGTAAAATAAACAGACAGTAGTTACATTGGATTACATAGCGATTAACAATTTAACATAGCAATTACTTACAACATATTTACAGATGAAGAACATAGTACATCAGTAAACAACTAGAATCTTTATCTGTGAAGTACATAACAGACATTAACAAATGTTACAATGAGAAGTTCCTGCTGTACAATAAGTACTAGGCTTATGAGCATCTGAGCTTGCTATAATCAAGGTAGTTAGTGGAGTGGAAAGAAAGGTAGTGGTTGGATGGGGTGGATGATATTAGAGTGGGAGTTGCAAGGGCATAGCCTGCATGTTTTTAGGTGCGCTTTTAGTAAAGTTTTGAAGTGGGTGCATGATGGTATGGAGGTAATTGTGGGTGGGAGTGAGTTCCATTATTTGGCTATGGCGCAAGAGAATAGTGCTTCACCAGCAGAGTTATTGGCTTTAGTTATCTGCAAGTGATTTTTGTTGCTGGATCTTAGTGGACTGTTGGTGCGATAGGGTTGGAGTAGATTCTGGAGGGATGGGACATTTAGTGGATGGTTTACTAGTTTGTGGGCGAGTGAAAGTTGATACCACTGAAGGAGGTGAGGGAGTTCAAGCCAGCCCAGTTCAGCAAATGAGAGACGGTGACTACGGTAGGATGCCCCTGTGGCGAATTTGGCAATTTTGTTGTAGCAGGTCTCTAGCTTGTTTAGATCACATTGCCTTAGGTTGGTATATATTGGAGAGGCATAAAGTAGGGTGGAGATAAGGTGGGAATTTGCTATTGAAATCTTTGCTGTTTTGGTGAGAAATTGCTTATTTCTGTATAACGCTCCTAGTTTTTTGTGGCCTTTTTTTATTGTCATGGATATGTGAATGTCAAATTTTAGTTTATTTTCTATTTCCACTCCTAGCAATTTGGTGTGTTCAGTTGGGTATATAGTGGTGTTGTCTTTTGCTGTGATGTTAAAGTGAGAGTTGTTTTGAGTATGTTTGGTGGGTTGGAAGATGAGTAGTTTAGTTTTGTTTGGGTTGAGTATTAATTGGGCATCGGATAACCAAGTTTCAACAAAGGAAAAGGCTTCCTGTGTGACTTTTTGCAGTTTGGGTAGGGACTGGGCTGAGCAGATGATGGTTGAGTCATCTGCGTATTGTATGAGTGTGCCATGTTTGGTGGCAGAGGCTAGATTATTGGTGTAAACAGAGAAGAGTAGGTGTCCAAGGATGGATCCTTGGGGAACCCCTATGGAGACAGGTAGTTGGGGAGATGTGTCATTCTGCCATACAACGGATCGTTGGTGGTCAGACAGATAACTCTGAAACCAGTTGGTGACTGATTGTGAGAAGGATAGGTTATTGAGGACAGAGATAAGTTGTTTGTGTGGGACCATGTCAAATGCTTTAGATAGGTCTAGGAAAGCAGCAGAGGAGAGACGGCCATTGTTTTTATGCTGAAGGATAGTGTTAGTAAAGGAGAGTAAGGCAGTGCTGGTGCTATGGTTTGGTCGGAAACCATGCTGAGTACTGGAAAGGAGGTTGTTAGTAAGGAGGTAGTCTGAGACCTAAGAGTGTATGCATCTCTCTAGTATTTTGGAGAGTGGAGAGAGAATAGCTATGGGGCGGTAATTGGTTAGTTCTGCAGAGGGTCCGCCTTTGTGGAGGGGAATTATATGTGATACTTTCCACAGTGTGGGAACATAGCTTTCTGACAGAGATCGGTTAATCAAGATGGATACTGGGTAGGCCAGAGCATCAGCTGCGATTTGTAGGTATTCACTTGGGAGGTAGTCTGCTGCTAATTTGGTGGGTTTAAGTTTAGTTAAGAGTTTTTTTTATGTTGGAGGTAGGTACAGGAGAAAAAGAGAAGGCAGTGGGGAGATTACTAGTTGAAGGTGTGGGTTGGAGGGGAGGGGGGTTGTGTTGTTTAGCTAGTGATAGCATGGTTTGGGTGAAGTGTGTGTTGAATGAGGTAGCAATATTTTCTGAGGAGTGAGGGATGTTAGGAGGAGGGGTACTGACTTTACCTGGGTGGAGGATGGAGTTTATGGAGGACCAGAATTGTTTGGGGCTGTGTTGTGAGGAGTCTAGGGCAGACTGGTAGTATTGGAATTTGTACTGTTTTATTAGATTTTTGACTCTATTGCATAGTTCTAGGAATTTCTGTCTAGCTGAGGGGGTTTTGGTTTTGTGCCAGTGCTCCCAGGCTTTATCCCTGTTTTTCATTTCTGACTTAGTGGTTTTCTGTAGCCATGGGGAGGGTTGTGCTTTGGTTATGGAAAATCTTATGGGGGCATGGAAATTAAGGATGTTCAGGAAGGTAGTATTAAAAAATTCAACTGCGTCATCTAGACTGAGGTACTTTAGAGGATGCCAGTTACATTCTTTGAGGGATGAGATGAATGTGAGTGGGTTAAAGTTTAATTTGATGGTAGATGACAGGTTTAGCTTGGTATAGGTATTTTTTGAGTAGGAATGTTGGGGAGTGATCACTGAGGCTATCTGATAAGCAGCCTGTTATATATGACTGGGGGCTCTTACTGACTAGTATCCAATCCTGGGTAGTGTGCTTTCTGGAGTTTTTATTTATCCTGGTTGGTGACTGGACTACTTGGGTTAAGCCATGAAGGTGTACATGATGGGTTGGATGGTTGCCAGAACAGGATTGCCAGTCAATATTGAAATCACCTAAGACGATAGTTTCTTGGGGGAGATGGTGGGTAGACCAGCTGATGAGGTTTTCTAGTGGAGGGATGTTTTGGCCAGGTGGGAAGTAGCATCCAATTATGTTGATGGTTTTGTTTTGGTTAATTTTGAGGTTGGTATATATTATTTCTTCATTGCCTATTTGTGGAGCTGATGATTTTAAGATCTGGATGTTTAGATGCAATTATGATGGATATTCATAATGATAGTTAAAGTTGTTTTTTGAGTTGTCAGTGTAATCTGAAGAAATGTTTATGCAAAAAAAGAGCTTACTTTTGTATCTAATAAATTATTAGTTATTTTAACCGTACTGGTTGTTCCTTCTCTTTTGCTTTATTGTGTTCTTTTTGTTGGAAGACCATTGGTTATGGTGGAATCTCTATTTTATTTTTGTTTTCTTTTCTTTTGGAAGCTAGCCAGTTGTTGTGCCATGGGAAAGACATAACCCATATAACCTAAAGTCTACTGCAGCAGTTGGAAGAATGAACATCCACCACTGTATCCATATATACAACACTGTTTTCTAGCGTAACTGTCATGTTACATACCTGTACAATACATTTCATTTGCTTGTACTTTGTGTGTTTTCTTATAGTGGCAGCTAAGGAAAGATTCACAGGTTCATAGATTAGTACTAGGCTAACTGCCCTCATGGGCCATTTTGAGCCTAGCCAATTATCCCATGTGAGAATCAAACCCTACACCTTGTCTCTGTAAGCTAAACATCTTAACCACTATGCCAACATCCCACTTATAGTATAAGAGACTGAAATCAGTCTGGAGTGCCTCAAGGAGTACAGCCAGTTCTTGATCGGACAGGGTGGGAATCATAAGGAAAGACAGATGAACTGGGCAGAGGTTACTGCAGACATGAACACATTGGGGGGTCATGGTCACATAGTAATAAAATGCCACTGCAGGTTAACAGACCTGTAGGACAAGGCCAAAAGGGCAACAGGTGCTGGAGGCTGCTCTTGATCACAGGTTCACCTCCACCCTGGAGAAATTGTTAACAAGAGAGGGCAAACCTTGTCCTTCTAGCTGTATTAGTTACTATTTACTTGCCCTGACACAGAGGATCGCAATAAAGGAACATCTTCGGATGTCATATGTGTGCCTAGAGTGTCCCAAACATCTGCACAATCGTTATGTTTGCTTATGATACATTAGGAACTATCAGTGGAGATGGTGGCATACACTCACATTGATGCCTCTACTGTATTAAGGATTGCTACCTTTCAATGTGGCAAAAACATCAAAAGCCATATCCCTTTCATGCCCTTATCCTGCCTCTCTGTCCTTTCCTTACTCACTCCATTGACTCACACATACACTTTATAATATTACTGGGCACATCAGGGGGAGGGAGAAAGTACAGTTGTGTAAGTAAACTTATAACACTTAATGTTTGAATGATCACTGCTGCTGTAGCCTAAGCTATAAGGGTTATATTTTGCATAGGATATTCATAGATTCTTACTAAGCTAACTGCCCTTGTGAGCCATTTTAAGCTTAGCCAATTATCCCTTGTGAGACTCAAACCCTGCACCTTGTGTTTGTAAGGCAAACACCTTAACCATTAGGCCACCCTCCCAACCCTCTATAACAGCCAAACAGCTTTTAAAGCTTCAGGGCACCTTAAAGACAGCCAACTGAGAGGGGACTCTAAGCCCTAAGAGGACATTGCTAGGAAAAGAAACAAAAATACATGTCCACACACAATGGGTGTAAAAAAACACTAAAACTATAGGAGGATGGAATAAGGGAGTGGCTACTGCAGCAAAGATCATTTGAACAACCACCGTTATGGTACATTTACTTACACAGCTGTACTATGTTCTTCATATTGATCACTGTTGCAGTAGCCTAAGCTAAATGGGTAGATTACAATCCTTTAGAATAATTGAAAGGTGAAAGTGGAATGGTCCAGTATACCCTGGAGAATGTTCTTAGCAAAGCCGGTCCTCTACACCTGGAAAATGTAGGTTGCAGTGCTTTGTAAAGGTATGCACAGAGGACCAAGGTGCTGCTCTTAGAATACTTTTAGAGTTAAACCTTTTCCAAAAATCTATAGATGAAGTCAAGGCACTGGGAGAATAAGCCTTGAATCTGCCTGGGTGGAAATAACAAAAGGTAATAGCCTGAGACAACCATTTCAAAATAGTGTTCTTTGACACAGGTTGTTCCTTCTTCTTACCTTCACAAGAAATGAACAACTGATCAGAAATTCTGAAATATTTTGTTCTGTCAGTATAGTACCAGAGTTGTCTGTGGACATCCAGTGTATGAAGTATCCTTTCTCCCTCACCTTTGGGTTCAGGAAAGAACACAGGGAGATGGATACATTGCTTAAAGTAAACCTGGATACTACTTTAGTCATAAAAGAACTCGGATACTCTTCTTGTAGAGGTCGGTGCAATTAGCAAAACTAGTTTCCTTGTTAAGAACCTCATAGGTTCATACTAGGCTAGCTGCCCTTATGGACCATTTTAAGTCTAGCCAATTTCCCTTTCAAGGATGAGAATCAAATGCTCTACCTTGTGTCTGTGAGGTAAACATCTTAACCATTGTGACAATCCCAAACCCCACTTCTACTTTACACTTGAAAAGTGGAAATGCAAAACTACAACTGCAATAGAGGATATTAATAAGTCAGCCAAATGAGATGGATCAAATGGAGCAAGTGTTAGCTTCTATAACACAAAACTGAGATCCTAAGGAGGAACTTATATGTAGTAACCCTTTCAAAACTATATTAACATAAAATTGCATTGAAAGAGGGAGATCCTTGGGCAGACATGCTGGAATGGCTGACAAATGAAACTTGACAGAATATCAACTCACACAAATAATGAAAAAAAAAAACAGAGAAACACTAGACCTAAATGGGCGTTGGTTGTTTTGCTGGCACCAACTAGAAAAGCTTTTCCATTTGCTAACATATGATTTTCTAGTAGCAGGCTTTCTTGACTCCAGTGGTATTTGCTGTACATCCTCAGAAAACAGGTGTCTAAAAGGTATTAAGATGATATCATGCAGGTCGTCAGTTGTTGTTTGGGGTCAGGATGTATCAAACACCATTGATCTTGTGCAAGTAAATCCAGTTTGGGAGGAAGTTTGTGGTTAATTGCTACTGGACATACCCAAAACAAAGGAGAACCACTGGTGCCTGGTCCAGAAGGGCCCATAACAATGATCATTGTGGATTCATTCTGAATCTTCAGAAGTAACCTGGATATCAGTTGAAAGGGTAGAAAAGCATACAGGAACATTCCTGTCCAAGGAAAAGAAAAGTTATCAGTCTTCCAGGCCTTCTTGCATGGAGTCGTATAGCAGAATTTTGCCACTGAATGTTTAAAGAGGAGGCAAAAAGGTCTACCTGAGGAATTCTTCACAAATGGATCAAATCTTGGAAGATTCCCTGATCCATTTTCCATTAGTGAGGGTCTGCCTTGATCATGCTCAGCATGTCTGCCACACAGCTTTGCTCTGATGGAATGTAAGATGCTTGTAAAGTGAGATTGTGCAGTAAAGCTATATCCCATGCTAACATGACTAGTTTGCAAAGGGGTAGGATCTGTTTTCCTCTTGCTTGTTTATGTACCACATCACTGTGGTATTGTCTTTGGTGCAGAAGGCTGTTAGTTCTATTCCCTCACCAGAAAGTCTGACTGCTGACATTGCAGTGCAGCATGATGATGATGGTGGTGGTGGTGGTGGTGGGGGGGGGTGCTGCATTCTTGAATGTGTCTTCCTTTAAACCAAGGTCACACTTGGCTCTCCTTTGAAAAGAGGCCACCAGCCTAGTGAGACTAAACTGGTCAACAAAGGCTAAATAATGTTGTATCTTTCGGCTTTTCCCGGTTAGGGGTCGCCACAGCGGAACTCCGGTCTGCTAATGATTGGCAGTAGATTTTTACATAATGAGTTGCCAGCCCTGATGCACAACCTTCAATGAAGGTACGCCCATTCACGCATGTCTCCACACAGAAGACGTTTTAGCTGAGAATCGAATAGGACGTCTTACTGTGAGGCGACAATGCTACCGTAGCACCACCACTGCAGTTAAATAATAAAAAAATTAAATAAAAAAACTGGAGTCTTGCAAATATTATTATGAGAGTCATAGATGCCATGATACCCAGAATCCTTAGGTATTCCCTCACTGAGACAGAAATCAGAGTAGAAAACTCCTGGAACAGATCTAAATATAGATTTTTTTTTCCCTGTGGAAGAACAGCTTTTTGTATTCAGATGTCCAGCAGGCATCCTGGAAACACAATCCTGTGTGATGGGAGTCAAAAAAGACTTTTGAATGTTCTCTTGGAATGTCAGTCTGTGTTTGTGATCTCTTACCAAAGTGAGAGATCCCTGACACTTTGGAAAAAAACATGACTTGCTTATCTTTGCAGAGTCTAAATGTGGATACACCGTAGCCTGCAATGGGTTATGACAGGCGCTATACACTTTGTGAACACTCTTGGGGCAGTAGATAGCCCAAAGGGTAATGCAGAGAACTGGTCATGCTGTCCAGACAACACACAACCTTAAGAAACTCCAGAAATCTGAATGAAAAGGAATGTGATAATACAAATCTTTTAAATCTAAGTTTACTAAAAAAAATCAGGTGAGGAAGGACTAATAGGTTGTGAGGTGAAATCATCTTGAATATGGACACTATCACAAACTGACTCAGGAAAGAAAGATCCATAACTGGTTTCCAGGAATTCTTCCTTTAGCACTAACAAGCGGTTTCCTGTGTTAATGAGCAGTTTCCTGTGATCCAGAGGTGCAAGGTTTGATTCCCTCAGCCTCTATTGCCTAAATTTGTGACTCTGAGCAAGTCACTTAACCAGACACCACTTCCGGGCTGTGTGTGAAAAAGATCTATCCGGAAAACAAGCATACATACATACATAAATAAATAGCATCCATGAATAAAATCCTTTCCCCAACTGGGAAGGAGGAACAGCTTCTATTCCCTCTTGACACAGCATATAATGTAGGACAGGAGGGAAGAGAAGGGGTTTCGTCTGGCAGATGAGGAGGAATCCCCTGGAAAAGAGGAGTTTTGTTCCACTAGCATTTGTATCCTAGATGGATCACATTCAGGACCCATTTGTCTGAAACAATCTGTTGCCTGACAGAGCAATGGAGATTCAGACTTTCTGGAAATGGACTGCCAAGATAGTGGTAGCTGGGGTGAACAAACTCCCTTATATAGTTATGATGCCTTGTCTGTCTTTTGTTCTACGGTGTTCCAACTTTCTTTTTGCAACCTCCTGGCCATTTGCTTTTTAACATCTGCTTACCAGCAATGAGTAGTGACCTGAGAAACAGAAGAAACTAAACTACAAAACAGATTTTTCCTCAAGAGGAAACTGCAGCCAAAACATTCCTCATATGCTTACGATTATAGTCGTAATAAACTTTAACACATGCACCTGACAATTCAGAATTCTAAAAATCAAAGTTGCAGAAGCATAAAGTATAGTTGTGTAAGTTGAATTTACCATAATAGTAGATGTTCAAATGATCACTGCTGCAGTAGCCTTAGCTATATGGGTTATTTCCTGTCAAGGATATAATGGTCAGACAGCTTCCAAGGCTTCTGGGTACCTTCCATCTGACCAAACTGTCAAGCAACTTGATCTGAGCTGACTAAAAAACAAGTTTGGGTGTGAAGCTCTTCAGTGCTTTCCTGCCAGCAACAACAGGGAGGCCAAATCCTAGGAACAGCAAAACATAAATGTCCACACCCTGGTACAAAAAAACACACCAAAAAACAATGTGCATGGAGGAAGAGAGCGGGTACTAGAGCAGTGATCATTCAAACATCTGCTGTTTCAACTTGCATAACTGTACTATGTTTGCCATACTGATCACTGGTGCAGTAGATTTAGCTATATGGGTAGATGGGTCCCTATCAGCATCTCAAATGCTGACAATATCGAATTTGATATTGTCGCATCGAGAATCCCAAAAGGGCAGAACGTTGAACAGGTAAACGGAAATCTTCGTAACGGGAGATTTCAGTTTACCTCAATGTAGTGCGGCCTCAGAGTTAGTATATTTAAGTAGGGGGTGTGTGGGAGGTGCAGGGGAGCTTGCCCGCCTGCCTACACCCTTTAGTTTTGGGGGGGGGGGGGGTTATTTTTTTGTCGGCATTCGAAAATCTAATAGGTTGATCATTTCAGTTTGACATTTAGTGATTTGACCTATTACATTTTCGAAATGCTGATATAGACCCGTGTAGATTACCATAACTAACTATATTTGGGAGGTAGAAGGAGAAAAGTCCAGGAACCCCTGGAAAAGGGTCCTAGTAAAGCTTGACCTGAACCAAGAGAAGGAATCAAGTTTAAACTGCTTTGTAAAAGTATGTACAGATGACCAAGTATCATTTTCTAGAATATTTCTAGAATCCAACCCTTTCCCAAAAGCTGTAAATGTAGCCAAGGTCCTGGTAGAGAGGGTCTTGACCCTGCCTGGTATAGATTTTATTATGGTGGATATAACAAAAGGTAATAGCCTTTGACAACCATTTGGAAATAGTCTGTTTTGACACATGTTGTCCCTTCATACCTTCACAAGAAATAAACAATTGATCTGAAGATTTGAGAGATATAGTTCTGTGAAGACAGTACTAGAGTTGTCTGTGGGCATCCAAGGTATGGCGTATCCTTTCTCCATCATTTTTTAACTCAGATAAGAAAATGAGGAGATGGATAGTTTGACTTAAAATAAACTTGGATACACCTTAAAGCATAAAAGGATTGGTTCTCTAAGAAACCCTGCCCCTATGGAAAATGAGGTAGGGTTGACCTACCATAAGAGCTTGCAACTCAGTTCCCTTCTTGCAGACGTCAGAGCAAACAGTAAAACTGTTTTTCATGTTAAGAATCTCAAGTCAGCTAGATTATCTGTTTCAAATGGAGCAAGTGTTAGTCTCCCTAACACAAAATTAAGATCCCAAGACAGGGGCACTGGTTTACTTGGCAGCCTTTTATGCAAAACCCCTTTCAAAAACATACTGACATGAGTCTTGAAAGAGGAGGATCTATGGGCATGTTGAAATGGCCAATAAATTATCCTTGATACAGGAATAAGAAAGGCCACAGGATAGTAACTCACATAAATACTGTAAAAGCAGAGAATAACTAGCCCTGAACATTTTCCATTTGCTAATATATGATTTTCTAGTAGCAAGCTTTCTTGCCTCTATTAGTAACTGCTGCACATCCTCACTAAACAGGTGCTTAAAAAGTATTAAGACCTTATCATCCAGGCAAACAACTGAAAGTGATTGCTGTCTGAGTGAGTGAGTGTGTGTGTGTGTGTGTGTGTGTGTGTGTGTGTGTGTGTGTGTGTGTGTGTGTGTGTGCGTATGTGTGCATATTGGATTAATGTGTATAACAATTTACATGTGCACCAACAACTCACATATATCAATTTATACATTAATAAACAGAATAATAACAAAGAGTTAAGGTTAATTTCAGACGAGTGTTATAATGTTTATATTGGATTGAATTTATCTTTGTACTAGTTTTTGTATATACTGTGTACGTATATGTAATGCAACAGTAAGAGTGGAAGTGTGTTCACAGGTACTATTATGTAGTTTTATAAACAAATGCATTAAGTTAAGGTATTTATTTATGTGGTTAAGTATGGAATTTCAGTACTTATAATACCAAGATTTTAACATGTGGAGTACAGATTTTATTTATTCATTTATTTTGTCAGGTCATCATTTCATTTCATGACAAAATGATTTTATTACAGAATGTAATTAATTAATTGAATAATATTCTTTACATCATTTCCTGTATTAGTGTGTATAAAAAGCAAGAGCTGGGGAGGGCTCTTGTCTTTTCTGAAGAAGTTCACGTTTGGAATTAAACTGAATGAAAGCGCTAGTTATTATTGTGCCTTTATTGTGGTTCGATACGCATTTCACTATCTTTTGGTTTTGTTTAGTTTGTTGTATCGGCTCAGTCCTTAATTTAGTTTGGTTAGTGATTCGACCTATTACATTTTCGAAATGCTGATATAGATCCATGTAGACTACCATAACTAACTATATTTGGGAGGTAGAAGGAGAAAAGTCCAGGAACCCCTGGAAAAGGGTCCTAGTAAAGCTTGACCTGAACCAAGAGAAGGAATCAAGTTTAAACTGCTTTGTAAAAGTATGTACAGATGACCAAGTATCATTTTCTAGAATATTTCTAGAATCCAACCCTTTCCCAAAAGCCATAAATGTAGCCAAGGTCCTGGTAGAGAGGGTCTTGACCCTGCCTGGTATAGATTTTATTATGGTGGATATAACAAAAGGTAATAGCCTTTGACAACCATTTGGAAATAGTCTGTTTTGACACATGTTGTCCCTTCATACCTTCACAAGAAATAAACAATTGATCTGAAGATTTGAGAGATATAGTTCTGTGAAGACAGTACTAGAGTTGTCTGTGGGCATCCAATGTATGGAGTATCCTTTCTCCATCATTTTTTAACTCAGATAAGAAAATGAGGAGATGGATAGTTTGACTTAAAATAAACTTGGATACACCTTTAGGCATAAAAGGATTGGTTCTCTAAGAAACCCTGCCCTATGGAAAATGAGGTAGGGCTGACTTACCATAAGAGCTTGCAACTCAGTTCCCTTCTTGCAGACGTCAGAGCAAACAGTAAAACTGTTTTTCATGTTAAGAATCTCAAGTCAGCTAGATTATCTGTTTCAAATGGAGCAAGTGTTTGTCTCCCTAACACAAAATTAAGATCCCAAGGAAGGGGCACTGGTTTACTTGGCAGCCTTTTATGCAAAACCCCTTTCAAGAACATACTGACATGAGTCTTGAAAGAGGAGGATCTATGGGCATGTTGAAATGGCCAATAAATTATCCTTGATACAGGAATAAGAAAGGCCACAGGATAGTAACTCACATAAATACTGTAAAAGCAGAGAATAACTAGCCCTGAACATTTTCCATTTGCTAATATATGATTTTCTAGTAGCAAGCTTTCTTGCCTCTATTAGTAACTGCTGCACATCCTCACTAAACAGGTGCCTAAAAAGTATTAAGACCTTATCATCCAGTCAAACAACTGAAAGTGATTGCTGTCTGAGTATATCAAGCACCTCTGTTCTTTTGTCAGTAGATCTAGTCTGTGAGGAACCTGTGGTAATTGACCCTGGCCATTTTTGACAGAAGGGAGAACCATAGCTGCCTAGGCCTGAAAAGAATTACCGCAGTGATCTTGGAGGATTCCTTCTGAATCTTCAGAAATACCCTGGATATTAGTGGAAAGTGTGGAACAGCAGACAAGAAAATTCCTGTCCAAAGAAAAGAAAATGCATTTGTCTTCCAGGACTTCTTGCACAGAGTCCTGGAACAGAATCCTACCTGTTGATTGTTCACAGAGGAGGAAAAATGGTCTACTTGAGGAATTCCTCACAGATAGATCAAATGTTGGAAAAACCCCTGATCTAGTTTCCATTTATAAGGATCTGCCCTAGTCCTGCTCAGCTTGTCTGCTACGCAACTTTGCACTGACAGAATGTAGGATGCCTGTAGAGTGAGACTGTACTGTAAAGCTATATCCTAAGCTAACACGGCAAGTCTACAAAGATGGTACAATCTGGCTCCGTCTTGCTTGTTGATGTACCACATGACTGTAGTATTGTCTGAAACCACTTTGAAGAGTGTCCTCAAGGTCAAAGATGCTTCAGAGAGTTGAGTGCCTTCATCATGGTAAGTATCGCCTAAATATTTATGCGCTTGCAGCTGTCTTTGATGTCCCTAACCCCTGCACTGCTCCCAAGGCTAAGTCTAAAGCATCTGTGGTGACTGACTGCTTTGGAACAGGGAAATAGAAAGGGAAACCTGGATATATGGATATTTGTTGTCTTCACCAAAAGATTTCTCTTCTGACACCCCCCCCCCCCTGCATTGGGATTCAAAAATGTAAATTGTGTTGATGCTGGGACCAAACAGATTTCAGATACCACTTTATCTTTCTCAAGTGGAGTCTTGCCAGGGGTATCATGAGAATCATAGATGCCATGAGATCCAAAACCCTGAGGTATTCCTTTGCAGTGACCAAAGTCTGAGTGGAAAGCCTTATAAACAGATCTAAATAAGGATCCATTTTTTTCCTGTGGAAGGAAAGCACTTTGAATGGAGGAATCAAGTTGATATCTCAAGAATGCAATCCTGTGTGAGAGAGTCAAGAAAGACTTTTTTACTGTTCTCCCCAAAGGAAGACTCAGAAACTGAACTCTCCTCCGAGTCTGAATCCCAGCTTGTGTTAACAGATCTTTCACCCAAGAGAAAGATTCCTGACACTTTAAAAAGACTCTGCAAAGATCTCTAAATACGGAAAAATGTGTATACCCTGTAGTCTGCAATAAGCTATTGCTGGAGCTAGACACCTTATAAACAGTCTTGGTGCAGTGGATAGTCCAAAGGTTAAGGTAAACATCTGATAATGTGATCTAGATACACAAAAACCTAAGAAACATCTGAAGGCTAGATGAATAGGGGTGTGATGATAACCATCTTATAAGTCTAGTGTTACCAAAATTTTGAAAGAGGAAGAAGAGGTGTCAGGTTGTGAAGTGACATCATTTTGAATTAGACTATCACAGACATCCTTAAATAGAAACTCTTTCACACTTGGAAAGGAAGAACTAGTTCTATCAGTCTTTGGGACAGCATGTGATGAAGAACAAGTGGAAACAAAAGTGTCCGATCTGGAAGATGAGGAATGGCCTCCTGGAAAGGATCAATTTCCTCCCACTGTTCATAGGTTCATAGATTAGTACTAAGCTAACTGCCCTTGTGAGCCATTCCAAGCCTAGCCAATTATCCCTTGTGAGACTCAAACCCTGCACCTTGTGTTTGTAAGGCAAACACCTTAACCATTAGGCCACCCTCCCAACCCCCCTGTGGTCTGTAAGCTTGACAAATAATATTAGAATCCACTAGTCTGAAGCAATCTGTTGCCAAAAAGAAAAATGGATATTATGACTTACTGGAAGAAAGGGGAGCCATGGTGGGGGTGGGGTCAAAAGGTCTCTTGAATAGTCATTCAGGCATATTGGACTGTCCTTGGTTTTTGGGAGACAAGAGACTTCTTTTTGGAACTCTCTTGCGATTCCTTCTTAAACGTTTGTTTACCTGAATTCTGTTGATACTATTTATTCTGTTTTTTTCCAGATATAAAAGATGAGAAAGAAAATCTCTAGGATATTTTGGAAAAAGTGAGCTGAAAAATCTTAGATTCCCCTGGATCAGCTTGCCCCTTTCATCACACTTTTTGATCACTTCTGCTGTTGACGGGCCTCACACAAAAACTTTTGTTTTAAATTCTTCCTTGAATAAAGATATGTACTAACCATAACAATGCATCTGTGTTGTCGGTTTTTGTCCTTCTTCAATCTTTGGTAACTTTGGTGTTTCAGATCCAAGGGTGGATCCAAAACCTCAAGGGCTGAGTAAAGGATGAAAAAGACCTCAACAGATATCTCATTTTTAACATCATCTGGAAGGTTCAAAGTATGCAGCCATGCAAACATGTCTAAATTATAAGATCAATGGTTGAAGGCATCGAGCAACATATGGTCGACACCATATGGTCGATGTCTTCAAACGTCGACCTTATAAAAAGACAAAAACAAAAAATGAAAAAAGTACCCTAACTGGTTTAAGCAGGGGGCAAGCCCCCCACACCCCCCCGCTACTTAAATATACCAACTCCGAGACCGCACTACACTGCAGTAAACGGAAATCTCCTCTTACTGAGATTTCCGTTTACATGCTCGAGATTCTGAGCGTTTGATATTCTCGTGTCAACAATGACAGATTCAACATGGTCGACTTTCGAGAATATAATATAGACCCACTAAAACAGTACCAGTGACCAAAATCCTGGGAAAAGTATCAATTGAATCATACACATGCTGCAAACAACGAGCGGTGACCTGTGCAAAAGAAAAAACACTAAATTATTTAAGGCAGATTTTCCTCATAAGGAGAAACTGTGGATAAAACTTTCCTTATGTGTTCACAATTTGTCAGAACATACTTTTAACATATGAACCTAATTCAAAATTCTGAAAACCAAAGTTATAGAAGTAAACACTTTTTTTCCCATACCTATCAATCTTTCCAATCTTTACCAGAAAGAGTAGGACTGAAATTAACTTATAGCTGCTGGGTCAGGTTTGGGAATAGTGTATAAAAATTTAGAAGACTGTGGAAATTTTTACATCCTATCTGCCTTTTTAAGGGCAGTTAGCTGAATAAAAGGAAACACACCCTTTAAAGCTGACAGAACAGGAGAAATAGGTGTCGGTTCTGGAAAATCCTTCAGTAACAACTCATAGTATTTACTGAGGGACAGAGTCCTCAGTGCTCTCCCACTGAAAACACTGGCATATTCTAAAAATAGTCTCAGAGGAAAAGAAATCCCCACAGGGAGAAGCA
Source organism: Protopterus annectens (assembly GCF_019279795.1). NCBI lineage: Eukaryota > Metazoa > Chordata > Ceratodontiformes > Protopteridae > Protopterus > Protopterus annectens. The sequence goes on along the minus strand of NC_056747.1, from coordinate 766,494,037 downwards.
GAAACAGCTCTCCTCTGAGTCTGAATTAGAAATCTGTGGAAAAAAAATTGAATCCATTCCTGAATCTTCCTGTTAAGATTCAGAATTCTGAATCTCTTCAGGAAAGGAGGAATCCCTCTTTCTTTTATCAGAAATGACTTTACAAAAAGGATAAATAGCCTGAATTAAACACTGAGCCAGACCCAGTAAACTGCTCCTGTCTAAAAAAATTTGAGGAGTAGATGCATGCTTTGCTTTCTGTTTCTTTTTGACAGGAAAAATTGGGTCAACCAGTTTAGTAATGGCAGCAGGTGCTTCCTCAGAGATAAGCACAGCATTCTAGCACAACACGGAAACCTTCCCGGCTCCCTTCCCCAGGACCAACAAGACAGGCTCTCCCTTGCTCACTGAGGGGGTTCCAGCAACCACAGAGGATATGACTAATCCCTGGTCCATAGTGGCTGTAGGTGCTACATCAGAGGGTTCTGTGGTAAAACATGAGTGTTCTGATGTACAACAAATGGCCACAGCAGAGTCACCCACCTGGTGCTGAGGCAAATTACTATCCTGTTGTGAGTGCAAAGGCTGTTTGCTTAACTTTTTCTTTTTGTGGCTTTAAGGATGACTAACTGTGGGACTGATGGTATGTTCAAGCTGAAAATGGTGCCTCTTTCCCTAGGGAAGACAAGCAAGCAAATGCCGGTAAAATTACCAGTCCACAAAAGTTATAATTTTTTTTTTTTTTTTTACAGAACAACATAGTAAAAACACTTTAAAACTAAATATAATTTCTCCACAGATAAGATGTCTTCAGTTAGTTAACACTACTTTTAAACTGACAGAAAAAAATGAGTGCTCTGTTTAAAAGTATGTTACAGTCTCTAGACAGTCCATTAAAAAATAATGCTCCCAGGTTTAAAATAACTTTCCTGAAGTGGAAAGTATAAAACATAAATAAATTAAATGGAAGTTTTTATCCCCAAAGGGAACTTATTTGCCCAACAAAGGAAAGCACAAGCCGATCGTCAGTCCTTAAACACCTAATAGAAGCGTACTCCTCTGTAGCAGTAAAACTCTGGAGGACTTATAGCTCCAAAACTTGTCATTTAATCAGCTCAGCTTGAGCTATTTGGCAGTTTGGCTGTGTGGATGGTACCCTGAACCTTTAGAAGCTGATTGCTGTTATATCCTTGGCAGGATATAACCCATATAGCTAAGGTACTGTGGCAGTGATCAATATTATGAACATGCTTCTTTGCCAAACTTTTGTTTTACCATCCTCGTCTGGAGGACAGCAATCAACAAAATCCTTGGCAGGGCTGGATTAAGTAAAGCTATAGCTGCTTGGTCAGGTCTGGGATTAGTGTATAAAAACAAGAAAGACTTAGAAAATGTGTACATTCTATCTGCTTTCTTACAGGCAGCTGGTTGGCTTGCAGGGAAATTACAGGCTGTGACAAAAACATTCGCCAATGCTGACAGCACTGGGGGATGAGTGAAGTTTCTCAAAAATCCAGCTGTAGCAATTCGTAGTATTGTCTAAGGAACTGAGAAACCTCGGTGTTCTCCCACTGAAAATCCCTTTTTGTTTTACCAGAAAAAAACACCTTAAGATAAGGGTCAACAGCGTATAGAAGACCCTGACCAAGCCCTATAAATTACTTCTGTCCAAAGAAACTGACACAGGAGGAGCTAAATCTCTTTTTGACTCGAAAGATAAGGCAAATAGACCTAGTATTGCCAGCAACATCTTCCCCGGGGATGGGCACAAAATTCTGGCTAAGCATGGCTGCATTCCCAGCCCCTTCTTCCATGACTAACAGGAGTGGTTCTCCCGTGTTACAACTGGGGAGTCCACCTCTACAAAGAGCCCATTCAGAAGCAGAGTCCATCCTTTGTGGCATTTACTTCTTTGAAGTCAAGGCCAATGTCAGTAGCCACTGTCTGACCAACAGATTGCAAATTAGGAGCACTCATAGAATCCCCCACTGATATAAATATTCTCCAGGAAAGGCTGGCAGGGACAAATAACTGGTGTCAGAGCCATGGATTAAAACTAAATGCCAAGAAATGCATAATAGTATCATTTGGGAAGTCATCCACCCCTGGTAACGATCATATTGACAACACACGCCTAAGAGCTGATCCAACAGTCAGGGACTTGGGGACACACACAGACTGTAATCTAGTCTTTAACCATCACGTGTCTATTGTAGTGAGGAAATCATTCTATGTTGTGCAACTTATAAACAAAGGTATGTCCATCTAGGTCAGAAGAGGTCATTGTTCCATTGTATTCTGAATTCATTAGACCTATCCCCCCCTTTGGTATGTACCTAACTAGGCACATCCAACAACTGGAACATCCGCAGAGGTTCCCCACTAAAAGAATACAGGGCTAAGGTGCAAGTAACATGTCCTATGCAGACCACCTCAAGGCCCCATCCCTGTATTCTGTCTCCTATAGGCTGTTGAGGTGAGATCTATGCCTGGCATACAAAGCACTGTTAGACCCCACCCTGATAGACCTCCTACATATCTGCAAAACAAACAGCTCTACTATTACCTGTTCTAAACACTTAAACCTTGCCTGTCATATAAATAGGACTTGCTGGGGAGACAAATATGTATCCCCGAGACTCCCTTTCTCTGGAACAGGCACCCCATACATGTGAAACAGAGTTCCTCCCTAACCCAATTCAACAGTAACCTGGACAACTGGATGGGAGACAGGAAATTCATCCCTGGTTTTACACCTATGTCCCTAATGGACACAAGCAGACTGTAAATGACTCATCTCCCAGGCCTCTGCTTGTAAATGTTTCATTTCACAAGCCTCTGCTTACACTTATGAAGGGTACCAGAACTTGTCAGAGATTTGGGATGCATTGCTAGGCTCAAAAAGGCCTTTGTGGTCATTAGTCTAGTACACACCTATAAACCTATACACTGTAAGCACATTGCAAAATTTACCTCCACAAAGTCTAGATAATTTCGATTTCTAAAGACTAAATTAATAGACTCAGCCAACATTTTCCCTGAGATTCTAACACCTTGCCAATTTTTTCTGGTGGTGTATGGTTAGAAGAAGCCAAGGATGACTTGTTTTTGGGAGCAGGAGAAACTGCAGCTGGGTCAGCTGACAAGAGAGCAAAGACAGCTGCAACTTCAGAGTACATCTTGTACTTCCTTACAGACCTTTTAGAAACTGGTTCACTAGCCAAAGGGATTTTACATGCAGCTTTATAAACATCTTCTAAGGCCAGTAACAGAGGAGGAATAGCAAAAACATTTGGAATGTCATCCTCAAAAAGATCATAAACTCTGTTAATCTCTGACGCACCTCCAGATTCTTTCCAGTAAATAACATCTCAAAACCTAGCTAGCATCTGTGAAAAGGTGACTCCCTGCTTGGGTTTTTGAACCTGTTCGCCTTCCGAAGAATTATATTTCACGGAGTCAGAGTGCTCACTATTGTCTGAACCAGAGTCCCCATCAAAATCTGCAGCCATAAACTGATCTCTAGAGAAGGTAGCTCCATAGTCGTTCTGAATAGGAGCACAGCTTCTGACATTAGCTGACTGTAAAACACTCTTAGCTAAGGAAACCACATTGGCCCTATGCATGATAATAACTTGATTCTCTACAGTTAAGTGAAGTTTCTATTTCTTTTTACTGTGAACTACACTAGTGGAAAAATATTTGGGGAGAGAGTATTATGTCAAGGGGCTACTCACTCTCCTACACCTAATGAGTTTGATTCTCTCATACCTGAACCAGGTACTGGAACTTATCTTGGAGGATGTGTCTGACCCAGTACCATACAGGGCTGTGGTTCACACCAGAGAGTAACTAGAAAAAAAAGGTATTTGGTCTGTGTGCCAGCTTAAGGCAATAACAGATTCACAAACTGTAGGCTAAGGCATGTTTTATTTTTTCAAGTGCAACTGGATTTGATTGGGAGGACATTCATATCAGGATCCATCAAGCAGGGAAAAACACACACACTGACACTATTAAGGGCTAAATAAAGGGCAGCAATAACAGCAGACAATATAAACTATGTTTCCATATAGGAAATAGGGCTAAACTGCATAAAATGTAGCAGAAAAAAAGTTTAAAATGTGATAAGCCTTGTTCTACAACCTGCACAGTGTAGTAAAGAGCAGTGTACACATGCAGTCACAGTACCAAATAAAATACACCTGTCCAGACAGTACCAAAAATCAAATATATGCCGTTAAATCAAATATAAATCTTTTAAAACAGCATAAAATAAACCATAAATAAACATTTAGTTAGAGATTCATTTATCAGAAATGAAAAAAAAAAAACAGTACAACTTATAAAAGCCACATAACTGCTTAAAAGCAGTATTAAGCATACAAACAACACAGTTAGAATGCCCAGGGGAATTGAAAGCAGTAGTAAATATTAAAATAAAAGGGTAACAGATATTATACAGTAAATAAAACAGAAATAAATCAAAGGTATATAATACTAAACAGGAAGGGAAGTTCCCAAACAGATCTCATCTGGGTCTAGAAGCTGTAATCCACCATTGCAGGCAGCAGCTGTGGAGATTCAACTATGTGATTCCTACAGCTTGTACTAAAAGACATAACTGACTTTGTGTGACAGGGGTTAGCATTCCTCTGATGGGAGGGACTTAGCCAATACCCTATCACTCTCTCTCTCTAAAGCTATCAGTGTGGGTTTATACAGGCAAAGAATTTATATGACTAAAAGTTTGCGCATGTGGAAAGTTTCTCGAGGCCTTGGAAGCTGGTCGGCTATTATATCCTATGCAGGATGTAACCCATACAGCTTAGTCTACTGCAGCAGTGATCAATATGAAGGACATCGATTTATTTTCCTGGTTTTAGACCTAACTATATTACATTAGCAATCCTTTTCTGTTAAAAAATAAATAAAGACCAAGGTGGAGTTTTAACAAACTGTGGCATTCTGTTTGTGCTTTTAGTAAAAATACAAATGTTTGTACAATGTTTTCCAGACTGCTGGACAATCATTCTAAACAGTCCAGGAAAAAGAGGGATAGATGGGAACTCGAGCTATGTTATATATCTTGCCAGCAATATTTCCATCTCCTGTCATCATTCCTGTGGTGTAGAGGAGCAGTCCACCAGATATGGGACTGATGTGCTCTCACCTGCCGCAGACACTGATGCTGGAACACTGGGATGAGCATGGGGAGCAGCTGCCATCACCCATACAACCATTGCCAACGCAGCTGTCTGCAGTGATGGTGTTGCTAAAGACACCATTGGTGGCTGCATAGAACAGTCTGCGGCAGTGCCCATGAGGGATTAATCTGCAGGGCAACTTGGTTCATCCACACTGGTTCCCTCCTCTCCACCTTTGGGGGGACCCAGCATAAGTAAGTACAGTCACTTGATGACAGTGGTGCTGCTTGATTTTCTGAAGAAGATAAGATGTGGACGGGTAACATCCCCGCACAGTGGCAACCCAATAGTAAGATCTGCCATGATGACTGCACCTGTCTCATAGGGCAATACAAATCAGGTCTGGAAATACAAATCAGGTCTGCAAATTCTACAGATTTGCTGTATCCATGACTGTTTTCTAAGTTTCTGATCTCCCCAGACCTTTCTGTGTTGGAGGGAAGCCTTCTAGCTTATCAGTGGGAGTGGTAAGCACTAGGTAGTCTATCTACCATGGGAGTGGTAAGAACTAGGTAGCCTATCTACCACAAGAGGCATGGTTTCTGGTCCAGAAATTGTAGTTTATTAGGCATTTAGGCAGTTTTTCCATCCCTTTCAACTTTCTGGTTTAAAAGCCCGTGGTTGCATAGGTTTGCGCTTGTTTAAGCTCCACAGATCCAGTTTTGGCGTCCTGCAGACTACACGAGCAACAGGAAGAAGAAAGTGATATCCAAGTGGCTCCATTTTGATTTTCTCATAATTCACTCCTCTCTGCACTTGTTTTTTGTCATTTTTAATTCCTCTGCATTTATGTAAACTGTATTTGCCTTAATATTGCTACACACTCAAGTGTGCTAGCTTGTACTGCATTTAAAGTGTTTTTGCTACTGTTTTAACTGCTTTTCTGCAAAATAAAAAGTTCTAAGCTTGTTTCCTACCTTTCCTGTAACTAGTCTAGTCCAGATACAGATTTGCTGTATCCAGGACTGTTTTGTAAGTTGCTGAGCCCCCCAGACCTTTATGTGTTGGAGGGAAGCCTTCTAGCTTATCAGTGGGTGTGGTAAGCACTAGTTAGCCTATCTACCACAAGAGGAGTGGTTTCTGTTGCAGAAATTGTAGTTTATTGGCTGTTTGGGCAGTTTTTCCATCCCTTTCTACTTTCTGGTTTAAAAGCATGTGTTTTGCTGGGTTTGCACATTGTGTAGTGGCGCTCAGCTGAGGTAAACTATTACCGATGCCAGAAAGTCTGCTCTTCAATTTTTTCCTTTGAATGTGCTTGTTCTTTTACTTCTTGCAGTTCAGTTAGCTTAATCAGCTAGCACTTTAACAGGCTTTTGTAGAATTTATTGTAGCACACTTAGGTGTTATCAGTACTAGCTGCTCCTACGCAGTAACAGCACCAGTACTTATTAGTTATGACCACCCCTCCTGGAATGATTGTAGGGCAATTTTCCTGTGCTTTCTACTGCTAACCTGGTGTACTTGGGCATTCTGAGACAGTGTGGCAACTGTCTAATGTACATAGACAACCCTCCTCTCTCACCTTCCAACACTCAAACATGTGAGAGATGCACTTATATCACCAAACTGGAAGCAGTGCATGCTCCAACCAAGACTGAACTAGCTGGTCAAGAGGAGGTCAACACCTGCAACTCACTACATAGAACACACAGCCCTCCAAAACACCAACCATCACAACCCACACATAGAAACACAAACCATACACCCACCTTCACGGAGGCTCTCAATAAAAATTTACACAAACATCAGAGACCCCCCCCCGAGACAGAAACACACTCAACCACCACAACACAACACCAACCCCAAAACACATAGCTCACCACCACAGTGTGCCCCTCAACCTAAGTCCTTAAGGCAAAACACTTTGCCCAATGTACTAATCATAGGAGAGTCAATTGTGAGGCACACTAATGTCCCACTCATTAGGTTGAAAAGGAGAAGGTAACAGTCAGCTGTCTATCAGGTGCCAGGATCTGCCACATGACACATGTACTCAGGTCACTGCACAACATGCACTCAGGTCACTCTACAACAAATACAAATATGACTCAGTCTCTGTCCATGTGAGTGTGAATGACCCGAGATATACCTCCCTTGACTACATGAAAAGAGATGTGATGGAACTCTCTGATTACTTGGCCCAGGCAGGTATGACCCTAGCCCTGAGCAGTATTCTACTGTCACCCAGAATGATACTGCAGTACGAGCAGAAAATGATGGACTTCAACAATTGGCTAAGTTCCTGGTGTCATTCTAAGGGGATCCAGTATATGTCTGCCTGGGACAACATGATCTAACATGATGTAACTAGTCTAGTCCAGATACAGATTTGCTGTATCCAGGACTGTTTTGTAAGTTGCTGAGCCCCCCAGACCTTTATGTGTTGGAGGGAAGCCTTCTAGCTTATCAGTGGGTGTGGTAAGCACTAGTTAGCCTATCTACCACAAGAGGAGTGGTTTCTGTTGCAGAAATTGTAGTTTATTGGCTGTTTGGGCAGTTTTTCCATCCCTTTCTACTTTCTGGTTTAAAAGCATGTGTTTTGCTGGGTTTGCACATTGTGTAGTGGCGCTCAGCTGAGGTAAACTATTACCGATGCCAGAAAGTCTGCTCTTCAATTTTTTCCTTTGAATGTGCTTGTTCTTTTACTTCTTGCAGTTCAGTTAGCTTAATCAGCTAGCACTTTAACAGGCTTTTGTAGAATTTATTGTAGCACACTTAGGTGTTATCAGTACTAGCTGCTCCTACGCAGTAACAGCACCAGTACTTATTAGTTATGACCACCCCTCCTGGAATGATTGTAGGGCAATTTTCCTGTGCTTTCTACTGCTAACCTGGTGTACTTGGGCATTCTGAGACAGTGTGGCAACTGTCTAATGTACATAGACAACCCTCCTCTCTCACCTTCCAACACTCAAACATGTGAGAGATGCACTTATATCACCAAACTGGAAGCAGTGCATGCTCCAACCAAGACTGAACTAGCTGGTCAAGAGGAGGTCAACACCTGCAACTCACTACATAGAACACACAGCCCTCCAAAACACCAACCATCACAACCCACACATAGAAACACAAACCATACACCCACCTTCACGGAGGCTCTCAATAAAAATTTACACAAACATCAGAGACCCCCCCCGAGACAGAAACACACTCAACCACCACAACACAACACCAACCCCAAAACACATAGCTCACCACCACAGTGTGCCCCTCAACCTAAGTCCTTAAGGCAAAACACTTTGCCCAATGTACTAATCATAGGAGAGTCAATTGTGAGGCACACTAATGTCCCACTCATTAGGTTGAAAAAGGAGAAGGTAACAGTCAGCTGTCTATCAGGTGCCAGGATCTGCCACATGACACATGTACTCAGGTCACTGCACAACATGCACTCAGGTCACTCTACAACAAATACAAATATGACTCAGTCTCTGTCCATGTGAGTGTGAATGACCCGAGATATACCTCCCTTGACTACATGAAAAGAGATGTGATGGAACTCTCTGATTACTTGGCCCAGGCAGGTATGACCCTAGCCCTGAGCAGTATTCTACTGTCACCCAGAATGATACTGCAGTACGAGCAGAAAATGATGGACTTCAACAATTGGCTAAGTTCCTGGTGTCATTCTAAGGGGATCCAGTATATGTCTGCCTGGGACAACATGATCGACAGACCTCAATGCTTTGCCAGGGACGGCCTGCATCTATCACTCCTGGGATTCCAGGTTCTGGCTAAGGCTCTTGCCACCCCTATAGTGCCTTTTTTAGGCAGTATTCCAAAGACCAAAATTCCACAGTAACAGCTACAAGCAAATGCAATCTGAGGGTCATGCTGCTCAGTGTTAGAAGTCTAAATCTCAAGATGCGCTTGCTCAAAGCTCTCCTCAAAATGGAGAATGTCGATATCTGTGCTGTAACAGAGACCTGGTTTAAAGAAGCAGAAAGCACCCCTGTGCTCTCAGGCTGCAACTCATTCCATGCCTTTCAGACCCAGAATACGGCCGGAAGCTCCAAAGGCAGTTGTGTCCCCATATTCTTAAAGGATACACACACCTCTAGACTGGTAGCCCAGCATAATGCATCCAAGATACTTAGGTACAACTATCACTGGGTAAGACGGCAATACAATTCATAGCCTGCTACAGAACCCCAAACATGTCCCTAGACTCTCACTCCAAGTTCCTAAGCACCCTGTAATCTATCAAGGTCCAACCCAATACTCTCATACTGGTTGACTTCAACTACCCTTCCATCAACTGGGAAAACTATTCAAGTACCAATGTACAGGCCCAACACTTTCTGGAATTTATTAATTCCATTGCCCTGGACCAGCTCATTCTGACCCCCACTAGAGGAAGCAATGTCCTCGACCTGGTTATCGACCTGGTTATCACCAACATGGGAGACCGTTGCTCCACACCAATAGTCAATTCCTCCCTGGTTAAATCCGACCACAAACTGATCACCATGGAAATCTCCATCTCACTTACAATCCCCGCTAAGGTGACCACCCTGAAAAACTTCTCTAAAGCCAACTTTGGGCTCCTAAACACAGAGGTGGCTAACTTCTCGGCACCCATACCAGTAGAAAATGCTTGCATGACTGCTGAGTCATACACCAATGCACTGTATGGGCACATACACAAATGCATGGACCTTGCAATACCAAATAAAACTAAGATGCTCTCCTCCAAAAAAGGAAGCCATTCTGGTGGTTCCCTGCCCTTATTAGTCTCAACAAAAAGCAGAGATCCCTTATCAAATCCTCTCAAACTAGCTATGAAGACAGAATTGCTGCTGACACCAAAAACAACCACAAAGCCTTCTATAGCTATATCAAAATCCTCCAAGGCAATACCCAGATTTGCTCTGAGTTATTGCACAATGGCATCTCCTATACTGAGCCAACAGATATAGCCAACATACTGGCCAACAGATTCAGTGCCAACTTTACCCCCCCCCAAGGGCCCTATCACAATACCAGAAGAAAGCCTGGTACCCACCATTTCTGTGGCACAGGTAAAAGCTAAATTTTTCAAAGCCAAGAATACAGCATCCATGGGACCTGATAATATCCCTGGCTGTGTCATACATGAGCTACAAAATGAACTGGCACCAAATCTGTGTGCCCTGTTCAATCACGACCTTACCTCAGGTTATGTCCCTAATGAATGGCACACTGCTACAGTCATCCCGCTTCATAAAGGGGGAGCAACTACAGACCCGGGGAACTATCGCCCCATTAGCCTGATGAGTCTGGTATGCAAAGCTGTGGTGCGCATCATCATCATGGACCTGCTTAACAATAATATAGGCAATCTCTAAACTCTTGATCCCACAAGTTTGGCTTTGTCAAGGGGAGATACTGCCTGCTGAACCTGGTTGACTTTTTTGAGGCAGTCACCAAGGCTGTGGATGAGGGTAAGGAAGTGCATACAGCCTACCTCAACCTGGCCAAGGCCTTTGATACTATTCCCCACTCAGGTATCATTGAAAAAACACCAAACTAGGCATCAATCCTTACATCAATAGGTGGGTTGCAAATTGGCGCTCAGACAGGACCCACAGAGTGAAAGTTGGGGACTCCAAGTCAGACTGTCAACCAGTCAAGATTGGAGTCTCACAGGGGGTGGTCCTGGGCCCTCTCCTGTTTGGCATTCTACTTCTCAGAAGTCCAGGCTAACACAGAAGGACTCTGGTTGACCAAGTTTGCTGATGACTGCAAGCTAGAAGTCATTATAAACTCCCCAAGTGTTGCAGACATCCTACAAAAGAGCCACTCTTGAGACCAATGACTGGTGTCGGAACCATGGCCTGAAGCTTAATGCCAAAAAATGTGTTATCATCCCCTTTGGAAAAAACTAATTTCCCATGAATTACCACATTGATGGGAGCCCACTGAACAAAGAAGGGGCCTTAAGAGATCTGGGCACCTAGGTCGACAGCCACCTCACCTTTGACCACCACATTGCCACTTTGATCAGAAAGTCCTTCTACATGGCACATCTTATAACCAAAGGTTTCGCATCCAGGAAGAAAGAGGTCATCATCTCTCTCTACTCATCCCTCATTAGACCAATCATCGAATATAACGCCCCATTTGGCATGTATCTGACCAAACATCTACAACAGCTGGAGAAACCACAAACGTATCTCACAAAAAGGTTCCTAGGCCTTAAACACATTTCTTTCATGGACAGACTCAAGAAACTTCAGCTGTTCTCAGTCTCTTATCATCTACTTAGAGGTGAGCTCTGCTTGACTTACAAAGTCATATTCCAACCCAGCCCTACTTGAAATGCTACACCTAAAGAAATCCCAATCCTCCCGCACCACACACTCCAGAGATCACAGCCTCCTTACCACAATTAAAAAAACATGCTGGAGGGACAGGTTCATCTCCCAAAGACTGCCCATACTCTGGAAAAAGCTCCCCATTCATGTCAAGCAGAGCACCTTGCTGGCCCTCTTCAAGAGAAATCTTGACGCGTGAATGGGTAACAGAAAGTTCACCACAGGGGTCACTCCAGTTCCCCTAATGGATAGGGGCACTGTGAACTAACGTTGGGTGGCGCGGTGCCTGGGCAATTTTTTGGGATAGGCTTGTAAAGGCTCCAGGGCCATTAGCCTAGTACACACCTATGAACTAGTCTCTATGGGCAAGATTAAAAAAACTACTTAAAAAGCTAAAGCCCACATTAGCCTCAGATAAACTACCAGCCGATTTTTTGAGAATTGCTGCTGATGCAGTTGCCTACCCAGTAGCTTAACAGATCTAAAGCTGAAAATCAAGTCCCTGATATCTGGAAGATTTCCCATATTATTCCACTTCACAAAGGAGGAAATTTGACAGAACTGAAACTATCTCCCCCATTGCTATTCTTTCCTCTCTATCCAAAATCCTAGAGAGATATATACATATATAAGTCATGGAATATCTAAATACTAATAAATTTCTGTCAAAAATACAGCACATCTTCCATCTTTTCATAGTATCACTTCCGCTCTAATGTCATTCACAAATACAGTAAACAACCGTAGAAACATTGAGAAATTCATACCTGAAATCTTTCTTGACCTTTCTAAGGCCTTCAACATGGTCACACACAGCAAATTGTTCTCTCTGATCTAAATCTTAGTGAATCCACTATTGCCTGGTTCCAAAACTATTTATCAGGTAGAAAGCAAGCAGTTCAGTGGCAGAAGAACCTCTCCTCCCTACTTCCATGTACTCTAGGAGTTCCGCAAGGCTCCATCTTAAGACCCATACTGTTCTCCCTCTTTACTAACAACCTACATACTACTAGACTACATGCTTCAGGCATCCAATATGCAGATGACTCCACAGAAATATGTGCTACTTCTTCTCTTCAAGAACTCCTTTCACTAACACAAGCTTCCTTTTTTCTGTCGAAATATAGCTTACTAATTCCCAACTAATTCTAAACCCTAACAAAACTAAACCGCTTTTCCTGCCTACAAGATGTACATCACCTATTCTCCCTTTTGGGTCTATATTAGAACATTGAAGTTTTAAAACTTTGAATGTTCTAATATCGAACCCTATTCAGCGAAAGCTGAAAATATCGAAGCAACAGAAAACCAAATTTTTTCCTAGGGAAAGAATTTGGCTGTCCGTTTCTGTTGTTTCGGTATTTTCAGTGCTGTGGTGGAAAGTTACGGGTTGGTTGAGGTAAGTGTGCGATTGACTGCGGGTTAGGTATGTGTGTGATTTTGTGGACGTGAGGGTTAGGGCAGGTTAGCTGAGTTAGAGTGCGGGTTAGGTATGTGTGCAATTGTGTGGACGTGCGGGTTAGTTGAGTTAGGGCACGGGTCAGGTAAGTGTGTGATTGTGTGGACGTGAGGGTTAGGGCGGGGTAGGTGAGTTAGGGTTAGGGTGCGGGTGAGGTGAGTGTGCGATAGTGACGGACCTTAGGGTTTGGGTTAAGCAAAGTGGATAGTTAGTGGTGTGTGTATAGTTTAGTGTAGGGTTAGGTGTAAGATTTTAGGTGTATGTGTATGGATTGCTGTTTGTTTGGTGTGCTTGTGTTGTGTGTATGTGTTTTGGAACAGCAAATTTTTTCCCTAGGAAAAACTTCGCTGTTCTGTATGTTCGATGTTTTCAGCTTTCGCTGAATAGGGTTCGATATTAGAACATTCGAAGTTTTGAAACTTCGATGTTCTAACATAGACCCCTCCATTTTAATATCTTGTCCAAAAATAAAACAATTCTCTCTCCTGTCACTCGCACTAAACTACTTGGGGTAGAAATTGACTGTAATATGAAATTTGATATCCACATCCCCCATACCATAAAGGAGGTTCACAAAAAAAAATGGGCATTCTATACAGAAATAAACAATTTCTTACAGAAAACACTAAGGCCACAATTGTATGTACACACCTCATCTCAACACTTCTCTATGGCTGTCAAATTCTCACTAATCTTAGAAAAACAGACGTAGCAAAATTTGAGTCCTGTTACAACAAAATTGCCAGGTTTGCCATTGATTTTCCGTACAGCTCACATCACTGTATAGCCCTAAAGCAGCTTAATTGGCTTGAATTTCCTCAGCTCCTTCTCTACAACTAACGTGCTGTAGCCCACAAAATTCTGTATCACCCCAATAACACCCTTGTACTACAAGATCTACTTCATCCTTCTACCAGTAATAGGACTCTCCACTCCAGTAATAAATTTCTCCTAGATGTTACTAAAGCCAGTAATACTACTGATGAATCCCTCTTCTCAAACTATATAGCTAAAAACAGAATACTCTACTCACAAACACAACTACATCCTCTATAACTCAATTCAAAACTATTCTAAAAGCTCACCTAGCTGACACATGGTTCTGTTCATATGCCAGTCTTGGCTAGTCCATACCCTTAGCCTCATTCACCTTTTTTTTTTTTACAACTCTCCTACAAACTTACTAGTCAATAAATTGGATACTTCTTTCTCTTTACCTCTCTCATTATCTCCATAGTGCAGCTAACACTTCTCTCACTTATGTAAACAACAAAATGTGCGCAGTTCTTACAGTTTGATTCTCTGAAATACAATATATTGAATTGCTTTATATCTCTCTGACATATTATGTATTAGAAATGCGCTGAGCTGATTGTGAATGATGATACCTATACTGAGACTGAAGATAAAGTAAACCTATGGCTGATACATTTAGCAGTAATTTTACACCCCCCCCCCCCATCTGTCTCTCAAGATATACCTGAAACTGTCTCACCTCCAGCTATAACACAAGAACAAGTCTTAAAAGTGCTATCAAAAGCTAAATATACTGCATTGATGGGTCCTGGCAATATCTCTGGATGCATCTTAAATAGCATGAAGCACGATTTAGCCACACCCCAACAACACTGTTCAGTCTCAACCTCCATACAGGTTTTGTACCAAGCGAATGGAGAACAGCTATAGTCACTCCCCTGCATAAGGGAGAACCTACCACAGATCCAGGCAATTACAGACGCACTAGTCTGACCAGTCTCGTATGCAAATCCATGGTAAGACTTATCATGGAATAAATCAGTCAGGACCTAGGGAACCTCCAAATACTGGGCCTCTTTAATTTGGGATTCATCAAGGGCAGGTCATGCTTACTCAACCTGGTGGATTTTTTTTGAAAAGATCACCAAAGCAATAGATGAAGACAAAATGGTACACACTGCATACCTCAACCTGGCCAAATCTTTTGACACAATTCCCCACTCAGGCATAGTAGAAAAGCTGGTAATAAACTCCTGTGTCATCCGCTGGATTGTCAGTTGGCTCACAGATAGGATGCAAATAATCAAAATAGGTGAAGTTACCTCCACAAAGATACCAGTTACCAGTGGAGTCCTCCCAGGTTCTGTGCTGTCACCTCTCCTGTTTGACATCTACTTTTCTGGAGTAAAAGCCAATATCAAAGTGCTCTGGCTAAGTTTGCAGATGACTGCAAGCTAGGATGTCATTGAATACCCCAAAATGAGTTGGCCATTCTGCAGAAAGGTTGTCTCAAATAAATTACTGATGCCAATACAATGAACTGAAACTAAATGCCAAGAAAGTGAATTATTGTACCCTTTGGGAAGTCATCTACCTCAGGGAACTATCATATTGGCAACACATCCCTATGAGTTGATCCAGTTATTCGATATTTAGGAACTTGTGTGGATAGTGACCTAACTTTTGACCAATGTGTCTGTTGTTGTAAGAAAGTCCTTCTATATTGCACAGCTTGTAAACAAAGGGATTCTGTGTAGCTTTAGGGATGTTATTGTCCCCTTTACTCAACCCTCATTAGGCCAATCATTGAATGTAAATCCCAGTTTGGCATGTATATGTCCAGACGCATACAACTGTATGCCCACAGAGCTACCGTACTGAAAGGATACAAGGCCTAAACAGCATGTTCTACATGGACTGACTCAAAGCTTTATTACTATACTCTGTATCCTACAGACTGCTAAGTGGTGACCTGTGTCTGACATGCAAAGCATTTTCCAACCCATTACTGATGGATTTACTGCTCATCAGCAAGTAAAATGGCATCAGAAATACCCACTCTAGGAATCTAAACCTCTTCTGCAACATCAACAGGATGGTTTGGAGGGACAGGTCCATCTTGCATAGGATACTGCTACTGTGGAACAGACTTCCCATCTACATAACAATGTTCATCCCTGCCCATATTCAAGTGCAACTTAGAGCTATGCATGGGAAACAGAAAATTAACCCCAGAACTACCCCCTGTATTACTAATTAACAGAGGCAGCTCATAAATGCTTTATCCCATGTATGGTTCCCCTCAAATTGTCTGTGATGTGATCCCAGTTATTCTCATTAAGGGTAACATATACTTATCAGCCATGGAAAGGATAAAGCCTATCTATAACCAAATGAAATAGGTTATTTCAAGCACAAAAAGGGAAATTGGCTAGACTTAAAATGACCCTCAGGAGCAGCTAGTCTATTACTTGCATATAAACCTCTATTTCTTTGTTTTTTCTACTGAGGAATATCTCATTTCCTTTAATCATTTATGTTACTTTATTAGACATACTTCTACTGTTCTGTCAGTACTGCAGTTGGTCATAATCCATCTAATACTCAGTAGTAGTTTCAGTCATATCATAGTGTGCCTATGGAAACCAAATTTCACCTGTTGACGGAGACAATAAATGCTTGGCTTGATTAGCTGTCAAATATGACATCAGTCTTGTTCAGTCAGTCTTAGGTCCAATGATGCTACTAAGGACTGGAGGTAAAAATGATTAAAATATATTTGATGTTGAAAATGATGGCTCTGGAGAATCTCATGACCGATCTGCTTCTAAAATGGTGTCTTTGCTTTGCTATGCTTTATTTTGGTAAAATGCTTCTTTTAAGATGGATAAGCATAGACACAGAAATGAAAAAATTAGCAAATCATTTAAAAATTCAGACAAACAAATGTGAAAAGTACTGCATCTAGACATTCTACTGAAACTTCATAAGCGTTTTTGTTCACTATAGAAATTCATCAGAGTCTGATGAAGTTCTGTAGTGAATGAAAGCTTTTACAACGTGATTAAGTTTTATTTGTATTCATTGTTTTTTCTTGATTATATTCTATATTTACCTCAGTGAAGTTGTTTTTGGAAGTCTTTTACGATTTATTCTACTGAAACCATTAACATAATGTTAGTATAACATGGTGTTATTATTACAGGCACTGTCCCCTCTGGCACTGGCTGAGGCATCGGTTCATCTGTTGTCACTTTTCCAGGCTCCTGTCCTAATACTGGCTTAGCATTCATCAGTATACCCTTTGTTAATTTACCCATATTTGGTTTTATCTATGTTTCATTACCTGATCCACACCTTGCAGGTTCTGTCTTTCCTGCTGTTCCTTTGCAATTGCATTGCCACCAACATATGAGGCTCAGTCATCGACTCCACCATCAAGCACCTATACTTAGACATTGGTTTGTTTTCCCATTTTTCTGGTGTTCCAACATCTTTGTCATCAAGAAGAGTTTTTTTTTTCAGTCTTTCCTTGGCCTTTGGTTAAGACTACAGTTTTCTCCAGTACAATAACCTCCTCATGCTATATCCAGGCTCATAGTACCCATCCCCTTATACCTATGTCATTGCTTAGGTGTATCCTTTCATACTCGCTTTCTGTAGGTGGTTAAATCTCTGAGTCACTGTACTTGTAGTAAGTCAAAGTTACCTGAATGAGAAAGACCCAGGAAGTGTGTGTCGAAGATAAATTTCATAGAATTCAAATTAGACTCTATCATACAGGAATGGTCTTACTTCTCCTCCTCCTCCTTAGGAGTTCAACTTCAGGAATATCCTCTGGTTAATGCAGGAAAAAGTAAGCTAGTGCATGGATACTTTTCTCCTGTCCCTAAAGATAATTTCAAAGGACTTGCAGGGCAACATAAATCTTCTTGAGTGGTTTCCTCCTTTGAGGGGTATCCTACAGGAAAGTACATCCTAATTTTTTGGGAACACTTGCACATTATTTCACAATTTCCAATACAAGCAGATAAAACTTTGTGTCAACCAATGAAGTGTTCCCTGTGAAAAAAATCTCCCAAATTTGATTTTATTGTCTTTGCATTTGCCTTAAAGAGGAACTCTGTTATCCAGTGTATGTGTTTTGGAACAGCAAATTTTTTCCCTAGGAAAAACTTCGCTGTTCTGTATGTTCGATGTTTTCAGCTTTCGCTGAATAGGGTTCGATATTAGAACATTCGAAGTTTTGAAACTTCGATGTTCTAACATAGACCCCTCCATTTTAATATCTTGTCCAAAAATAAAACAATTCTCTCTCCTGTCACTCGCACTAAACTACTTGGGGTAGAAATTGACTGTAATATGAAATTTGATATCCACATCCCCCATACCATAAAGGAGGTTCACAAAAAAAATGGGCATTCTATACAGAAATAAACAATTTCTTACAGAAAACACTAAGGCCACAATTGTACGTACACACCTCATCTCAACACTTCTCTATGGCTGTCAAATTCTCACTAATCTTAGAAAAACAGACGTAGCAAAATTTGAGTCCTGTTACAACAAAATTGCCAGGTTTGCCATTGATTTTCCGTACAGCTCACATCACTGTATAGCCCTAAAGCAGCTTAATTGGCTTGAATTTCCTCAGCTCCTTCTCTACAACTAACGTGCTGTAGCCCACAAAATTCTGTATCACCCCAATAACACCCTTGTACTACAAGATCTACTTCATCCTTCTACCAGTAATAGGACTCTCCACTCCAGTAATAAATTTCTCCTAGATGTTACTAAAGCCAGTAATACTACTGATGAATCCCTCTTCTCAAACTATATAGCTAAAAACAGAATACTCTACTCACAAACACAACTACATCCTCTATAACTCAATTCAAAACTATTCTAAAAGCTCACCTAGCTGACACATGGTTCTGTTCATATGCCAGTCTTGGCTAGTCCATACCCTTAGCCTCATTCACCTTTTTTTTTTACAACTCTCCTACAAACTTACTAGTCAATAAATTGGATACTTCTTTCTCTTTACCTCTCTCATTATCTCCATAGTGCAGCTAACACTTCTCTCACTTATGTAAACAACAAAATGTGCGCAGTTCTTACAGTTTGATTCTCTGAAATACAATATATTGAATTGCTTTATATCTCTCTGACATATTATGTATTAGAAATGCTGAGCTGATTGTGAATGATGATACCTATACTGAGACTGAAGATAAAGTAAACCTATGGCTGATACATTTAGCAGTAATTTTACACCCCCCCCCCCCATCTGTCTCTCAAGATATACCTGAAACTGTCTCACCTCCAGCTATAACACAAGAACAAGTCTTAAAAGTGCTATCAAAAGCTAAATATACTGCATTGATGGGTCCTGGCAATATCTCTGGATGCATCTTAAATAGCATGAAGCACGATTTAGCCACACCCCAACAACACTGTTCAGTCTCAACCTCCATACAGGTTTTGTACCAAGCGAATGGAGAACAGCTATAGTCACTCCCCTGCATAAGGGAGAACCTACCACAGATCCAGGCAATTACAGACGCACTAGTCTGACCAGTCTCGTATGCAAATCCATGGTAAGACTTATCATGGAATAAATCAGTCAGGACCTAGGGAACCTCCAAATACTGGGCCTCTTTAATTTGGGATTCATCAAGGGCAGGTCATGCTTACTCAACCTGGTGGATTTTTTTTGAAAAGATCACCAAAGCAATAGATGAAGACAAAATGGTACACACTGCATACCTCAACCTGGCCAAATCTTTTGACAATTCCCCACTCAGGCATAGTAGAAAAGCTGGTAATAAACTCCTGTGTCATCCGCTGGATTGTCAGTTGGCTCACAGATAGGATGCAAATAATCAAAATAGGTGAAGTTACCTCCACAAAGATACCAGTTACCAGTGGAGTCCTCCCAGGTTCTGTGCTGTCACCTCTCCTGTTTGACATCTACTTTTCTGGAGTAATCACTCTAGGAATCTAAACCTCTTCTGCAACATCAACAGGATGGTTTGGAGGGACAGGTCCATCTTGCATAGGATACTGCTACTGTGGAACAGACTTCCCATCTACATAACAATGTTCATCCCTGCCCATATTCAAGTGCAACTTAGAGCTATGCATGGGAAACAGAAAATTAACCCCAGAACTACCCCCTGTATTACTAATTAACAGAGGCAGCTCATAAATGCTTTATCCCATGTATGGTTCCCCTCAAATTGTCTGTGATGTGATCCCAGTTATTCTCATTAAGGGTAACATATACTTATCAGCCATGGAAAGGATAAAGCCTATCTATAACCAAATGAAATAGGTTATTTCAAGCACAAAAAGGGAAATTGGCTAGACTTAAAATGACCCTCAGGAGCAGCTAGTCTATTACTTGCATATAAACCTCTATTTCTTTGTTTTTTTCTACTGAGGAATATCTCATTTCCTTTAATCATTTATGTTACTTTATTAGACATACTTCTACTGTTCTGTCAGTACTGCAGTTGGTCATAATCCATCTAATACTCAGTAGTAGTTTCAGTCATATCATAGTGTGCCTATGGAAACCAAATTTCACCTGTTGACGGAGACAATAAATGCTTGGCTTGATTAGCTGTCAAATATGACATCAGTCTTGTTCAGTCAGTCTTAGGTCCAATGATGCTACTAAGGACTGGAGGTAAAAATGATTAAAATATATTTGATGTTGAAAATGATGGCTCTGGAGAATCTCATGACCGATCTGCTTCTAAAATGGTGTCTTTGCTTTGCTATGCTTTATTTTGGTAAAATGCTTCTTTTAAGATGGATAAGCATAGACACAGAAATGAAAAAATTAGCAAATCATTTAAAAATTCAGACAAACAAATGTGAAAAGTACTGCATCTAGACATTCTACTGAAACTTCATAAGCGTTTTTGTTCACTATAGAAATTCATCAGAGTCTGATGAAGTTCTGTAGTGAATGAAAGCTTTTACAACGTGATTAAGTTTTATTTGTATTCATTGTTTTTTCTTGATTATATTCTATATTTACCTCAGTGAAGTTGTTTTTGGAAGTCTTTTACGATTTATTCTACTGAAACCATTAACATAATGTTAGTATAACATGGTGTTATTATTACAGGCATTGTCCCCTCTGGCACTGGCTGAGGCATCGGTTCATCTGTTGTCACTTTTCCAGGCTCCTGTCCTAATACTGGCTTAGCATTCATCAGTATACCCTTTGTTAATTTACCCATATTTGGTTTTATCTATGTTTCATTACCTGATCCACACCTCGCAGGTTCTGTCTTTCCTGCTGTTCCTTTGCAATTGCATTGCCACCAACATATGAGGCTCAGTCATCGACTCCACCATCAAGCACCTATACTTAGACATTGGTTTGTTTTCCCATTTTTCTGGTGTTCCAACATCTTTGTCATCAAGAAGAGTTTTTTTTTTCAGTCTTTCCTTGGCCTTTGGTTAAGACTACAGTTTTCTCCAGTACAATAACCTCCTCATGCTATATCCAGGCTCATAGTACCCATCCCCTTATACCTATGTCATTGCTTAGGTGTATCCTTTCATACTCGCTTTCTGTAGGTGGTTAAATCTCTGAGTCACTGTACTTGTAGTAAGTCAAAGTTACCTGAATGAGAAAGACCCAGGAAGTGTGTGTCGAAGATAAATTTCATAGAATTCAAATTAGACTCTATCATACAGGAATGGTCTTACTTCTCCTCCTCCTCCTTAGGAGGACAACTTCAGGAATATCCTCTGGTTAATGCTGGAAAAAGTAAGCTAGTGCATGGATACTTTTCTCCTGTCCCTAAAGATAATTTCAAAGGACTTGCAGGGCAACATAAATCTTCTTGAGTGGTTTCCTCCTTTGAGGGGTATCCTACAGGAAAGTACATCCTAATTTTTTGGGAACACTTGCACATTATTTCACAATTTCCAATACAAGCAGATAAAACTTTGTGTCAACCAATGAAGTGTTCCCTGTGAAAAAAATCTCCCAAATTTGATTTTATTGTCTTTGCATTTGCCTTAAAGAGGAACTCTTATCAAGCTCAAGTAGTTCATCCCACCTAATAATGAATCCAAGGGGAGAGACCACTTCAGAATGTGCATATTCACATCTTCCATTCTTACATTGAAAGCACTAAACTACCTAATGCACAGTTTTCATTTTCAATGAGACTTGTTCAAAAAATCCAGCATGCTGCTAATAGACTTTCTGAACTGACCATGAAGGATATATTCAAAACACAAAGACTCATGGGTATTACAACAGGTAACCTGATAGTTTGTGGGGGCATGTAATGCTATGACTGGGGTTGTTAGGACTCCAAGGTCTGATGTATCTATCTGCCAAGCCTCCCTGCTGTACCACATAATATTCATTGAAGACACCAAGGTGACATTTTTAGACATTTCTTCAAGGAACCCTTATTATTTGTTCCCTTAATTAATGAACCTTTGAACAGTATAAACATGAAGGGACAGATACTTATCATAGCAAGAGTCAAATTTCATCCAATGGGCTTCTTGCATAATAGTAACAATACATAATTTCTTTCTTATCTTCAATAGTCCACTCTATCATGTGTATGGCTCTGTTTTGGCTTGTCAGTTTTTGTGGATTTCCACTTTCTTCTACAACTGGTGGGGGGCATCCTCCCCCTTAGCCTGCCTAACCCCATTGTAGGAATGTTTCTGTGTCTTGAGGATTCTACGCTGTCATTTTTCAATTTCTGGTACCAGTTGGCATACCAGGATTGGGCACATTTTTATCCTGGGACTTGTGCACCCAGCTGTCTTTTTTATCTTTTAAACTACTTCTGTCCATAATATATGCTGTATAAAATACATTCTCTATATTAGATCTGTCTTGGTGAGATTTTGTAAAAACAGGGTCCACCTCATGAAGGTACTCACCAAGAATTAGGATGAATTATTTTCCAGCAATACTACTCTCCTTTGCTTGTTGATTTTAACATCTCTCCGTTTGGACTGTGCTGGCAACCAGATGATGGAGGAGCTATGCAAACTGTGTAAGTAAATGAAAGTATCAGGTCTAAGAGGTACGCAAGTACCTCTGCAAACTAGGGTTACAACTACTGCAACCATCTTGGCCATGGTCACTAAGATACCCAAAAGTGACATAACATGTATATCTCAAGCATCTGCAAAATGTATCCTGTAGAAGTTTTTGGATTGCCTTGTGGAACATATGGTCTACTACTTAAGTGTCCTTGATATAGGAGTTAACCCCTGTTATACAAGATTTTCCCCTCAGTATTATGCCTACTAAGCATTCTTGGTGCACTGGATGGCACATGTACAGCTATACAGAAACTTGTTGCAATTGATGCACTGGAGTAAATCAATAGGCATGCATTCTACTTGTTTAACTACTTGGTGGTCAGTGGCCACATATATCACATCAGACATATCTTCTCACGGGTCTAGGACTATTCACTGAAAGCACATTTCACTGTGCACAATTCACTCAAAGCTCAATTCACTGAAACACATTTCACTGAAAGTTATATATGGCCTTTTCCCCACTGTAGTGCGACCCTGGAGTTAGTATATATAGTAAGGGGGGTGTGGGGGCACCGCCACCCACATTGGAGGGTGTGGGGGGTGTAGCCCCCCCCACATAGTTCAGATATATATTATGTTAAGAAAAGAGTAATTTATTGGAATTGCAAGTATCCATGTATATAGTTCAAAATATTTAAAATAGGTGGGGGCGGTGCCCCCCACACCCCCCACTTACTATATATACTAACTCCAGGGTCGCACTACACTGGGGAAAAGGCCATATATAATTTTCAGTGAAATGTGTTTCAGTGAACTGTGTTTTCAGTGAATTGAGCTTTCAGTGATTTGTGCAGTCATTTGACGTTCAGTGAAATGTGCTTTCAGTGACTAGTCCTAGACCCCTTCTCACAGCCTGGGGGACACCTGGTGCTAGTGTTTGTCATTCAGTGGTCTGTGCCATGCATTTATGTCGGGGCTGATACTACATAGATGCCTGTTAGAGTAATGGCTGTTGGCCGCATACATTCCTCCTAGCCAACTGCACAACATTCCTACAGCTGTGCTAAACAACATGGCTAGACCATTACAGAATCCATCTTTGGGCATGTAATGGTGTGTTTCCTTGATCTGGACAGTTCTGATGGCACACTCCAATACACACTTGTAAAAGATTGTTGAATGTTTGTGGTCTTCTGCATCCTGCAGAGTATGAGATTAGGCATCTTGGAAATGTGGCCAGAAGAAGAGAGTTGAAGAGGCTGAGGATGCACCACACCCAGCACTCCATCTTCACTTCATGGTGCACAGCTTGTACAGAATGCCATAGTCATTTCAGGTCTTCAGCTCAAGGTAAGGTGATACACCTCAAAGAAAGTAATCTTTTTCTTCTTTCGGCTTTTCCCAGTTAGGGGTCGCCACAGCGGATCACCTGTCCGCTCATGATTGGCAGCAGAGTTTTACGGTGTTGAGTTGCCAGCCCGGCACCCAACCTTCCACAGAAGGCACATACATGCACACACTCACACCTAGGGCCAATTTAGAGTGTCCAATCCACCTACTGCATGTCTTTGGGATGTGGGAGGAAACCGGAGCACCTGGAGGAAACCCACATGACCACAGGGAGGACATGTAGACTCCACACAGAAGGCACCCCAGCCGAGAATCGAACCGGAGAACCTTTTGCTGTGAGGCAACAATGCTAACCACTGCACCACCGTGGCCGCCTAAATAAAGAAAAATATCTAATCTAAGCTTTTCTATATTCCTGACTATATCTAACAGAATTAATATACACTAGTTGACTTATTTAAGAGCAAGGCAAATGTGTGTGAATGGATTTTTTAGCTGATGTTGTCAGGTCAAAGAGAATACAGAATGCTGTCTCTCTCTCTCTGGGAGTTTTCAAATTAATATCTCAAATATTACTGCTGGGATAATTTGCAGAATTACATCATTGCTTGTCATCTGACTCCTAGTTCCTAGGCTCAAAACAACCATTGATAGCAGATGGTAGCATTTAGCATCTACCTGTGAAAATACATGGACAAGGACTTTTCCTCAGATGGTGGAAGTCATAAAATAATTTACATTCCTCCACATTTAAAGACAATACAGAAATCTCCCTAGTATGGACATTGTGTCCATTGCTGCACTGAAACTGAAAGACAGCATCTTTTTATGGCCTGGCCATAAAGTAATTTAATTTCAATTATTTTTCTGAAGTTAACCTGCTGTATTCCAGTTTCCACTGTCAAAACATACATTTAAATAGTTACAATGGTGCATATACACTTCTGTTCTTTCCCAGTAGGGTACACTCTGGACACATTTCAAGCACAAGCACTCTACAAAATATGTCTTCAGCATACATGTCTGTATAAACCATCTTATTTGACATGCAGTTCTAATACATTTGTAACACAAGCATCTAAAAAAGTCATTTTGATATTCACCAATGACAAATAATTATTTACAAACTTCCAGATATATGTGCTGGCAGTATCCCCTTTTGTTACACTTCTATAGAAATCATGTTAATATTCACAAACGACATACATATATTTACAAAATTCCAGCTAGCTGTGCTGGCAGTACCTTCTTTGTCACATTTCTTCCCCCCAGAAGACTCAAGGTAGTTTTTCAAGTGACCCTTGAGAAACATTTCTTGAGAGGGCTGAGCCTATCTGGGAATACATTACCATATTCCCTTGTCTTGAGATCCCAGCTGTCTTGGCATTGCTGACCCCAGTACAGTGCTGCACTGTCATATCATATGCCTGCAATCCTAGGCTCCACCACAGTAATATGAGATTTTACTGGCTGGCTCCCTGTAGCCATAAATCCCTTCAGACTCCTCTTGCCTTTTATTGTAAATACTTGGCACCAAGGCCTCCCTACCATGGTAAGGTATCATGATGTTCACATGGTCCATTTGTGCCAGTGCCTCCTGCCTAGCAGTTCTATCACCTTCCTTACAACATTGAAGGGTCCCTCCCAAGCTGCCTGCAGCTTGTTGTGCCTGACAGGAATGAGAACCATAACCTACTGTCCTACAGCATACTCTCTAACTCTAGCACTCCTGTCATACCAGACCTTTTTCTGCTGTTGGGCTTCTGCTAGGTTCTCCTAGGCCAAGCCCAAGTTCCCCGAGCCTTGTTCTGAGTATTAATAATATGCCACAACAGACTCCTTGTGGGACTGATGCTCACCCTCCCACTCATCACAAATAAAATCTATAGGTCTCCTCACCTTATGCCCATACAGCAACTCAAAGGGTGAAAAACCTGTGGAGTCCTAGGGCACCTCTCTGTAAGCAAACAAATGGGGCAAATATTCATCCTACTACCTCTTAAACTGGTCTGCAAATGTCCGTAGCATGGTCTTTAGGATAGTTTAATCTCTCCACCAGACCAGACCATTAGTCTGGGGATGGTAGGGAGTGGTCTTTATCATCAGTCAGTATTTCTTTTGGGAAACATACCTTGCTGAAAATCTCTAACAAATCATTTTCCACCTTTTCTGCCTTGATGGCGTACAGAGCCACTGCCTCAGGGTATCTGGCAGCATAATCTACTATCACTAGGATATACTTCTTCCCTGTAGAACTTCGGGTACTCAGAGGCTCCACAATAGTCATAGCTACACTCTGAAATGGCTCCTAAATCATAGGCAAAGGCATCAAAGGAGCCTTGACCTTGTCTCCTGCCTTGCCTACTGTTTGGCACTGCTCACAGGTCCTGCAGTACCTTGTTACATCTCTGGAAATCCCAGGCCAAATAAAACTTCTGTATAATATGTCTCTTTGTACACTTTATCCCTATATGAACTGCACAGGGAATGTCATGGGCTATGGCTAGAAGTGCCAGATGGTAGGCTCTGGACACTATCAACTGCTGTATTCTCTCTCCTTCTAGCCCTCCCTCAGGGATCCACTCTCTATACAGTAACCCTTTGTCCCAGTATACAGATTCCCCTTTTCCTTGACAATCAGGTGACTTACTGGCTACTTCCCTCAGGCCTTGTAATGTAGGGTCTGAGAACTGAGCCTGTCTCAATTCTCTCTTTGTAACCCTTCCCAGCTCCTCTTTCACAGGAAGTCTGGTATTCCCTGACAGCGGTGCCTCACTGTCAGCCTGGGTACTACTACTACTCACCTCTCTCTTGCATTCTCTTTGTCCAAGGGAACATCAGTACCCACCAGCACCTGTGGCTCACCTTCAGTCTCACTACTACAGGGTAGCTCCCTCCCTGAAGTAACCACCTCACCAGTCCTGGCTTCAAGTGTGCAGTCTGTCTGGGCCCCCCCACCGGGCTACAAGACCCACATGCTAGTCTCCAAGCCTGACTGATTGTAACTGCATGCACATAAGGTACTGCATTAGCAGAATCATTCCCTGTCAGGACATCTGCAGGGATATCCTCAAACACACCTACTTGCTTGTTTCCTTTTCCAACCTCCCAGTCAAGGTGAACCCCAGCTAAAGGTATTTGGAATGGGTTCCCTGCTAAAGCTCTGACTGGAGTAGACTGCCCAAGCAAGTAGTGCTCCTCTTTAACCATTGCAGGCTTCACAATGGTTAGGTCAAAGGCTGTTGCTCTCTTAGCGGTGCCCCATTTCCAAGTTTCCATCTATTACCTTCTTGTGGTAGTTTGGTACCCTTGTTATCTCCAGACAACTTGCCGCTGGAATTCTGTCATTCCCATTTACTGGTTCTCCCACCTTTTGTTCCCAACCTTGCCTCTGTGGACATCTACATGCTACATGGCCCCACTGGTTGCATTTAAAACATTTAACCCTTGATCCTGGCCATGTACCTGAACTAGTGGCTTCCCCTGCTACTGGTGTACTTGGATGCGGCAGTTTAGGCTGCCACCATGGGTTCCCTTAGACCCATGAACAGCACTAGGCATCCCTTTCCTGTGCAGTAATGCTCTGCTTGCTAGGTATAGGTTTCCCTTTTCCCCAACTCATCTGCAGTATTACATTCCCTATCTGCTAACCAGATTCTCATGTCCTCAGGAAACGTGCTAAGGGCTTGTTCCCTCACCAAAAGGTCTCCCAGCCCTTCAAAAGTGGTGACCTGACACCCACTCACCCATCTATGAAAATAAGTGCTTAACTCAGCAATATATTCACACACACTTTCATCTGCCTTGCATCTATGCTCAAAAAACATTTTCTATAAGCTTCAGGTGTTAACTTAAAGCACTCTAATAAAAAAAAAATTCATAGTATTATAACTTAAGTAATCAGTATCAAACAATTTAGAAACAGCAGTTACAGCTTTACCATGGAGTAATGGGTTTAGGAACTGTACACAGAGCCCTTGGTCAACATTATATGGTTTACAAACCCTTTTAAATATATGAATAAAACAATCACAATTACTACCCTCTGTAAATTGTGGAAGAAATGTATCGACCTTTGTTGCTTCTGTGGTTTGGTTACTCCATTCCCTATTACCTCCATGACACTGACAAACAGTCAGCATCTCCTTTTCATACTGCCTCTGCCTCTCATTTTATTCAGCTTCCAGATGTCTCAGTCTCTCTGCTGATTCTAGTTCCAACCGTTTGTCCCCCAGTTCAAGTCTCTAACTCCAGATGGATTTTTAAGTCCTCTGTGGAAAGGGTGAACTGTCCATTTTCTGAGAGTTGTACATCCCCAAAGCCAGTCTGGTTGTCCTCCAGGATGCTGGTCTATGATGCAGCTGTGACTAAGGCTGCAATCAATGGAAACTGGAATACATGAGGTAATTTCAGAAAAATAACTGAAATTAAATTACTTTATGGCCAGGCCATAAAACAATGTCATCTTTCAGTTTCAGTGCAGTAACAGATACAATGTCCATTCTAGGGAGATTTCTGTATTGTCTTTAAATGTGGAAGAATGTAAATTGTTTTATGACTTCTACCATATGCCAAAAGATCTGGGGAAAAGCCCTTGTCCAAGTATTTTCACAGGTAGATGCTAAATGCTACCAGTTTCCACCAATGGTTGTTTCGAGCTGGGAACTAGGAGTCAGATGACAAGCAATGATGTCAGTCTGCAAGTTATCCCAGCAGTAATATCTGAGGTATTAATTTGGGGACTCTCTGAGAGACAGAGACAGCATTCTGTATTCTGTCTTTGACCTGACAACATCAGCTAGATCATTTATTCACCACACATTTTTCCTGCTATTAAGTAAGTTAACTAGGGTATAGTAATTTTCTTAGATATAGTCAGAAATATAGAAAAGCTTAGCTTAGATATTTTTCTTTGAGAGTGTCCTGAAATGTTCTTTGTTTTAAATATTTCCTGTGATTTTTAACTCTGACATCACTGCAAACATATATTTAGTATTGTCTTGTTCTTTTATTTATTATTAAATACATTTAAACCTTTTGTTGTGGCTGATCTGTGTAGAGATATTTTAAGTTCTTAGAGTACTGCATATTTATTTGGTGACACTGTGGGCCACTCCTTACAGCCTTGCTCTTTGTCAAACTACCATTTGTATTAATAGTAACATTACACAGTAAGATTCAACACCCTTTGTTAAGGGCCTTAAAGTAGCTGATAAGGGGTTCTGGTGGCAGTGGTAACTACCTTATAGTTTAGGCAGAAGGGGGCACAGCTAGCAAACCTGTGCCAGCCTTTCCCAGGCATGTTTGTGTAAAACAAATCTTTAAGAGTGTGTGCGTCAGCTACTTGGGCAAGGAAAATGAAGTAGTGGTTGGACAGATAGAGTGTTGGAGAAATTGACTTGGAACCCTGGTTAAGGACTCAGCTCTATAGCTGTGCCAGTGGGGAGTTTTAATGGGGATCTGGAAAGAGGCAGAAACCAGTCCCAGACTGACTGTGGTCTCTGTGTGGTCTTAAGGGAAATTGCACTTGATGCATCTGGAAATATTGTGTGTGTACTTGCCATCCTCCCAGTGTACATCCCCCAATGTTGCCAGTGGTGAGGATTGAGGCTCCTTGATTACTGGTCCAGTGGTGGGGTGTCAAACAGCGCAACAAGAATTTAAAAAAAAGATCACAGCAAACAGCAACTTTGGAATTCTTGGACCCTTAGCTCTGAGTTGGCTGGTCTTGAACTCAAAAAGAGGAATTCCTTGTGAGTGATCTTACTACCTGTCCCATAGGTCCTGTCAACTCCTGCAGCTGGAGAGCTATAAAATCAGATGTAACATATATCAGAAATGACACACACACACACACACACACACACACACACACACACACACACACACACACACACACACACACACACACACACACATATATATTCGCCTTGTTAGTTTGTCTATGACACAGCTTCCCTTGATGGGTCCAAATATCCTTTCTAACAGACATCTGCAAACTCTTCTACTGAGATCCTGTGACTGTGTGTGCGGGCTATGTTATCTAGTGCTAGTATGTGTGTGGTATCATGCATAAACTTTGTAAGCATGACAATCCCTGGTACCACTAGTTCATCCACAGCCATCAGCAAACATCCTTCCTTCCTGCAAATCATAAAATAAAGAAGATTTGACACCTACACTACTAGCAAATAATATACAGAACAACTAAGGAATTCATGACCTATCAAGGACAGTCCTTTCATGGACAAGTTGATACAGTAAGATCATACCTGCTATATCCTTCTTGACGGGACTGGTGGCTGGACTGAATCATAAAGAGTAACCACAACAGACGGAGCTAAAGAGCAACACAGGAACTAATTTCTGAATAATGAATTCTTAAGTACCATAACACATGGGTGTAGCTAGGCATACTCAATGTACTCAGTTGAGCGCATTTTTTTTCTGAGCATCTCTTATAAACTTTATGAATCTCAGAGCAGAGAATGTTTAGAACTGTCTAAATTAGTATCTGCTATATACAGCTATACAAAATGTGCTTATGCAATAGAAATACATATATATATATATATATATATATATATATATATATATATATATATATATATATACAGCTATACAAAATGTGCTTATGCAACAGAAATATACTTTTCAAAATACAGTAGTCTTTTTATATTTATAAGTGATATTAGTCAAAAAAGAATGTGTTACTTTATGGTATTAATCAAAAATAATGTGTAACTTTGTTAAATGTATATAGGTAGCATTTTGAGAATGGAGTTGATTTTTTAAAAGATAGGGGAGTGATAGGGAAAACTGCTTGATGTATAAAAACAAAATGTAGATTTCTGGCTAAACCCTTGCTGTAAAACCAGGGACTAGAGATAAAAAAGTGATGGTTGGTGAAGGCATGTATTGAACAATACATGGCTGTTGTGCAAACATCCACTTTGTAAACATTCTTGAAGCAACCACTGGAGGCAAACACTCCCCTACTGCACTAGGCTTTAACATCCACATTTTCTTATGGATGGTTAGCAACCTCATGGAAAAAGATGGTACAGCTGGCAAACAACTTACAACAAATTTGTTTGGTAAATGTAAGCCCTTCTCCCCTGGGGAATAAAAGACAGTCATGCACCAAACTCAAGAGAAATGGACTCGCTGCCCTCTGTGTTCTCCCTTGGCAAAGAAAGAATAGAGTTAAGTGGACTGATTTGGGGACAACTCAGAAACCACTTTAAAGGGGAATTTGGGTTTATTTTTTAAGGGATACAGATCCACCTGAAAAAAAAAAAAACAGGTATAATTTCCTAAACATGAGGGCCTGAAACTTTGAGATGCTGGAAGCAGAGCTGATAGCCAAAACAAACATCAGTGCCACTAAGCTAGCAAATCACATTGTAGGACAAGCAAATTAAGCAAGAAGTTCAGATGGTGGGAGGAGGTTCCTCAAAGGAAGACAGAGGTACACTACTCCTTTAAGGAGCTGTTTGACAGCTACTGCAGGGTCAGAATCTTGCTCTCTCCAAGATTATAATGGCAGAAATAGCGAACATGTGTATATATGTACAAATATATATATATATATATATATATATATATATATATATATATATATATATATATCTATATAGGTTCATTACATAATACAGAAATTCCACAATCCCGAGACTCTGAATACCGATGACCGGAATCTCGAAAATAATGAATGGAGTTTGCCGTACAGTGCGGAACGGGAACTTTGCCATTCACTCCACTGTAGTGCAATCTCGGAGTTGATATATTTAAATTGCAGGTGGTGTGAGGTGCAGAGGGGCTTGCCTAAACATTAAAATAGTTGGTTTTGTGTTTTACTTTTTTTTTTTTGTTTTAGCTTGGGATTCCGCAATCTCGAGATTGTGGTCCTCTGTTTTCACAGTCTCAGGATTGTGAAATTTCAATATTTAGTAGTAAACCCATATATCTATATATATATATATATATATATATATATATATATATATATATATATACACATATATATATATATATATATATATATATATAAAACAACTGAGGCCCATTCTGAAAACATGGCAAAGGTAAGTATGGATCAGCTAGAAACAAACCATCAACAACTGTTTCCACTTGGACTTGGACTCGGACTCAAAGGCTTGCTGACTGTAACGTTTCCTTGAAGTTTCAATAACGTCTGAGAGAACCAAGCACCACACCTTTTGGCCACCTAATCTGGACCGAAACACTAAAGGCGGAGGTGTGTCCATATTCATTAAGGATATCTACACCTCCAGGCTAGTTGCTCAGCATAATGCATCCGAGATTATCCAAGTGCAACTAACTTTGGGCAAGACCGCAATCCAAATTGTAGCTTGCTACAGATCCCCCAACATGCCACAGGATTCCCACTCCTCATTTCTTGATACACTGGAAAATATTAGGGTACAACCTAATGGCCGATTTCAACTACCCCACCATTAACTGGGAAAACTACTCATGTACCAACTCTTTTGCTCAACGTTTTCTGGAATTCATAAATTCCAACACCTTGGATCAACTTATCCACATCCCCACCAGGGGCAGCAATATCCTAGACCTGGTCATTACTAATATGGGCAACCGGTGTTCCACACCAGAGGTCAATTCCTCGTTGGTCAGATCCATCCACAAGCTAATCACCCTAGACATCCACATCCCATCCCCACCCCCCATTAGGGAAACCACCGTAAAACATTTCTCCAAAGCCACCTTCACGTTTCTTAAGACAACATATAGTAGGAGAACTAATGATGTGAGAAAGATTATTTCTAAGAATTGGAATATCTTAGGAGCTGTACTGGAAATGAAGCACTTACTCTGTGATAAACCAGGCTCTGCATATAGAAAGCATCCAAATCTAAAACAGAGACTATGTTACAAAGACCTGAATTTAATAATAACCACAATAGTGAGTAAAAATCGAATGTATCCTTGTTATAACTGCAGTTTCTGTAGCTATATTGCTACTGGCAACATTTTTAAATATCCTAAAACTAAAAAAAGAATACTCTTTTGTTTGTTATGTTACTTGTAATACCACAAATACAATGTACTTAGCAACTTGCTTAAAATGTCCTGCTTTTTATGTAGGTAAATGTACCCATAGGCTAAAAGACCATATTATTGAACACAGGTCTGAAATATGTAGACGTGTTTCATCATATTATTAATGTTTAGCAGTGAATTTGGTTTTGACCATGAGTTTAAATTTCAAGCTAGGGATGTTATATATAACAGAATCTGAGGGGGCGAGGTTAATAATATTTTTGAAACTAGTGAATACAACTGGATCTTAAGATTACAAGCAGACTGTGAACCATGTGTGGATATCGCAGATAGTCTTAAACCTGTTTTGGTAAAAAAAAAAAAATGCAATATCAATGAATTTATTTTACTAAATGTTTTATTATAAATATTTATTACATGTATTTTTATAATTATCAGGAAAGGCATAAAATGGAGCAGAATAAAATGATGGCCAGCAGTTATTAAAGTAAAACATCTTTAATGGAATCCAAATTTAAGCACTTCCACAGTTACAAAGACTGCTTCCTCAGATGATACTATTAGTCAGAAACTTTCATCCCTTAACTACAGTGCTTAACATTCCCATGCACTACCTTCCTGATTGCTTGTTACACATTTAAAGAAACATCATCATTGCTACTGCAAAAAAATCTAGTACTAAATACATTTACTAAAACTGGTTGCATTCAAAGCTGTATAATAAAATATGTAACTATAACCACATTGCCTATTTAGTATATGTATCTATACAATATGCAAATTACATATAAATAACCTATAAAAAAATAAATACATTTTTTTGTAAAAAACTTGTTACCCTGCTACTCCACCAGTATATACACATTGTTAAAAAAACAATGGGAAAAGTAGGAAGGGGTACCAGATACAAATTTTGGAGATATGATTAACCCAGACCCAAGAAAGTATTGCTTTATAAAATGGTGGTGGATCAAGGAATGGCTACCACAGTGGCAGGTAACGAATAAAATATACACATTTTAAGAGAGCCTGGAAAGCATTAAAGAATAAAACCGCGGGGTTGAGGGGTAGCTGCAGAATGCCAGCTGAGCTGCAAACACTGGGGAGACTAGCATCTTCTCTTAGCTGATGTGTATATTATGCATGCAAGTTTTATTTTCAAGACCTGAGACTACAAAAAAATCTCATCTTTTAACATGTTTTGTAAATGCTATGTAATACATAATTTCTTCATTCTAGTTTCCGTTTATATCAAACACAAAGAAGCAATGATCCATAAATAGAAATAGTTACCAGTTTGCATTGACTCCAACTCTCAATTTCCTCTGTCTCAGCCCATTCAGGATTAAACAGTAGCAAGACTCCTTTCAGAATATTGTGTACCATGGTTGGGGGCTCCTTGTAGCTCCTGAGCTCAGCAAAAGATTTCTGATCCAGTTTTATTACACATTCTCTCAGGTCTTGCAGCATGAAGCGGTGAAAGAGAATATCTACACGCTTCTCTTCATTGGTATGTTCCATTTCTATGAAGGCGGTAAGGACAGAAACAAGATTTTAGGAAATGGGAAGTAAAATGTATCCTTCAGTAACTAATGCTGCAATTAACAATTTAAAATATGTACAGCAGTGGGTCTCAAACTTGGAAATGTGACTCCAAATGGGGTAATAAGCAGTTTTCTTGGAATCATTGATGCTACACAACTTATAACTTAGTAAAATTTTCATGACATATATAGAATTCTGTTGTTTTACTAAAGCAACAAAAACTCCTGTGTATGTTAAAACAGGTTTTAATCTAATATTTTGCTCCCTCTATATAAATGCCTGTTTCTGGAGAAATGGTTAGATTTATGAAATGTGTAAGGAATGTTACTTGCATAATTACCTATAAGGCATTCTTATATTGTGCTCCTATCCGCAAAGGATGAGCTTCATCTTGAATTTTAAAGAAAACAAATCAATTTAATTTTTATATCACAACACATAAACAGAATAAAATATTACTTATAGAAATCTCTCGCTTTTATGATTGATATTTGTTGGGGTCATCGTCTTGTGTTTCAACAGGTCACATGTCTCTTTCAGTCACTCCAACAGTGTTAATTGGTGTATTTTATTTATTTATTTACAGTTTGGTAAGCAGGTTAGTCTCACTAGGCATGTTGCATATTTTCAGGGGAGACCTGAGATGGTAAAATTTGGCCATGGCATCCAGGAAATTTTCATACTCTTTTCAGTAAGTGCCATAGGATCATTTACATCCACCTGAGTCACCTCAATTCAGGTAGCTGGGATCGCAGGTTAATATCTCATCTGAAGACAGCACATTCAGGAAAGCATTATTCCTCGCCTCATGATGTACTGCAGGGTTAGTTTTTTTTTCTGGAAATGAGTCAAAGCACAGTCTTCTAACCTATGGAAAAAGAACCCACAGTCTTCTAACTTATCAAAAGTAAGGGTGCTACCTTGTTGAGCCACTGACACTGCATACTTAATCCCAGTTAAATGAATCAAGAATGATTAAGCTTTTTTTTAGTTAACTGTCATGGTACATGTGTGCCTACACATTTTGTGAAAAATGGAAGAGGAGATCAGAGATATAGCTGGCCACAGCCTTGGCTGTTACTGATCTGACCTTCCCCAGTTTAGGTTGAGGAGAAAAAAAGGGCCACTGTACTTGAGAAACAAAAAGTTCCTCTTGTAATTGAGGGCCAAAAAAAAATCTCTCCTTTTAAAACTTTAGTTAACCACTTGTATGTAGCAAGTGGCTTTCTACATACAGCTTATAGTTATATCAGTTATACCACACACAATAAGTATAGTGCTTCAGCCATGACCACAAAAGCATTATTAATATTCATTTCTGAATGCTGGCACTGCTATAATGACTGACAGGCATCTGCCGACTGCATCTCAAAACACC
Organism: Protopterus annectens; assembly: GCF_019279795.1. Taxonomy (NCBI): domain Eukaryota; kingdom Metazoa; phylum Chordata; order Ceratodontiformes; family Protopteridae; genus Protopterus; species Protopterus annectens. Next base: position 766,457,968 of record NC_056747.1, on the reverse strand, counting down.
TTGCATCCAGGCCAGCAGCCCCCTTCATCCCACCACAGCTTCTCCTCCAGAAGCAATGATAATTGAAGAAGATATGGAGAGAACAATTGATTGCATGGATGGTACCCTGCCTGGGCATTTTATTTATTTTTCATTTGTTAACTGGGTAGGTTGGTTTGCCGAGGATCCTTTTCAGCCACGATCTGGGCCAAACAGAAGATATTAAGAACAGACAAAATCATGTATTTCAAACAAAAAAACAGAGTACATAGAAAGTGTTGTACTGTATAAACAGTTCAAATCCATACAAAGAAGAAGAAATGGAAAAAAGTATATACATGTCTTATAACCTAACATATGATACATATAGTTCAAATGAATTGAGATGAAGTACATACAAGCAGGAATTGCTTTAGATGTTGTCATGTATGGATCAGAACAACTTTCCAGTACATTATTGAGTTATGCAAGACAATCAAATATTTCAAAAATAACATTTCTGAATTTTTGAGAATAATAATACAATTCTATTTACAACAAAGGAGCTGTGAAATTCAGATCAAAGCAGTTCAGATTTATAGGCAAATTGTGTACCTTGAGCAACAACTGGTTAATGTGGAGAATTAATTATGATATAATTATTGACTATGGAAAGGGTAAGGACAGTCTCTAACCAAAATGGATAGGTTAATTCAAGCACATAAACGGGAACTTGGCTACTCTTAAAATGGCCTACAAGGGCAGCTATGTTTTATATATATATATATATATATATATATATATATATATATATATATAAATATGGGTCTAGGACTATCCACTGAAAGCACATTTCACTGAAAGTCAAATGACTGTGCACAAATCACTGAAAGCACAATTCACTGAAAACACAATTCACTGAAAGTTATATATGACCTTTTCCCCACTGAAGTGTGACCCTGGAGTGAGCATATATAGTAAGGATGGGTGTGGGGGGCACCGCCCCCCACATAATCTGGATATATATTAAGTTTAGGAAAGAGTAATTTATTGAAATTGCATGTACCCATGTGTACAGTTCAAAATATTTAAAATAGGTGGGGGGCTACACCCCCCACACATCCCCTTACTATATATTCTAACTCCAGGGTCGCACTCCAATGGGGAAAAGGCCATATATACCTTTCAGTGAAATGTGTTTCAGTGAATTGTATTTTCAGTGAATTGAGCTTTCAGTGAATTGTGCACAGTCAAATGTGTTTCAGTGAAATGTGCTTTCAGTGAATAGTCCTAGACCCATATATATATATATATATATATATATATATATATATATATATATATATATATATATATATCTATATAGAGGAACACTTTATAATCTCGAAATTCTGAAATACCAAAAGATGTTGAAGTAGTGCTTCTGGTGTTGCGGTGTTTGAATGGAAGTTCAGGTAAGTATGTATGTTTAAGGGTGTTGGTTAGGAGCTTTAGTGTGTCTCAGTGTGTGCTGTGACTGTGATGTGTGTGCGTAAGGGTAATGTAGGTGTGTGGTGGTGTTTTCATGTGTTTGTCTGTGTAGTGCGACCCTGGAGTTAGTATATTTAAGTTGGGGGGTATGGGGGGTGCAGGGTGGCTTGCCCCCCCTGCTTGTATGTAGTGTAGGTTTGTGTATTTGTGTGTGGGGGGGAGGTGTGTGTGTGTGTGTTTGTGTATGTGTGTGGTGTCTGGTTAATGTAGGATTCGCAATTTCAAAATTCGCGCTTTTGGGATTTTGGTATTTAGAGCTTTCGGCTTTATGGTCCCGAAAATTCTGAGATTCGGTATTTCAGGATTATAAAGTAAATCCAAACACATACATACATATATATATATATATATATATATATATATATATATATATATATATATATATATATCCAAAGAATGCACCAGTCGACTGCCAAAGGAATGTGGTACTAAAAAAGTTTGTGTTTGCAAGCAAAAAATACCACGTATCCACCATGCCAAGAAAGTAAGCAGCTGTTTATTATTCCAAAATAAAACGATGCAGAGTAGCTGAGCACTTTCGGGTATAACACTACATATCTTTGGTTTAGATAGTATTTTACGGCATACACTTATAAAGTTTAAGATTCTTATATCCATTTAGGTTTGTAAGTAATTCAGAGCTAGAGGTAATTATTTATCTTTTATTGGCTTATAACAGTAATATCCAACTCTCACTGGTTATAAACATACCAATGGTAATGGCCATTTAACAATCTTGGCCAATGCCGCCCAACACGGAAGTGCTGGATACTAGGAACGGATCAGAATAAAGATAAGAAAAGATTTATATTCTGTTTTTTAATGCTTGTATAAGCCCACTAAGAATACTTTATGTATAATTACTATTATATAAAACTAAATAAGTAATCAATTAAATGCATATAATTAAGGTATTTATGTTTAACTAAGAAGTTACATGCCCTCAGTAAGCATAGTAAATATGGTGAGCCTGCTTTAGGAATACAGTGGAAGTAGAATTTTATCCGATATAATTATGTATGCGCCCCATCAGGCATAGTAAAAATAGTGAGCCTGACTTAGAAATACGGCGCAAATAGAGTTGTATCATATACAATCATGTATGCACTCTATTGTTTTAATTTAGTATACATAAAAGTGCTCATATATTTTAATGGACTACTGTAAAAATTTAATGAGAACAAAAGATGATCCACAGCCCTCTAAAGGCACGGCCATCAGAACAAGATTTTTCATCGGAAAAAATGAACACCAATCAAAAATTCATTTTTGTTAGGCTTATACACTGATACACAAAGTATTATGACGTTCATGATTGGATAAAAAGAAATAGATACTTTCATGATAGATACTATCCATAGGGCGAAATAGCCTAAGTATCTACATGCAATAAGTAAGGTTAATAGTTAGTTTTGAATTAATATTGGCAAAAAAGAAGTAATTATAGTTATGTATGTAGCAAGTTGTAAACGGTTAAGTACAAAAAATAGATTTTTAACAGATGCAAGCATTCTAAGATATGCATGCAAATCACTGATTAGAGTTGCCAAATGTGGTTGGTTGAATGGAGAACAAAGCAGACAATGATTGGCCTCTTTAACTAGTAGGCTCTGACCATTGGTAGGGATACTGAAGACTGACTGTAGATACGTGATATATTGTTTTAATGAATTTGCATGATATTTTAAAGTGCGAAAATGTGCAAATTTTATTGATTAACATTTTGTATATAAAGCAAGTTATTTATTCTCTTATATAGATCTGAAGAAGGGTGTTACACCTGAAAGTGCTCACCTACTCTGCATCGTTTTATTTTGGAATAAAATAGCTGCTTACTTTCTTGGCATGGTGGATACGTGGTACTTTTTTGCTCACAAATATATGTGTGTGTGTATGTATATATACACACACACACATATATATATATATATATATATATATAGATTATATATATATATATATAGATTAGACATAGATATAGATGCAAGGCTTGTAGAAAAAATTAGACTGATTAGAGCACTGGAAGGTGAGGTAGGCTTAGTCTGTACAGAACTTGTGAAAGCTAAACAGGCTTTATAGACTACTCTTCCATGAGATCTTTGAGAACAGAGAAAGTTGTGTGTTACTGATTGCTACTGAATAGACTACTGAGAAGCCTAGACTGTTTTTTGTGCAATCTTGTATTTGCTATAAAAAAATATTAAAAATTGACAGACTGGGAATAAGTATACAATTGAGGGTCCTCCAGTTTATGTGGATCATATGTTTTTGGAAATTACCTTTTTGCAAAGATCACAGTTTACAGAGGCCATTAAAGAGTGTCATAGAAACAAGATTGAGTATAAACTGTTATTTTCTAGTGTGCTTGAGGTGTTTTTCCCCCCAAAGGATATGTAGATGTTTATGGCTTCTTAATTAGCCATGGATTTCATGACAGTGAGGGATGTTGCATAAAGGTATCTATGCTACCTAATATGAAATTAAACTCTCTGGATGTAGAGGGGAAATGTGATGTGCATAGTAAGGAAGAAGCAAGAGGGCAAGTTTTCCAGTTATCTTTTGGGAACACGAGATGGGAAAATACACTGTTTTCCCTTAGTGATTCACTTTCGTGATTTTTTTTAAATAAATGGATCTTACAATAAATATGAATGGTGTTCTGGATGTAGCTGCCTGTTCTGGGAGTTCATTGTAAAAACTAAGGTGTTTGCCATTGAGATGGAGTCCCTACTGCTCTGCTTCTTTAAACACTGTTTACATTTTTTTTTAATAATGAGCTTATGACATTCGAGAGGCCCAGAATACAGTGGATGAGTGTAGTCAAAAATAGAGATTATCAACATTGAGATGTGCATTGCATGTATTTAATATTCTGAGTTTATGGTCAAGATACTTCAGAGGATATGAACTCTATGGGTGAAGAATCTGGAAGGGGATGCTAAGGACATATACATGCACACTATGCTGAACTTTTATTTAAGCATTTCTTTTTCTTATATGGACATTTTTTGCATAACAGAAAGACTATGACTAGTTGGGTGGGTATTAAACAAGCAATGGCCTGTAACACCAAACCTTTGTAAATGGTTCATTTTAATTGGATGTGAATTTTTTTCTTGTATTTGTTTAGCATCCAAATAATAAAACCATATTATTGATTCTCAGATATGGTTATGCATATTAAGATGAGGGGTATTCAACTGTTTATTTGAATTTTAATTTTTTTTTTAATGAAAGAATGAGAATATGGTCTATTTATCGTGGTGGTCTTCACTCTGGTTTATCTACTCTATTACTGTTTACTTTAAAATCTTAATTCAGACTTATTTTAGAGAGATTCACTATATGTAACACTATGTCGCAGTTGGAACTTCCATACAGATTAACTATGGATACTAGGCACTTTGTTCTAAAAGTGTAACAGGATACAAGTAGGCCAGTTTGTGTCTACACACAAGAGCAACAATTATGATTGGCATTACTTTCTAGTCCATTCATAAAATAATATTTTATGTTGACAGCTATAGTTATGTAAATATTTTGATGAAACTGACAATGATATAGTGACCAACTGATATGCAAAGTGAGTGGCACCTACACTCAAGATTTTCCCGATGATTTCAGACATTTTCTAATCAGATGCCAGTTTTAAAATCATTAACATGACCATTTCTCATTTCCAAAATTATAATTATGCAAGAATAATCTGATGAATCCATCAGAGAGAATCCATAAAGTAGTACTTGTTTCAAAATGATTGCACCGATTAGAATTTTGCACATATACATGACCTTACAGCCAACTGTTTATAATGAGAACTGCAGTTATGTGTGAATATGTTGATTAAAATAGCAAGATTAATTGTTTGTAGTACTTAGTGCTGAATGAGCATCATCTATCCTATCCTTTGGATGAGATGTTAAACAGAGGCCCCATCTACTTGAGATGGTGGTAGTACAGGTGAATCTAAAAATCACATGGCACCTATCAAAAATAATAAGGGTCCTTTATTTATACAAAGAACACATTATTTACAAACTGTTTACATATTCACAAAACATTTACATATTTATAAAATTACAATTCTCCATTTCCCCCTTTTTACTTATTACATACCCATGCTTTATTATGTCGAGCTTTTATCCTTATTACTTTTTCCATAACCACCATCTAATTTTACTCAATATCACTGCCAAGATCCATTTTCTATTGAACATAATTTCATTTATTCTTTCATTCCATGTAGCCCATATAACATAAAACAATTTTATCTATTCTTTTGACATATTCTTTACGTCTATTCTTATATCCACATTTAATCATGTCCATATTTATCTTATCCACTTTTTATATCATTGAAGAATACATAACTTTTTCCATAATTTCACAACTCTCGTACATTTTAAAGACGCTTGCTCAGCAGTCCCCTCTTCCCCACAACACAGATGTATTATTTCAGTTTTCTTTTTATATGGCATGTTTCCTTTCACTGGCACTGTATCTATTACCAGTCTCCAAATAATCTAGCCATTCTACTTTTTTATTATAACATTTCTTTAACTTTACATTCTGCTAGCTTTTCCCATGGTTTAACAAAATATCTTATTCTTATACCATATTTGTCTCTCCTTTTCAACTTCACCAATTCTTATTTTCCACATTAATATTTTTCCTGATATTTAATTTCTTCATTTATATCTTCTTTTTCTCTTTTACTCCTTTTTACTATTACCCATATTTGTCATACTTACATTTAAGCATTCTTACAACCAGTCTTTCATTTTTTTTTTTATTTATCCTCTAACACTTTATATAAATTTAATGAATCAACATATACCACTGAATTAATAAACCCTAAATTTCCCTCTATTTATATACAACATTCCTCTTTCTACTGGATTCAGTCTAGAACACCGTAAAAATGAAAAAAAATATTTGCAATAATTCCATTTCAAATACTGTTTGCAACATATGTACACTTTATAAATATGCTATTTTTCCCACTAAAACTGGATTTATCAAATCAACATTTTCCCTAAATAATAATCTATGTTTTCTAGAAAAAAAAATGTCATTTAAGGCTTCTATTATTTTTCCCGTGGAATTCTACTTACATTCTTGTTCCCAAATTTTATACTCAGACAGAGATTTAATTTATTGTAAAATATATTCCCCTATCTTAATTATATCTGCTAATAGTTTACTCTTTCCTTTGTTTAAAATCATCCCTACTGCTTCTACACATTCATTTAAATAAATCACTTTTTTTATCACATTGTTTTTTTTTGTAATTGCTATAATATCTTCTACATAAGTTAATACAACAGGAATTCATAACCCCTCAGGTGTTACGTACTCTACTTCCTGCATTTTATAATTTACTTTACATACAAACACATTAATAATTAAAGCAAAGAGTATACAACTCATTGGACATCCCTGTCTTACAACTCTCCTTATATATGCTTCCCTACTTAACCAAGCTTTTATTAAAATTTTTACTTTATATACACTGTCCTCCATAACATTTTTCATCTTCGTTACAAATCTCTTCTGTATTATTTTCATAAAAGTCTTATAATGTACAGTTTTCATTATATTTTTTCTCCTTTCTTGCAAATATATTTAAGTATTCCACTACATAATTTCTTATAAATGAAACCTTCATTTAACCATTCATTCAACATTTTTTAGAAATATTATTTTTGTCATGCTATTGCATTTTTGTACATTTCATATCCTATTCCATCTGATCCTGCTGCTTCTATATTCACTTGCCCTAATACTTTATCTAAGCCCATGTAGAGAAATCTCTTTTTCATATTCTTTAATTTCTTGTTCTGAAAACTTTATTTCCCATATTGTCTTCAATTTATTCTTTTTTTTCTTTAAACATGTCTTGTACATACTCTACAATTAATTCATAATTTGTTCCTGTGCTGTTTCTAGTTTTCCTTTTTCATTTCTCTCACTACACTATCTTCTTTTATTATTCTACTTAAATATGACAATACTTCTCTTTTCTCTTGTATAAATATTGTTGTTTAAATAATAAATCTTTAATTTTCTCTTGACTTTTTCTATACAATTTTCTTTATCAAAACAGTCTCAATCATTATTGTCTAAGCATTCCAATACGTCTTTATGTACACTCTTGTATTTTTCTTTATCCACTTTTTACATCACACTGCCATTGTAAATATTTTTATACTTAATCTTAAAAAAATACCCACCATTCAGACCAATTTTTATAGAATGTTCTCATCATATGATCCCTCCATAGCTGCATTATTAATCTATTTCTTTCTTTATACTGTTTTCTCATTTATCCTTTTTATTCCTTTGCCTAGTTTTATATAATCCTTATTTTGATTTCTTTCTAGCCATATTGCTAGATGATCTGGAAAACCTTTTTTAAGTGTTTTGCATTCCCCTATATATAATCCTTTTGATATTTTGAAATGATCTATTTTGGTTCTGTAAATACCCCTTCTGTAAGTCAATGAATTATTATCCCAGAGTATTAATTTACCATTTGCTTACACTGTTTGCATTCTTTTAATGTTTTCTCTTAAATCACAATTATAGTCTCATGTTACTATAACATTCATATTTATCACTAATCTAAACTATGGTGAAATAAACTTTTTTTCTTTTTTTACAAGTAGCATAAGTATATAATACTATAATTCTATATACTTGTTCTTTCCATTTTAAATCCACAATAATGTTTCCATTCTTACTAAAGTTATATCTAATATTTTTTCTGTGGTTTTACAAGATATTCCTATTCCAGAACAATGGTCATTTCCCAAGTTCCAAATTATCCTAGCCCCCTTCATAATTTTTCTGTTTGTAATCTTTCTTCACTAGTCAAGAATCTTGCATCTTCTAAAACAATTACATCTACATTACATTCACTACACCATTCCAAAACACCCATTCTTCTTACTATATTCTTAATGCTACTTATAGTCACAGAAAGTACTTTAAAATTACTCTCCCTTTTCCTTAACATTCTAGAAATTATAATCTTATTTTATTTTTCAACCATTTCCTTTTTTATTTCATGCTCATCCCTTTACCTATATTTTTCCTTTTCCAAAATTTTACCATTTAACCAACAGAATTATTTATTCATTTATTTTACATTTGTTTACTGGGATAGTCTGGATACATATCCATTTTCAGTGGAGGCCCGGGGAGAAAAGCTCCAAAAAGACATTCAACAAACTGTTACATTTTTACAGCTTAAAACACAAAATAAAACACAAATAAAAGAATTTTTACACAGATGTAAAACATAAAAACAGATACACAAACAAATTATTACATTTTTACTCAGATGGAAAATTCTAGACAGTATTTTTAAAAATGAGATGGTATTGACTGCCTAGTAGGCTAACATGGTAGTAGATCCAAGGAGATCATAGGATTTATAAGTTAAAAAGCAAAGTGCAGGCAGAAGTCCTCCATGTGCACACGAGTGATGGTTAGAGTTAGTCTGGATTAGAACAAGGTCATAGCCATCATTTTTTAAAGTACTGAATCAGACTTTTCTTGAACTGAGGTAGAGAGAGTTCAGATGCAAGATTAACAGGAACAGAATTCCAAGTTTTGCCAACAGAGTTAGCAAATAGAGATTTACCAGCTGTGTTGTTGGATTTGAGAGTTTGAGTCTTTCAGATGAACGAAGTCCGCTAAGGTTACTGTAGGGGGTGATGAGGTTTTTAAGTACGGCTGTATTATCTGGTTGGTACAGAATCTTGTGTGCAACTATTAGTTGATTAACCTGAAGTAGGTTAGGCAGGTAGGCATTCAAGTAGATTTAGGTTATGACAGTGATGAGTTTTGTAGGCTTTTTTCCTTTTACTACTTCCCAACTGGTATCCTCCGCATCACTTCTTTTGAATCTTCCTCCATTACTTTCTCCTTCTTTATCTAATGTTTCTTCTACTTCCCCCACTTCTAACTTTTCTTCTCTTTTTTTTCTTCTTCACTCTAATTATTATATTCAGTCTTACAATCCATCCATAAATGCCCAATTTTGTTAGATTTATAACATTTCAGTTCATATTTTCTTGCATCATGATCCAGTTTCCCACAGAAATAATATTTCTTTTTATCACAGTTATTTATCAAGTGTTCTTTTCCACAAGAAAAAAAATACTTTGGGTTGTCCCCAGTATTTTACCACATTCTTATTTCCTTCAACATTTGTCACACTTGAAATATGTATGACTTTGTCTTTTTCTACCTTTAGCATGACATTGCATTCCCATCCACCAGTCCATAAACCCCATTTGTCATAAACTTTTGCGATGTGTAGTAGTACTTTGCATACGCATTTCAAATTTCCTTTTAAAATATTTCTTTATACTTCTGTTCAATGTTGTGCATAAATCTTCTTTTTTATTTCCCTGTTAAATGCTTTTATTACATATAACTTTTTAAGGATCACAGTTGTTTTTTTTTCATATTCCCCAAGGAAATTTTCCATTGCAAAAACAGTCTCAAATATTATATTACAGAATCTCACTGTTTATAAGAATAAACGCTCTTACCTCCTGAGCTTTAATACCCAAAGGAACCATTAAGTTGTCCCAAACTTCATACTCATTCAGTTCTTTTTCTTCTTTATTTTAAATCCTCACCACATCCTTCCTTCCTTATTCTCTCTTCTGCTTTCTTTTTTTCTGTTGCTCTTCTGGCACCTTCTTTCACTTTTTCTGAATAGGATATTCTTTCCTCTTCACTGTCATTTTTAAGGATAGAGTTTGCTTCATTTCTTTCCATTTTATCTATAATGTCACCGCAGGAAACATCTCCTTTATTTTCTGGCTCACCTTGCAACATTTATTTCACTATATCATCCCACAATCCTCCTGACTGGAGGGTTGTAATAATACAAGACTCGCTTGTCAACTCCTCCTTTTTGGTTTCCTCAAAAACAACTTTAGAATCCTAAGTATTTAGTTCTCAAAATGTATGACTGTCATTTCATTTTTTTATTTCATCGCACACATCTGATTCAGCTGAGGCTGGAGGAGCTACACATTATTTATTTTAAAATGTGATATGTACTTGGGTGATCAGTATGATGTTCTATGTAGAAGTCCTTGTATCAGTTTGTCTATTACTGAGTAAATGGGTAAGATGCTGAAATTATTTTTGATGATTTTTTTAAGGCTGCTTGCATTCCTTTTTTTGTTTTGTTTTGTTTTTGTAGTTCTTAAAGAAATACTGAAGAGCACAATGTAGTTATTTGATTATACTGCGTACCTTAATTGATGGTTGTGCGTCAGGGCTGGTAACTCGGCATGTAAAATTCAACTACCAATCATTAGCGGACCAGAGTTCCGCTGTGGCGACCCCTAACCGGGAAAAGCCGGAAGACACAAACAAACATGCATATACTGCGCTATAGGATCTAAAAGACAACTGCCTGCTTCAAAGACAAGTTTTTTTTTTTTTCAATTGTCTTGCCTATTATCACAAGAGACATCCTTAAGAAACTCGTTAAAAATACCTCAGCAACTTAGCTATTCTTGCAACAACAAACACAATGATAGAAAAGTTAATATACAGAACAAGATGATCCAAGCATCTGTCCTGAATCAGATGTACTACCATCCCACAATAAATACAACTATATAGATTTTTTTTTTACTTGATAATTGGCTGTTGTTGGGATCTGTGAGATGTCTCAGTTATTAAATAAAGGTACCAGAATATTACTGATAGGCTGAACTTTAATATATGCCAGATGATCAAAAGATTATCCTGGCTAATACATTGTTGGTTATTGTTGAGAGCTGGTTTACAATTGCTCCTCCTGGTTAAGGTTGGGATCGGATAGATTGTGTGTATGGGACATGAAAACCAGTAAAGGATTAATTGACTGCATACTGATGGGCTTAATGTCAGCTTTTTGGGTATGACATGTAGGAAGACTAGTCACTGTATTATAAAAACAGTTGGGAAGAGAGGTGTCTATTATTGTGTACTTGGCTTACCAGGGGTTAAATATTACTGTGCCCCATCTCAGTATTACACAGGAAAAGGGGGGGGGGTGATTTACAGTTCTTAGATTAAAGAGATCAAAAGAGGTATCCATTACTACAGAGCTGGATAAGAGGTTTTCTTTAAAAAAATGAAAGGTCTGGATTGCATTGTGATCTTTTAATAGTCTATACACAAAAGGGTATTACAAGATATTAAATAAGAGAACATGAGGAAGTTACTTTGTTAGTGACTGGAGAATGAAAAAATCCCAGCTTTTAGTTGTCCGAGGTCAGCAGGCCAAGAAGTAAATTGCCCATTCGCCAGGTAAATGACTCAGTGATTATGGTTACTGGGTTGTGTGGTATAACAACAATGAATTATAATTTTATATTGTTAAACTGATAGCCATAATAATGAGACTCAATAAGTTGACTGGCTGTTGCCACTGGTGTATGAGTTAATCAAGGTGTAAGCACTGTTTGCTAAAATTCTGGCATATTACATCACAAAGCAAAATGTACAGAAAGACAAACTCTATCACTCTCTGGTGTGTTTCAGATTGGCTCCTATTAAGATTACTGCACAAGATAGTATATATTGTAAAATGTTTGAGTAGACTGAGTTCAGTATTTTCAATATTTTTTTCTCTCAAGTGATTATTTTTGTGCTACCTGATGGATTCCATAGAGATGCTTTTAGCTAATATTTACATTGCTGTTTACAAGATATATAATAGAGTTGACTTAATATCATCCATAATGACTGTATAAGGAGGAAAAGTGGTGGTACTGATTTAACATTTCAAAACAACTACCACATTTTCCTCTACAACAAATTAATACAGGCAGCACAGTGGTGCAGCGGTTAGTGTTGTTGCTTCACAGCAACAGGTTCTCCAGTTTGATTCTCAGCTGGGGTACCTTCTGAGTGGAGTCTGCACATCCTCCCTGCATTCGCATGAGTTTCCTCCCATATTCCAAAGACATGCATCTTGAGCATTTCTCCCCGGACCTCCGCTGAAAATGGGCTCTGTCCCAGTCAGACTTTCCCAGTAAACAAATGTTAAATAAATAAAATAAATAAAAATAATACCAAAATTCAATTCAACAGATATTCTTGTTACATATGTATTTCTGTCCTTTACATGCCTTCTGGTGACAATACAGCTACACTGTAGGATATCCTACATTGGACATCCATAACACTTCCACAACAAAAAATACTTCTAGGTAATGTCAATATCAATTGGTTGGACACAGCCTCTAACTTTTCTTCTTCCAGCATGAACTTGTACAGTTTCACACAACTAATTAACAGCACCACACATTACAGTAAGCCATAAAACTCCTAATTAGACTCTATCCTAGTATCAGACCCCAGTAAATTCACTGCCACAAGCACAATGTCAGACTCTTTCAGTGACCATCTCCCAGTTTATACAACTAGACATCTCATACTTCCACTTAAATAGCATGTTTATAAAACTACACACAACCTGTTCAAGTTTAACCTAGAGCTATTCATTACCATTTTATCATCTATTAACTGGAACATCCTAAAACTCCTCTCCATAGATGATTTATTTATTTCACATTTGTTTACCGGGAAAGTCTGACTGGACATAAAACCCATTTTCAGCGGAGGCCCAGAAAAGCTCCAATACAAACTAACAAGAACACATTATTTACAAAGTACAGTAGTTGAAAGTATTAAGCAGATGCATAATAAACATAAAAGTAATTAAAAACATAAAACATTTGGATAATGGATAATACAAACTTAAAAGTTTTATATGTTAAGTTTCTGTGATTTAGGTATAGAAAGCATCTGTAGTATATATACAAACATTGTCTAAGGTATTGTTGAAGAGTTGAGATTTGTTGAACAGTTAATTGCATGAAAAATAAAAAGACGAAATTAGAAGGGAGAATGGCATGAAAGTAAGTGGAGGACATATAGGTAGAGAAAGGTATTGAGTAAGGCTGGGAAGGAGGTAGTAAGGGAGATGTGTTAGGTGTATGTATCATACAAAGGAGTAGGTAGGTAATATGGAAAAGGAATGTTAGGTAAGGTGAGTATTGCTTAGAATATATACAGATGAGGAGTGCAAGTTGAGGTGTGGGGAAAGGAGAGGAATTAGAAACAGTTAGACAGGTGTGATAGATTACAGTAGAACACAGAGTATGTAAAGTATATGAAAAATCTACAGAGAAGGTAAGAGAGGTTTTTGTGTGAAAGCTACAGTGCAAGATACATGGTATTCAGCCAGGAGATGAGCATGTGTAGAGCCAGGAGTCAGCTAAGTGACTCTTGAGAATTTTTATTTGAACTGTGAGGGATTTGTAGCAGTTAGGATATGTTGAGGGATAGAGTTCCTAATCCTGGAGATACAGCTGGATTACAGTGAATACCCAAAACTGTTATTACATTTTGCAACTTGTAGTAGAAATTTGTCAGAAGATCTAAGGAGTCTTATTGGAGTAGGGTTGTAGTAGATTTTGAAGCGCTGAACACTACGTTGATAAATCATTGAATGGGCAGCTGTAAATTGGGTGAAGGTTATGAGATTGGGTAGTTCTAACCAATTGAGTTGACGTAAAGCAATGCATTGCTAGGATCTGTATGGGGAGTTAGTGGCAAATCTGGCAACCTTGTTATAGCAGGTTTCTAGTTTAGCTAGGTCTGTTTTCTTCGGGTTGGTGAAGATAGGAGAGGCGTATAGTAGAGTAGAGAGCAGTGGGTTGTGGCTATAGTGGAGTTGATGAGGTAGAGTTTGATTCTATATAGAGAGCCTAGTTTTATCTGAACCTTTGTAATGATTAGAGATAAATGTTTATTGAATTTCATGTTATTATCAATTGTGACACCGAAGTGTTTTGTTTGAGATACAGTATCAGTCTTGGTATTGTTCAATGAATAGATAAAAAATGAGGATAGGCAGTCAGGGGTTTTGTTATTTGAAAAGAACATTAGTTTAATTTTATTAGAATTAATAATTAATTGAGAGTTAGACAGCCAATATTCTACAGCTGAGAAGGACTGTTTGGTTATTTCTTAGACTTCAGGAAGGGAGGGTGCAGTACAGATGAGTGTGGAGTCATCTGCATACTGGTGAATGAAGATGGTGTATGATGAGAAGAAGTCAGAGAGGTGACCGGATGGGGAGGAGTAAGGGAGAGAAGTCATTTAGTAGGGATATTGAGAAGGTAAGTACTTAGTGAGTTAATTGCAGGTGGCTATGCAGTAGAGTTAGTGACTGGACAAATGACTGTGGTAGGTGTGGTTAGGTTAGAATAAATGTACAAGTAGTGGGGGCGGGTGGGAATTTGGGCTAGGGTAGGGGAGTGGAATGAGTCTGAGCTGTAAATGAATTCAATACAATTTTCCTTAATAGCCTTGCACCTCCGAAAAGGAAGAGCCTAAAAGCACATAATGCAACTCAGCTATCCAGAAAGAGTAGAATGCTAATGCAGGATACAGAAAAAGTGTAGAAAGAATAGCAAAAATATAAAACACCGCAATATCTCAAACTTCAGAATGCTGCACATTAAAAAAACAAATAAATAAAGAAGAAAACCATACTATAACAACATTCAAAACAATAGTAAACACAACCCTAAACAAATCCTGGTCAACCATGAAAGAAATCTTACATAACTCCTTTCCAAATAACTTACCACTTGAAACTGCAATAAAATTCAGCTCTTATTTCATGGATAGCATAGCATCCCTGAACAAGGATTTCCCAACATCTAATCCCAAACCTGCCAAACAACCACATATCACCACATTCACTTTCACCTTCAAACCTGTGCCCACATGCTATATAAAACTACTCTTAAACAAACTCAAGTCATGCTCTACTTCAGCTGATGACCTTATAAGAGAGTACCTTAAAACAGCAGCCAACAGCACTGCCTATCCTGTCTCAATCCTTACTAACAGGTCAATCCAGGAATCCATGTTCCGTCCCTCTGGGAAAAAAAAGGAGGAAATTCAGCAGACATCACTAACTTTAGACCTACAGCAATCTTATCCCTCCCCTCCAAAATACTTAAAATATGTATTCAAAAACATTGCTAAACTACCTCTTCTGCAGGAAGAACTCCTGTATCCCTCCTATAGCACTAATGCTGCACTCCTAACCTTTAGAGATACTCTAAATAAATCTAATGGCAAACTAGTCTCTTCTTTATTTCTATACTTGTCTAAAGCCTTCAGCACAGTTTGTCAAAGCAAACTTCTGCTTCAAATGTCCTTAATACGTCTACCTCAGCCCACCCTGTTATGGTTCAAAAGCTACTTGTCCAATAAGTATCATTCAGTAAAATGCCACTCCACTCTATCTCCATTCCACCCAGTCACCATCAAAATACCACATGGTTCTATCATTGATCCCTTCCCCTTTAACAGTCTCACCAACATCCTCCACAACAGAACATCAGACAACCTGCACACATCTCAAAAAAAAAATACTCAGGATATTTTAACAGCCACTGAGACATGGCTTTGTCATGCTCAACCTAAAAAAAAAAAACTATTTCTCCCAAAAAATTCTAGTCTCATGAAAAACAAAATGTAAACTTCTCTCTCTCTTATTAATACAACTGTTTAAGTCACTTCTCATAGCAAAATATTAGGGATGATAGTGGATAATTGTACATTCAACCTACATATAGAAAACTGCATTAAAAAAAAAAATCAACAAAAACTAGGGATGCTTTATAGAGCCGAAAACGTTTTCACTAACACAACTAAAACTTCACTTGCCACTACTTACCTCCTCTCATCATTACTTTATGGTGCCCTCATCTATACTAACTTCCAGGCATCACAAAAAGCAAAACTTGAACAATGTTTCAATAAAGTGACTAAATTTGCAACATACCCGAATGCTGAAGCTTTCCCAGGGTAAGTAAACACTTGTCCAAACTTAAACTAAATACACACTGAAGTAATTAAAACTCACCCAAGTGAGGGGGTGCACCCTCCCAACTATATATATCAACACCAGGATCACACTACAGTGGAGAAAAGTGTGTTAGGCAAGTGTTTACTTATCCTAGGAAACGTCGGCATTCGGGTATGTCAGGTTTTGGTATTTTCAGCCTTCAGTATTCTGATCTTTGTTTTTTTAAAGTCGATCCCTTGCAAATATGTGATTATAGTTTCTTGCTACGTTTTACTTTTAGTTAAGTTATAGTCATTTTCATTATTGCCTTTACCCCTACATTATGTCAGAGGATCTCTTTCATAAAATGTAGGTGGTCTCATAAAATGGAATGCAAGAAAAGCATTATAAAATCATAACCTGAAAATCTATCTTCTTCTTCTGCTTTCCACTTTTTCCCAGTTAGGGGTTGCCACTGCGGATCACCCGTCTGCTCATGAGTGGCAGAGGAGTTTTACAGTGTCGAGTTGCCAGCCCGGCGTCCAGTGTTCCATAGAAGGCACACACACGCATACACTCATGCCTAGGGCCAATTTAGAGTGTCCAATCCACCTACATCATGTCTTTGGGACGTGGGAGAAAACCGGAGCACCTGGAGGAAACCCACATGACCACAGGGAAGACATGCAGACTCCGCACAGAAGGAACCCCAGCCGAGGATCGAACCGGAGAACCTCTTGCTGTGAGGCGGCAACTCTAACCGCTGCACCACCGCGACCACCCTAACAATGAAAATTATAAACTTTTTAATAACAATAGTTTTGTTGTTGGGCCAAAGTAGTAATAGAGTACTAGTTACTGACAAATAATCCAGCTAACTGCTTGGACTGCTGACACTAACACAAGGTCTTCTTCCTCTTTTTTAGCTTTAAAATAAATAAGAAAGATCACAAGACGAGTTTCCATTTCATTATCATAGGTCCCCATCTGCATTTTAGTGGTAGTCAGCAGATATAACTTCTGCTGAAAAAGACATCAACAGAAATTTTATCAATGGCTTCATGCTAAAAAGTGATGCTAATTTTGTCATTTCTCTGCTGAGGAAAATTGCATGTTGGAATCACTCATGGTAGCCATGCCCATCAGGTCATCCTGGTTTCCTACTATTTATAGGGTCTATATTATTTCATCGACCGCTTAGTATGTCGAATGCATAAACGTTGATAACTAAGGGTCAAAAACTGACAATGTCGAACGGCAAGTTAAGCGAATTCTTTCACTGGGAAAGAATTTGCTTGGCCATTATCAGGAGTTTGCCCTTTCCCCAATGTAGAGCGATCTCAGAGTTGGTATATTTAGTTGGGGGCGTGTGGGGGGCACAGCCCCCGACATCAAGGGGCGTGAGGGGTGAAGCTCCCCACTTTGTTATGACTTGGAAGTTTGTGTTACTTTGGCATTTGGCATTCCCGATGAAAAATTTGCTTAACTGGGCGTTCGACATTGTCAGTTTTCAACCCTTAGCAATCGACGTTTAGGCGTTCGACAAGTTAAGCGGTCGATGATTTAATATAGACCCTATTTATATGCATCCATTGCCTTAAATGAATCAGTATAACAGACTCGGATGATCTTCTGCAAGACCTTTGGGGAATTTATAGAACACGCTTCCTGTTTCAGGAAGAAAGGAAGTAAAGGATGCTCATAAAAGCTATCCTATAAACACTGATTTCATCTAAGGACCTACCCATTTTTGCATGGGTGTCTAGGAGTTAACTAATGTGCTAGCTGATCTGATCAAGAATTTAGGTGCACAGCCACACCCACTTCCTTCTTTTAATTCTTCAGTGTAGATCCTTTTTCTGCACTGAAGAGTCTATAAAGGCCTCAGAAATTTGGGAAGTTCCAGACACTAAATATGAAAATACATTTCTTCCTTCCAAATATCTTTTGTCATCATTGCTTATTCTTGGTTTACAGCATGCCTTTCCTGATGGAGGATCCAACTTTTGAGAATTTTTAAAAATGTTACGCAAGCAGTTGAGATTCCACAATATTGTGCTGTCCAAGTGAAATTATGAAATGTTGGTGTATTTGAATCTCCTACACGGTTCTGCTGCATTCCCGTTATTTAGTCTATCATTAAATCTACATGAAAAGCCTTGGACAAGTTGCCTGCAGTGTCTCACAAGGCAGAGAAAGGTATCCATGGTTTTTAGGATAATCTTTGACGGATAAACAACCAGCTACTATCACTCAGAGAATCAGTTGTAAGCATGAAAGGCATATACACCTCCTCACCTTGGAACCTGCAAGAAAACACTCATATAGTCTCTCCCAGATTTGGCAGTTGGCACAGAGGGTTAAGGCTGTGAGCTGCAGTTCCATTGGTAATAGTTTGATTTCCCTAGCCCTTATTTGCCTACTGTGTGAACATAAGCAAGTCACTTAGACATTGCTCCTGGGTCATCCACAAAAAAAGACTGTGGGGGTCCAGTGGCCTACCTGGTTAACAAATGTGTAGTAGTAGTACTTTCATATCAAACTAAGCTTTTGAAGAACTTAGAAGATTGTGCTGAGACACATTACCAGTCCCTGAATGCAGTGCTTGGATTTTCTGAGAATCTTGGTCCACAACAACCATCACTGGAGTGGTACTGAGATTGCACATATGGTTACATGTCTCCTGGTTTCCTGCTGATAGTTATCAGGAGCTGAAAAACATCCCTTTCACTGGCAATAACCTGTTTAGGAAGCAGGTTAAGGAGATATTTAAGAAAGAGAGAAATCCAGGGGTCACTTTTGTATGTATTTTACTTAAAACCAAGGAGTCAGTGCCACAACAGCTCATGAAATTTGCAAGGACAGACAGAAACTGCCATACAGACCCAGGTTAGCTGCCAAGTTAATGGGTTCAACCTAGTAAAACAGCAACAAGGTCAGTACAGCTCTCCCCACAAAAAAAAAAAAAAAAACACAGATAAAAATAAAAACAACAACAACAACAAAAGGGCACACAACTGAAACCTTAAGCTGGGAAGTGTGTTCATTGCTTTTCCTGGTCTATTTTCTGTAACTTATGCAAAGTAATTTCATGGAGATTTCAGATAAATTCAGTACACTCCAAATTGACTTATAATAAAGCAAACCACAAAATAAAACATGTACAGTATAATAAATGTAATATTAAAATAGCATTCTTGAATGGATTAGTGATTAAAATTAAAGAATTCCTATGAGACAAGTAGTTCTACATAGGCCTCCTAATGATGACTTTTCATATACTGTCACAGCAGACAATTCTACAATAAGTGGAGCTATGAAAATGCAGAAAATACAGCGCTATCCAACCACATTCTTGAAATTACTAGTAACCCATTGACAGCTGATTGGAGTAACTGACACAACTTGTAGGGAATCAATGTTTTCTAGAGGTGAATGAAAGCAAGGCTGTGATGGGCAAAAGAAGTAACCAATAAAGTATTTTAAATTATCTTTAAGACTCTGCAGCCAGTGAGTAATAATCTGAGAGTGGAGATCTGCTAAAAATGGAGACATTCAGGGTTACAAGAGTAGCTTTATGTACAGGATACTGCAGCAGTCCAAGCACAAAAAAAAAATGCATCATCTATAGTAGCAACACCCTCATAGAGAAGCAGGTGCTGAATTTGGGTAATATCGTTCACATGAAAACAAGATAATTGGATAATAGTCGTCACCATATTTCTGAGTGATGATTGATCTTTGAAGATCACACTTAATATTGCATGTCTGACACAATCTTCAGCATGTTGCACTATAGTTAATCATGGGACCCACATCTGGCACAGTGAAGATGAAAATATGGTTTGTGATCATTGCCTCAATTTGCCTCAATCTTTACATATTCAACTTCAGTTACTGCATCCTCATCAACTTACAGCATGCAGGTTATCCACAAATGAATCAAAAGCAGGCACATACTCCACAGGGAATAAGGGATAAAGTTGGCTATCATCATAATATCTGGGATACCTCAGCTCCTCTCCTCAATACGATTCCCCAGGAAAATATGTACATCAGAAACAACAAACTCTCAAATACAGAACCTGGAGAAACCCATAGTACAGAAGGTTCCATTGTCTCAGAATCTGATGAGATACCAAGAAGAACCAAAGAGAGTAACATCACCTCTGGCCACCATGAGGTCAATAAAGACCCTAGTAATGGCCATCTTTGTGCTATGATGGTCTATGAACCAGAGTAAAACTGGATTAAACATGCTTTGGCTTTCAGAAATGGTTCAGTTTGTACACTGGCAGCTTGGACAGTAACAATAATGATATATGGGATAGTTTGAAAGTGGATGATAAATTCCAAAAGAGGAAAGAACCACAGATGTTAAGTCCGAAGTGACAAAGCCTCCAAGGCCTCCTTTAAAAATAGATAACAAAACCCTGGTCCCCAGAAAAGTCTAAAGCTGAAAGTAATAGGATTGAGGAAATTCAGATGCACTGTTACAAACCTGATGGATCAGGGTCTAGTCTGCATATTAAATACATATGACCATGGAAGAATAACACAACCAAAAATAATAGATGTAATTAACTAATATTCCACTCAGGTTCCAGAGAATTTAATGGGATTTTCTTACTGGTTGATTACTTGTTTATTATTAGTGTCTCTGTTTTAATTGCTTTATTATTTACAGTGTGAGCCATTTAATACCATGAAAGATCTGTGCTGAGATGCCAGGAGGACATTAAGTTTTTATATGGATTATTTTGATATTTCCAGTGGTTGTAAATACTTATAACGTCAGCTATATTGTTCTAATCTCTAGTATGCATTTTTGGGTACATGCTTGGAAATAACTCCATGACCTCAGAGTACTTTATTATTGTTGAAAATCTTTGTCTTAGCTTTTCAGATGCATATTTTGCCAGAGCAGTTGATTTAAAGAAATTCACACCAAAACTAATCAGGAGGAATTTGACTGGAGACACTAATAGGCGTGGATACCACTTGAAGGGTTTTCTACTTAGATCAATCTTATTTATAAAGTATCAAGTGACGGCCTCACATTCAGATCAAGAAAGCACCCTCCAAATGACCAGACAGCCTGGACTGCACAGCCTGTCCTCCAACCAGAACATGACTATATGCCACACTGCGCTCCCTGGTCAAAAGCGTTTTCGTCTTACTGGTGATTTCTGACAGGTGCACTGTATAGTGCCCTTCTGATCAAAGTTTGTTCTCATGAAGATAGATTAATTTCTAGCAACAAACCAGCTTTTGCTTCACTCTCATGAGACCTCAGAGTTCATGGTCTTTTGCACTTCAGTTACAAGCATATTAAAGGAGGGGCAAACTGATCCTGAGTACAGTCTACTGTCAATGACTTCTCTATAGGCAGCCATCAGGCTTTCCAGATGAATCACGCCATGGCCTTCAATGTCTTAATCAAGCACAGGAGCTGGGGTGTCCAGCACAAATGTAGGGGTACCACTTGTTAAATTGCTCAAGTTTCTGTATCACGTGAGTTCATGATTGGTTAACTTTATTAGAAAGACGTCTAAGGTAAGATGAACCAGGTGGTTGTCAGACCATGACATTGCCTTTGCCATAAGATCAGAGGTGAAGTAATTAGTCAGCACATTGATTCCAGTGAGAAACCTTTTAGAATGTCTTGCATTAGCAGTTATCCAAACAAAACTGAAATCTATTATAACAGACAAGAAGTCTCTGGTTCCCAAAGAAAAGGCAGAATACTTTTTAAGGCTTCTTCTCCAGTGACATTCATGAATATTACACACTGTGCCTTTCAGAGATCTCAGCTGATTTACTTATAGTGACAAATAAGATGAATTTCTGGACCCAAAGCATCCAGTTTTCTGCTAAATACATTTCCAGTGAAGGAATTCCTGGTGACTACATTTGGAACATATTTCCTGCTGATTATTATATTTTGTACTTTAAAAGAGAAGCTCTTGAAAGCAAATGTATTTCTTCACTTTTCCAGATGAATTTTTCTTCTTCTGGTAAATCTTTCTTTACTTCTGGCGGCTAGTTATTCATTTCTGACAATATGTCATGTCAGGAGGCTTAGTAAACAACACAGATACACTTATGATGTAGTCTAGCCTCATTAATGTCTTTTTTTTTTCTAGAGAAGTCTTAGTTGGAAAGTAGTGCGTGTCATATGGCATGCAAATTACCATAGCTAGCTCATTAACATTAAAGCCACACATACCCCATATCTGCTGCTGTGGTGGCATAGCAGGAGAAAGCTATAACTACGGCCCAGGCAACCCGGGTTCGATTAGCAGCTCAGAATACTGGCAATGTGGAAGGGAGGGTGAGCATGCCCATCCTGGATTGGAAGGTGGTACACAAGCATCTCTCATTCATGATCCCTGGTGGAGGCCAGAGACATCACTATAGAGGGGGCCGTAGTGAGTGGGTGGGTGGGAAACAGGCCTTGTTGAGCTGATGTGGAGGCAGGCAGATATTCTGTTTGCTCATATTGTATGCCCAACCTGGAGCAAACCACACAGTCACAAGGGAAGGGAGGAATGGGTAGGTCATACTAAGAAATGCCCCCTGGATGAATGTTCTGACGTGCCCAGCACACCTTACCTAGGATCTATGACAAGCCCCAGCAATATCACAATATTTCCAGGGGCAAGGAATTATCTGGAAGTCCTGGCAAGGATGGTGTACGGGGGGCTGCACCGGTACTCATAATAGAAAGGTAGAAAAAAAACAAAAAACAAAAAAAACCCCATATATCCAATGTCTAACAACATCAGTGAAACTGTAACCGTCCTGAAGGGTGAAGTACCCCACCCAAAAAAAAAAAAAAAGCACATCTTGCTCGGAAATTGTATGGTAGGAAAGTCCAATATTTTTGTCCATAAGTGTTAAAATCAGTTTACCCTCTACAGAATGGATGTTTATAAAAGAAAATGAGATGATAGGCCCATGATAGTCAAGAGGACATTAAAGGATTAATTCAAAATGAAAATCTCACAGTGTTGTCTTAGCCTACCTTGCTTCCCCTTCTGAAACAGGAAACTAGTTCTGAACCTACCTTGCTGCCTCTTCTGAAAAAGAAAACTAGTTCTGAATGGCAGATGTACAAAATAATTAGTTTCACATACCCATTAATCTGATACACAGAAGGTTTCTTAGATGTCAGTTTAAAGGTCCAAACTTTCAGTTCAAGACCTTTATCAAATGTATTTACCCTAGCCCTACTACAGCTTAATTTTGAAGGCAGGAAATGAAAGATGTTCATAATTATATTACTGTTGCAGTAGCACAAAGCCATATGGGATGTATCCTGCCAAGTATCGAATGTTTGGATAGTATATAGAGACTTTTGGGCACCTTCCTGTACATGGTATATTAACTGGAGCAACAGAGTGCTGGAATAAAAAGACATACGGGCACCAAAATTCAGAACTTTCATGCCATTTAAGAGTTCAGTTAGATGGTTATCTACACTGTGACTTAAGTTTTCAATGGTCGGCTTGTACATTAGCTTCTTTGCTGATATGTACTTCTCAGGAGACATTTCTTTTAACAAAACATTTGTGGTAAAATTCTTCCTATGTATAGCAGAGAAGGTAAATGTCAGTGTGACAGACAAACCCTATACATAGATTGTCTTTTTTTATGTAGGAGAGTTTCACAAATTCCGTTCCTCTGAGATTTGTCTTTCATTCACCCCTAAGACAATTCACAGTCAGCTTAACATATATTTCTGGACAACAAACTCCAAAATACCTCACTCAGTCTTCCATGGAAACCAGCTCTACATTATCAGACATCCCCTGTCAGGTAAGGGAGAAGAAAACAACAGTCAAAGAGGATCCCACATTTAACCTGCCTTCTGCTTTTGTGTTCCAGTCACAGACCAGTGAATCTGCTGTGTCTATAACTGAGTCCCCAATCCATCAATCAGATATCCCTGACCCTTTAAGTGTTGCTCACCAGTACACTGCTAAGTATCAGGGGCCTAGCACGTCCTCTAAGACAAGATGTCAGGGTGATGTTGAGAAAGAAACCACCACTTTCCATTATCTGAAGATCTGGACAGAATATGTCAAGTTGTAATAAAGGAGGAGGTAGATGATTCCCTTATAGAGGTCTGGATGTCCAGTATATACAAAATAATCAAACTAGATAATCCAAGAAAAAAAAAAGTTTCCAAAAACCAAAGCACTTTTGACCATCATCCACTTCATCTAGTGTTAAGGTTCAAGGGATGAATGACATACTCCTGCTAAAGGGCTTTTTAGACCATTTCAATCTTTTCAATCATCTTACTATTTATTTATTGCTTTTGCTGACCAGGGTAGTCCAGTTGGGCTCTGGTAGCCTCTTTTCTAGATGCGTCAAAATAGGCAATTTTATACTGGAGAGAAAAGTGTAAAGCTTAATGTTGCAATATGGATATATGGTCAGCTTGCTTGCCACTACTTTTTGCTCTGACAGATGTAAGATGCTTTTAGGGTTAAGGAATGCAGCTACCTCCTAAGTCTTCACAGACAGCCTGCACAGAGGGTATGACTTGGTGCCTCCTTCCTTGTTTATGTACTACATCATTACACTGTTGTATGTAATTACCTGAAGATGTGCTAGGGACAATAGAAGATGAGGAGATTTTAAGGCATGGATCACAGCCCACATCTCTTTGGTCAGTCGGTCTGAGGTGTCATCAATGAAATTACTCCAAGTAAAATATGAGGTACCTGTAGTTACAGAGTGGCTTGAAGGTAGAGGAGAAAAGGGGAGACCTGGATTTACTTCTATCTGTAGTCTCCACTAGTGCAATTCCTTTTTTACAAAACTCAAGATTGAAATCTAATATTCCAGAGGATGCAATTGTTGGGTCCATGTTTTTTTTTTTTTTTTTTTTTTTAAACAGATTTCTTTCTCATGTGCAACCTGGTTAGAGGAATCATGTGACTCACAGAGGCCATAAACCCAAGGATCCTGAGATATTATCTGGCTGAATTCTGAGGCTGATTTGAAAAGCTCATGAAAGTTTCCAAATAAAAATCCACCTTCTGTGTCAAAAATGCCTTTTGCTGCAAGTGGTCTGTGACACATCCTAGAAAGACAATCCTGTGTGATAGAGTCGAGAAGGATTTCTGAACATCTATCTGGAGCCCCATTTTGGTCAGAAGAGAAAAAACACTGCAATGACGACATCTAAGAAAAAAGACTCTGCAAACGTAAGCAAGTCATCTAAATAAGGATAGATGTGAATGCCATTTAATAGATGTGAATGCCATTTAATCTGACATGAGCAGTATCTGGAGCTAGACACTTTGTAACCACCTTAGATCTTTTAGATCTAATGTTAATAGTTTCTTTGGGGACTGAGAGTTAACAGATTCTGAAGGGTCAACATCTTAAATTTTGGAACTTTCACATACAGATTTAGAAAGGAAAGATCTAGAACTGGTCTCCATGAAGACTCCTTTTTTGGTACCAGAAACATTCTGGAATAGAAGCCTTTGCCCCTTTGATTTAATGGTACTGATTCTATGACTCCTAGGGTAGGTAAGTGCCGACGAATTTAAGGAATACATTCTGTTTAGTTCAGAGGGGGGAAAGAAACACTGCTAAAAGGAAATAAGAACGTTCCATTTTTGTTGTCCATCTCACCTTCATTCATTGCTCCGACCATCGGTTCCGACTCGGCCTAATTTAAAAGCTCGAGAGCTTCCATTGGCTAGAGGCTATGCCCTATCCCATGATGCACCGGGAATAATACCCAGATCTTGTTTGCAATAAAAGACATAAATATCAAATAATAACAACTAGAATATATCAGACCCAGAAGGGAATCCAAGACTCCATAATCCAATTAGAGATAAAAGTAATCCGCCCGATCCTCCAGGAGCGAAGGAGGGGGAAGGAGGATGGGATGCAAGAATGAAGGTGAGATGGACAACAAACATGGAACGTTATGGCGAGTACATAATCTTCTTAATGTTATGTTGTCCTATCTCGCCTTCATTCATTGCTGGTTGTCGAAAGTGTCCCTAGCACCTTCTTTCTTGGGTAGCTCAAGGAGAATAAACTCTTCAGAACAGTGGACCCAATGAAAGCCCTGCTCCAGGTGGCCATCTCCACTTTGTAACAGCACATCAAAATAATGGGCATACTTTCTCCAAACTAAAGGGGTGGCGTAAGCCACAAAACTATGGGCTAGGCTTATAAATGCCCTCGGGCAGATAGCCTAGTATGAACCTATGAACCTATAAAGGTATGAGGCCTGACCCATGTGGTCACTGCACAGATCGAATCCAAAGGTAGTCTGGACTGGAAAGCAAAATAAGTTGAAATAGCTATTGTGGAATGGCCCTTCACTTTGCCAGATAATTGTCTGTGATAAGAACTGTATGTAAATGAAATACAATCTGTGAGCCATTTTGACAGTGTTACTTTAGAAGCTGGCAATCCTTTCTTTTGATATGAAAAGAACACAAACAATTGGTCCGATCTTCTGAAAACTTTAGTCCTATGCATGTAGAAGCATAACTGCCTATGTACATCCAACTGGTGTAATCTATACTATGCCCTGTTGCAATAGGTGGGAAAAAACACTGGTAATTTGATATAGTGGTTTAGATTGGTCTCTGAGCACACTTTCAGGAGAAAGGAAGGATTAGTACATAATGAGACCCTGTCTTTGTGAAAAATTATGTAAGGAGGATGTACAGAAAGAGCTTGAAGTTCAGATTCTCATCTAGCAGAGGTAATAGCGACTAAGAAAAGTGTCTTCTATGACAAAAATTGTAAGTCATAAGATAATACTGGTTCAAAGGGAGACAAAATTAAGGATGAGAGAACGAAATTTAAATCCCATGGGGCTGGAGGCTCTCTGACTGGGGTTCTCAGCAAAAAGGTCCCTTTCAGAAAGGCCTTACAGAGTTTGTTGGACATGACTTTGAGCCCCATTTCCCCAATGTGAAAATCAGAAATAGTGGCTAGCTGGACTCTAATTGTAGCTGCTGCCACAACCTCATTAAAAAGTTTTGTGAGAAATTCTAGTACTGCTGTATTGGGGGCCATAAAGGGATCTATATTGTTTTTGCAGGCCCAGTGTGAAAATCTCTTTCATTTGTTAGAGTTAAGTTTCCTAGCGGCTTATGAGAAGAAATCAATATATATCTAACTGCCGGGGAAATGTCATGGAGCCTGGCTATCTGTAGAACTGCAGCAGCCATACTGTGAACTTTAGGGTCTGGATCGATGGGTCAGCAGGTCTGGAACTGGGTCCAGTGACTTCCCTGGAGGGGAAATCAAGGCAAAATAGCTGCTGCACTTGGTGTTCATGGACGTGGCGAAAAGGTCGCAGCAGGGGTGGCCCCATCTGGGAAAATCTCTTCCGCAACCTCTTGTTTTAGGGACCACTCATGTGGCATCAGAATGGCTCTGCTGAGTTTTGTCTGCTATCACATTGGATTTCCCCAGGATGTGCGTTGCTTTCAGAAACCGTTGAGAAGAGACAGCCCATTGCCATACTCATTGAGCCTCCCAGCACAGGGGATAGGATTTGTTTCCTCCTTGTTTATTTATGTACCACACTACTGACATGTTGTCAGTCTGATCTGCAATAGTTCCTATTGGCAGAGAGTCCTGGAATGCTTGCAATGCATAGAGCACAGCGCTCATCTCTAGGATATTGATATGCAAGTGGTTCTCGTGTTCCTGCCAGATGTCTTGGACAGTCTTTCCCAGATAATGCCCCCCCCCCCCCAACTGATCTGAGAAGCATCTGTGGGCAGTGTGGTTGTTGGCTGTGGAAAAATGAATGGACCACCCACAGATAACTAATTCGTTTTGAGCTATCACCATAGGTCCTTCCTGCAGGACTCTGTGATAATTATCTTGAGAGATGGGTAAATTTTGCATGAACCATTGGGGAAAAAGTAGCCATTGAAGAACTCTCATGTGCAAATGGGCTAAAGGTACTAAAATGATTGCTGCTACCATGGTGTCCAGTACCTTCAAAACAGTCCTTGCGTGAACCTTCTTTTTGGTTCCTTATGACCTGACAATGTAGGGACTAAATCCTCTCGGGGGTAAGTTTGGCAAACATTTCTCTTGACTCTAACTCTGCTCCTAAGAAAATAAGATGCTGTGAAGGCAACAAGGCAGATTTTTTGAAATTTATTGTAATGCCTAGCTTGGCACAGAGGTGAATGGTTTCATCCCTTGCTTGAACCAGTAGATGCTTGAAGGTGGCGGTCAAGAGCCAGTCATCTAGGTATGGAAACACATGGAATCCTAGATGCCTCAAGCAAGCCGTGACCACTGCCATGCATTTGGTAAACACTCTGGGGGCTGTAGTGAGACCAAAGTGCAGGTCTCGAAATTGGTAGTGACTGGCTATCAGCCAAAAGCACAAATGTCTCTGGGATTGCCTGTCCATTTTTATGTGGTAGTACGCATCCTGGAGATCTATTGAGCACATCCAATCATCTTTTCCCAAAAAGGATAGTATTAACTGCAGTGTCACCATCCAGACCTTTGATCTCTTGATGGACTTGTTTAATCTGCTGAGATCCAGTATGGGTCTCCAGTCCCCTGTCTTTTCTGGAACTAAAAAGAACCTTGAGTAAGTTCCGGATCCAATCTGGTCTACGGGGACATTTTGGATGACTCTTCCTTTCTAGCAACGTCCGAACCTCTAAAGTTGCAAGGTCCCTTTGACTGGGTGGAATGTCTGGGACGGTACATTCTCCCAAAAGAGGAGAGGAAAAGGGTATGTAATAACCTGTGGATATGATCCTTCATACCAATTTGTCTTGAGTGATTTCTAGTCAGGCGTTTGGGTACAAGGACAAGCGTCGCCTGACTGCCTCCAGAGACTGACAGGTGGGCCTCCATTCAGGAGCACTGAAAGGGCTTCCCAGGGAAAGATTCCCTGTCACCCCGGTTCTGCGGACTCCCTCTGCTGCGAGGATGGCATCTTCCAATGTTACTTTCTCCTCTGACCCTTTGGGAAGAGTCACCACATGCATCAGGAAATACTCTTTGGGATTTGCGGAACCACATTTTTCCTACTCTCTGACCTTTGGGATAAGGTCTAGTGGGGGCAAAAAAACAGACTCCAACAGCAGACAGAGTTTTTCCCTCCTGTTCGCGCCTGGTAAAGGTCTCTAACTGTTGGCCTGAACTATGACGAACCATCAAACGGGGCATTAGTGAAGGAAAACCTGAAGGGTTCAGTAAAGTTACACAGATGCATCCAGGAATGCCTTCTTACGGAAATTCCTGAAGCTTCTGCCCTACTCGCTCCATTGGCTGCATATGAAATCAGCCGCATGGAGGAGTTAATCACAGAATTTAGGGTAGAGACCTGAGAGAAAACCTTATCTGAAACCCCAGCAGCTACAGTACCCTGCAGGGTATCTCCTCACTCTTTCAGGTGATCCCTCTGAAGTCTGGAAAAATGGGTCAAGTAATTCAGCGATCACAGTGTAAATGCCGCTGACAAGAAGGTACGCTTTCCATACCTGTCCATCGTACAAGAGTCAGTGGATAGACAGATGAGGAAGCTTCCAACAATTCCATCTTGGTGCCTGCCGCCACCATCATCGCATCTACTAGGACGCGTTTTGTCAAAAACTCTGTGGGAGCAGTAATGAACTTGTTAGGCCTCCTTGGAACAGGATCCACTGTATCGGGAGAGACCCACACCTTTCGAGCAATAACATTCATTAATTGGTCAAAGTGAGGAGACACCCAAGAGGCAGTAGGGCGAGACCCAAAACATTCCAAGTACACCGACTCGTCCTTTGAAGGATTGGTGAGCTTCCAGCTGCCCCTCTGCTTAAAAACCTCCAGGATGTCTGCAAATGAGACATCTTCTGAGGGGGATCATGGGGATCCTTCTGAATCATCCAGGTCAGTATCTGAGGTGATAGACTCATCCAGGGAGTTTATGTGCTTCCTCTTACACAACCTCTTCCGAGGGACCTCCTCAGAGGGGTACTCTGGGGAAGCTTCGGAGGAGAGTGTCTCATCCACAGAGGTTTCCTGGGGCTCATGGTCTCTACATTTAGGGTGGAGCGATGGTGCTGAGACTGACACAGGAGCTTTTGGGGGAAGAGTACTCAAACCCAAGAGTGGAGCTGTCGGAGGTGACAGCATTCTCTCCATCAGCTGGAAAGCTCCCCTCACCCCGCTCCGAGGATGTCCCCTGCTCTGAAGAACTGAGAGACTGGTCGTGAGGCAGAATGGTTGGCTCTGAAGATGATGTAGGAGCTGAGCTCAACCGAGTCGAAGCCCCGAGAGGAAGAACCAGCTCGGATGGCTGTCCAACCCGACTCCCCTCCCCGGACCAGAATGAAGAACGTTGGCTCCTAGACTCCCCAGATTCTGACAGAACTGAGGTAGTCAGAGCGGATGTCAGGACCAACGATTCTGTTGGAGGTCTCGGTTCCAACGCTTCCACTACTATCGGGCTCGAGCCCTCTGGCTCTGAAGCCACCGATCGGGTCAGAGGAGGAATCAAAGAAGGTGATGGTGTCAAAGTCAGCTCTAGTTCCTTATGGGTTGGAGTCGACAGAACTTTTGCCAGAGCCAGTGTATGAAGTAGTCTCCTCACCACCCACTCTACTTCATCGTCAGACAGGCTCCTGGAGGAACGGAAGGACAAGGAAGGTGATCTCATCCTTTCTCAGAGTGGAGATTTCAAGGTAGGAGTAGTTGGTTCCAAAACTGGGGACCAAGTCTTGACCTGAAACTCTATCATTTCTGTGACCACAGATGGAGCCGAAGAGGTAGCCTTTTCGGAGCCAAGAGCCCTTGGTTCCGAGCTTGGAGATTTTGCAGCAATGTTTTTGGCGGGTTCTGAAGTCGGATTGATGCTAGAGTTCTTTTTCCTGATTTTTCAGATTTAGAGGAAGAAGGAGGAGATTGGGAAAAGGTTTGGAGCTCTAAGACCCTTCCAAAGCCTATGAAAAAGGAACCTTAAGTAAGCCTGTCGCAATCAACTTGTTCTTGTGTTCAAGAAGCACTCTACTACTGAACGCATGGCAGAATGCACAAGATTCCTGCAAATGGAGGGCACTCAAGCAATAAACGCAACTGGTGTGCCCATCTGTTAGAGACATCTTTTGACTACATTTGTTACACTTTTTGAACCTAGACTGCTTGGGTTCTTTCTGATCCTGAGACATAAATGAGCACAACAAGATAAAACTAGTCTAAAGCCTTTTTTTTTTTTTTTTAACTTGTTACCTCACAAGTAAACAAAATACCACAACTCCTACACTAGGCAGGACAGTCTAACAGGAAGTAGTAAACTATAACAGCTATAGCTACTGCAACGCACTGCAAAAAACTAGGCTACAAAGTATAGACAAGCACAACCACATGCAGGAGAATATTGACAGAAAAACAGATTCTCCTTGCGACTAAGGGAACACAATAAGGATGTAGGAAAGCAGCCTTCTAAGTTAAACAGGCCACTAGGACCCCTCTAACTTAAACAAGCTCCTTAAGGGGGAGGAAAGTTCTCTAACTAAAAATGAGCTTGAGGCAGGATAGGGAACTATAATGATACAAGGGGAAGGCCTGATGAGAAAACGGCGATGGCTAACAACACAGAAGTACAGAGAAAACACAGACTACAACTCCTAACAACAACTAACAAAGGCCTAAACAGAGATTAACAATCAAAAAAGTGAAATATTAGCTACAAATACAGAAAAAGAAGAAACTTAGCCAAGAGCCAGCCAGAAGTCACCCGATCTGCTTGAGCGACAAACGAGATCTGGGTATTATTCCCGGTGCATCATGGGATAGGGCATAACCTCGAGACAGTGGAAGCTCTCGAGCTTTTGAGTTAGGCCCAGTCCGAACCGATGCTTGTTTCCGAACTCAACCACCAATGAATGAAGGTGAGATAGGACAACAAACATTATTTGTTTCCAATGCCAACTCTATCCCTCTGAATCCACTTTTAACACACAAGAAACTGAAAGAATCTCTTGGCAAAGGGAAGGTACAGAGCTGATTGCTGGTACAGATTTTGTGAGATAGGGGCAGAAGGGCGTGGGGGGAGAATGTTTGTATAGTCAGTCTGAAGTAGTAGACTGTCTATTTTTAAGAAAATATCTTGTTTCTTGTTGTTCTCCTCTTCCTATATCTTTTTTTTGCTCCCTGTTTGACTTGAGAAGGCAGGGGTTGTTTGTTTTGTTTCTTAGATGGGAGAGAGGATCTGGAAGATTTGTAATGGGGGGGTGAAAAATTCTAGAAGCCCCCTGTATTAATTGCCATGTCTCGTCAAAATGTTTAAGGCCCCAAGAAGCAGATGAGCCAAACAACCTCCTTAGCTAAGAGTGAATTTACAATTTTACACATTACATCATCAAAATATGTTTCATTATGTACCCAGGCACATCTCCTAAATACTGTAGCTGTAGCAGTAGCAGCAGCCCTAGACACAATCATACACACTCCTTAAGGCATGTTTTGATACCTGAGAAATGTCAAAAAGTACAGTTTTGTACCTACCATAAATGTAGATGTTCAAAGATCCACATTGCTGCAGTCCTTACATATGGGTAGTCCGCTGTCCTCGGTCGGCCCGAATACCAAAGTATTAGGCTGACGTCGGTCAAGGCGCTTAAAACTGACATCAGGACGTCAGGGTACAAAAGCGCATGACCGACGTCATTTCCTCAGTCTTTTCTTGCCCCAGATGTCAGAAGGCCCTAACAAGACAGGCCAAAGCCAAAAACCAGCAAAACCCAACCAACCACCCGTGCACTAACCATATTTACAATATGTACAACACAAACCACACCACCACCTTCAACAACAGAGGGAAAGGAGGGAGGTATTGGACTGCAGCAATGTGGATCTTGAACATCTACATTTATGGTAGGTACAAAACTGTACTATGTTCTTCATCTCACATTGCTGCAGTCCTTACATATGGGTAGAATCCCAAAGCAGAGGTAAGGGAGGATGGCAAAACTATAAAGCATTAGGAGCTGCCAACATGCCTTGTAAAATTGCAGTTGCAAATCCAGCCCTAGATTTAGAGTAAAGTGGAAGGTGGTAATGCTTAGAGAAAGTATGCACTGAACTCCAAGTAGCTGCTTCCAAAATATCTTTAGTAGCCACCCCCCTTAAAAAGCTGTAGAAGTGGCAGTAGCCCTAGTGGAATTAGGCCTAATCCCAGCTGGAATCTCCTTACCATGATGGGAATAACAGAAAGCAATACAAAAACCAATCCACTTAGAAATAGTTTGTTTTGAAGCAGGTTTGCCCTGAGAACCCAAAGCAAAAGAAACAAACAACTGCTGAGACTGCCTGAACCCTTTAGTTCTGCTCAAATAATATCGCAACTGTCTGTGAATATCCAAAGTGTGCAAAATCTTTTCCCCTTTATTTTGGGGGTTTGCATAAAAAGTAGGCAAATGAATAGTTTGGTTTAAAGCCACACTAGAAACCACTTTAGGCATAAAAGAAGGGTTAGTACGCAAAGACACCCTATCCTTGTGGAAAATTAAGAAAGGCTCAACTGCCATAAGGGCCTGTAATTCAGAAACTCTTCTCGCAGAGGTAATGGCCAACAAAAAAGCAGTCTTCCAAGATAAATATTTCAACTCTGCCGATGCTGCATGCTCAAAAGGTTGTAGAGTGAGTTTCTCCAACACAAAATTGAGATCCCAAGCAGGAGTAGGAGCTCTACATGGGGGTCTTATATTCTTTGCCCCTCTAAGGAATTGCTTAAACAAAGGCTGAGAAAATAATGGTGGGTCACAGTCATAGTGAGCAGAGATTGCTGCAGCATGAACCTTTATAGAGGAGAAGGACAAACCTTTGTCCAATAACTCAGTAAGGTATTGAAGTGCCACACTTAAATTAGGTTTAGAAACATCAAAGTCCTTTGCTGTACTCCAAAATAAAAATCTCCTCCATTTATCTGCGTAAACTTTCCTTGTACTAGGCCTTGTTGTTGTGGAAGCTGAGACCCTCCAGGGTTTAAACCAGAATATGCCAGGCTGTCAGATGTAGAGAATGAAGTTTGACATTGAGTAAATGACCGTTCTCCTGAGACAGCAGGTGAGGAATCGAAGGCAAAGGCCATGGAGGCTCCCGTACCAGACTTCTCAGTAATGGGTACCAGTGCTGTCGAGGCCAATCTGGAGCTATTAAAATCATGTTTGGCTTGTCCTGTCTGACCTTCAGCAGTACCTTTGGGAGGAGAGGCAGAGGTGGAAAGGCATACACGTGAAGATTGCTCCAATTGAATGAGAGAGCATCCACTTTCCAAGCTGAGGGATGAAATCTTTTTGTGCAAAACTTTGGCAGCTGGTAATTTAGTGGAGAAGCGAACAGATCTATGTCTGGAGTTCCCCATAACACTGTCAACCTCTGGAATACATGAGGATCCAATTTCCACTCGTGGGGATCCATAATTTATCTGCTCAACACATCTGCTAAGGAGTTCTGTGCTCCTGGCAGAAACCTTGCCTGAAGATTTAGCTGTAAACTAAGAGCAGTCTCCCACAAAATCATTGCTTGTCTGCATAGAGGATAAGAATGCGTTCCCCCTTGCTTGTTGATGTACCACATGACAGTTGTGTTGTCTGTTTGAATCAACACCTGCCCTGGAAGAAGTAAATCCTTGAAAGCTATCAATGCAAATTGGACTGCTAACATCTCCTTCAAGTTGATATGTAGATGTTGAAGTCTGGCAGGCCACGTGTCTTGTATCCATTTTCCATTTAGATGAGCTCCCCAAGCTTTGTCTGAGGCATCTGTCGTTAAAATCTGACTCGCCTCTGGCGGGTCACAGAGAGTCCCTTGTTTAGGTGACATTCCTGAGCCCACCACAAAAATTCCTTTTGAATGCAAGGTATTATTTGAATGACAGTGTCCAAATCTTGGCAGTGCTGTGTCCATACATTCTTGAGATACCATTGTAGCTTCCTCATATGCAGTTTGGCATTGGGAAGTACCAGAATACAAGATGCCATGAACCCCAAGGCTTGAAGGACTGTCCTTGCAGTCAGCCTGGACTGATGAGACAACTGGTGGAAGTAAAGAGAAAGATTCTTTTGTTTGTCCGGGGTCAAAAAGGCCATCTGGGATGCTGTATTCAGTCTCACACCCAGAAAGCACATGTCCTGAGAGGGTACTAGACTGGACTTTATTTCGTTCACATAATACCCCAGGCATCTTAACACTACCATCACATACTGTAAATGATGAAGAAGTTCGTCCTTTTCTTGGGCCAATATCAGGCAATCGTCCAAATAAGGATAGATCTGTATTCCTCTTAGCCTGAAGAAAGCTACCACTGGAGCCAGAACCTTCGTGAACACTCTGGGCGCAGTAGATAAGCCAAAGGGCAATGCAGAGAACTGATAATGTGAAGTCTCAGCCCGAAAACGCAGAAACTTCCTGCAACTGGGCCTGATAGGAACATGAAGGTAAGCCTCTTTGAGATCCAGAGTCACCATCCAGTGATCTTTGCCCAGCAGAGGTAAAAGCTGTTGTAACGTTAACATTTTGAACTTGGGAATGTCCAGATATGTGTTGAGGATGGATAAATCCAAAATTGGTCTCCACATGTTTCCTTTCTTTGGTACTAGAAACAGGCGAGAATAAAATCCTAGGCCCACTTCTGGCAGAGGAACCGTTTGTATGGCCCCTATTTGAAGTAGTAAAGAAATTTGTTTTGAGCCTCTAGTCTTTGCTGAGGAGGAACGTCCGGCATGCCTTTGAAAGGAGGCAAGGTATGGAAATAAAACTTGTAACCCTGGTGTATGATATCCAATACCCATTTGTCTTGGGTAATCAACATCCAATTTTCCTTGAAGAGTGCTAACCTTCCTCCCAAAGGTGCTGCCAGGCAAGAAGGATCTGGCAGCTGAAAAGTAGGTCATTGGGCCTGTTTACGAAAGGACTGGCCCCTGCCCTCACCGAAGATTGTGCAGGTGAACTCCTGTTCTAGGCCTGAAAGAACTCTGAGCTCTGCCCCTACCACGTCTAGATCTACCCCTAGACTGAGAATCATAAGAAGGATACGTCCACCCCTTAGCAGGCCAATTCCTACTAAACTTCGGAGGCTGAACTTGCAAAAAATCCTTAACAGCCTGCATAGACTTAGCCTTGTCTTCCATTTTCTTCAAGACTGATTCCACAGGTGAACCAAACAACACATCAGACTGCAAAGGAGCATCCAAAATCCTTGTCTTAACATGGTCAGATAAATTCTGATCCTTTAACCAGGCGTGCCTACGAAGAACTGAGCCAGTGGCAGCCACCCTAGACGAGGCCTGCACAGCATCAAAACCACACTGTAATGAATGCTTACCCACTTGTTCAGAGACATGCACCAAATCTTGCAACTCTTTACACTCAATGCCTTCCGCCAGAGCATCCACCTTAGACTTCAATTGAGAAAGAAGAAAGTTTTGATATTTCAACATATGAAACTGGCAATTCAAAGCCCTCATAGCTAAGGTAGAAGAGGTATAGACCTTCTTTCCCCATCTATCCAAAGCTCTGGCTTCTTTATCTAGAGGAACCGGATTTTTTACAACAGAGGCCTTGACACCCTTAGGTCCCTGACTAATAGTTTTTGGGTCCGCCCTAGGACTCTTATAAAGATATTTATGAGCCTCAGGCACCCTGTAATACCTATCCGGTTTAACAGGAGCAGGAGGCAGAGAATCAGGATTAAGTGAAGCCTCTGCAAACACATCTTCCACAACATCCAGAACAGGGGGTATAGCCAAGGGCCTATGTTGGGGTAACAGCAAAACTCCTAAGCCTTTTCCTAGAATCAGAGAAGTCCTGACCTTCCCACTTAAAATGTTCCCTCATAGAATGAAGTGTCTCTGAAAAAGAAAAATCCTCTGGAGGAGAAGCAGAAGGAGTGGAATCATCTGCATCAGAATCAGAATAAGGAGAATACTCCTGCAAGTCTTCAGCTGAAGACTCTGAAATATCCGAAGCCTGCTCAAAACTTCCCAACTCTGGCTCCACCCTAGGCCTCTTATCAGGAGGGGACATAGAACCTCTAATCAGAGTAATTAAATCTTCTGCCATTTTAAGCATATGCTTCTTAGGCACAGACCCTGCTGAACTAGGAGTGACACCAACAGAAGCTGAAACTGGCCTGCCTCTGGGAGAAGCCTTGGAAACAGAAGGAGAAGGCCTAACCACCCTAGGAAGGGAGGGGAGTACAGTAACTTGGGAAGCCCCATCAGCCTGACCTGCCTCCTGAGAGACCACCTCCTGCAAAATCAAAGTCTCCCCCTGAGACTCCAGAGAAGTCTCCGTCGGAACCACCGGTTCCACTGAAGCCTCTAAAGAACCGGCGTCCGGAACAGACAACTCATCTTGCCTGGGTTTAACTGTTTTGTCTTTGCGCTTCTTCGCAGAAGCGGGCGCCGGAGAATCCGACGGCATATTATAATTGCACCGCTTCCCAAAGACCAGCCTAGCACAATCCAACCTTCGCTTAATAGTGCGTTTATTGAACCTAGCACAAAAGCGACACCCAACAACGTCGAGCTCAGGCCCCAAACAAGGAATACACAAAGAATGATAATCCCTATGCGGTATCTGTTTCCCACAAGAAATACAGTTATTCACTTTTTCTGACATCCGGTAAAACACTGAGGCAAGAAAAAACCAAAATAATCCCCAACGGGGTACTTAGCCAACTTGGATTCGGTCTGAAACTCCGAATTCGAAAAATTTCAGAATGCCGAACGGCACTTGCAACGCTGCTTCTGCATCGGACCATGCGGCAAAAAAGACTGAGGAAATGACGTCGGTCATGCGCTTTTGTACCCTGACGTCCTGATGTCAGTTTTAAGCGCCTTGACCGACGTCAGCCTAATACTTTGGTATTCGGGCCGACCGAGGACAGCGGACTACCCATATGTAAGGACTGCAGCAATGTGAGATGAAGAACATCCAATGGAATTCAGACAGGCACTACTTTTAAGGGAAAGCGTAATAGATGATTCTCTCAAACTGCTTGTACTACACTAAAACTTTTACATATGAGTCTGATAGTTTAGAATTCTGTACACCAAACTGGACAAAAGAATTCTATTACCAAATCTATTTAATACTTTGCCTTCCTTGTCCAAAGGGAAAAGACTGAAGGACACCAGGAGCAAGTTCCCAGGTGGCAAAGATGTGGGTATGGCTGGAGGGTCAGACCAGAGGTGGGAAACAAATGCTTGTCAGTTTGAGAAACTTCATAAAGCCTATTTTCCTTTTTGGGGTACTGAAGGTTGGGAATCAGGATTGTTATAAGCAGCATTAAATACAGCCTCCAATGTAATGGAGGAATTGTAGTGAAATGAGGGATATCTACTTGTAAAATGTCATAATATGTCCTTATTTCAAAAAGAACACCCATTTGTTCCCATAAAAACAGCTGATTCATCTGTCTATAGTCCAAAGAAAAGGAAAATTCTTCCAAAGGAGATTGTGAGGACCAAATTTCCTCTGAATCAGAGAACTGGGCTTGAGACTCTACAGAAGCCCTGTCCCTGTCTGTGTCAGAATCTTCTGATGGCTTCCTCATGAATGTTTCTGCTGACATTTCTTTCAGGTAAGAATTTCTGAGTACCAGGATTATCAGCCTGTAACAACTTCCTAGGTAGGGTAGGAAAATCACCTTTGCTAACAGACGCCATGTTTTCAGATGAACCATGTTTAGCCTTTTGTTTTTTCTTTACAGGTATGGCTGATGACAGACTCAGAGAAGGTATTTTTGTCCCAACAAGACATCTCTTTCCCAGCTACATCAAGCAGCATCCATCAGAGTGTCTCCTGGACCCAAGAAGAGATGGTTCCATGACTGGATCAGACACTAAAACAGATGAAGAGAATGTAGCTGACCCATGGTTCATTCTGGCTGAAAGAACCATGCCACAGGAAGCAGGACAGGTAAGTGAGTGATCTAAGGAACAACTAATGGTTACTAGTGTTTCAAACATCATTGGCTGTGGAGTCATGGGCTGTTTGGTAAGTTGTTTTTTTCTTTCTAGGTACCACGGGTGACAGACTAGTAGAAGAGGAGCAAGAATCCATGCTGTGACTGAGCAGCAGGCGTCAGATGCAGAAATAGTGTTCACAAGCAGCACACTTAACACTGACATGCACACTCCCATAAACAAAGTAATCATTAGTAGTACATTAAAATCCTGTCAGAAATCTCTTCTCACTAAAATTCAGTCTGACAGAAAAAAATGGCAGTAAGTTGTCACACTAGTTCCTGCCCAAATAAAATACTTTTACATAAAAAAAACATTAAGTTTACACAAGCAATGCATTTTCTCACTAAAACAGCCCTCCAAAAAGCCATAGTTAAAAACTGTGTTCCCTGATAGGAAACTTCTGATATTAGAAAGATGCAGGGTTTCCCAATAGGACAATACCACTAAAAAGCCCTAATAAAATTATCATTTTTAAAAGGTTAATATTCTGTGTGGAAAGGTTCCCACCGGGGACTTACCTACTCAAGATGAAGCTGAAGGGTGGCTGCTGCTCTTGTGAAGCCTCTGAAGAATCTTCACTCTTACTAATGACTTTCCTTTCACAGGGCTGCCCAATCAGCAGTCACAGTAAAGGTGTGGAGGTACTCTGAACTTTTAGAAGCTGGCTGGTTGTTGTGTCTTGGACAAGACACAACTCATGTAGCCTAAACACTGCTTGCAGCAGAGGCAATGATGAACATAGGTTCATAGATTAGTACTAGGCTAATTGCCCTTGCGGGCCATTTTAAGCCTAGCTAATTATCCCATGTGAGAATCTAACCCTGCACTTTGTGTCTGCAAGGTAAACACCTTAACCATTCTGCCATCCTCCCACCCATGTTAGGTTTTCCACTTCAAGAATTTGTTCAAGCATCAGTATATACTAGCATGACTTGTCTTAGAGATTCTGGGGCTCATTGATGTAGTTATTCCTGCAGTCCCATTTACAAAACATCATATGAGATGGTTGCAGTTTATTGGAACCAATATAGGGGCTGCCTACAAGATAAATTTCATGCTTGTCTGCCATTACTCCCATTCCAGATGTGATGGTCCTATTCTCTGAACTTAATTAGAAATACTATTCTCTCTTACTATTCTCAACACATTCTTACTGCAAGTGCTTTTCTTTATGACTGCAGAATGTATCTGGATCACCTGTCTGCACAGGAGCTTTGGATGTTTTCCTAGAAAAAAATGCATATTAAGCTCCTTAATCTTCTGTCAGTTAACAAGATCTTACAAGTATTCCTTCCTCAGCTGAACTGTCTAACAGCAGGTGGGATATAGGTTCATAGGTAGGTACTAGGCTATCTGTCCAAAGGCAT
Source organism: Protopterus annectens (assembly GCF_019279795.1). Taxonomy (NCBI): domain Eukaryota; kingdom Metazoa; phylum Chordata; order Ceratodontiformes; family Protopteridae; genus Protopterus; species Protopterus annectens. The sequence goes on along the minus strand of NC_056747.1, from coordinate 766,417,220 downwards.
TTATAAGCCTAGCTGGAATGTGTTGGCTTTCGCCGCCTCCTTAGATTAGTTCCCTGTGCCTCTGTCCAGCAGAGCCACTGAAGTGATCCCTGGGGTAAACTTTCTGTTTCCCATCCACTTGTCAAGGTTTCTCTTGAAGTGGGTTAGCAAGGAGCTCTGCCTGATGGAGATTGGAATCTTGTTCCAGAGCATGGGAAGTCTCCGGGACAGGAATCTATCCCTCCAGCATGTCCTATTTATTGCTGTGGTGAGGTTTAGATCCCTGGAGCGTGTAGCTCGAGGGGATATGGTTTTCTTTAGGTGGAGCATGTCCATCAATTCTGGGTGGGACATGGCCTTGTATGTCAGGCAGAGATCACCTCTGAGTAGGTGGTATGCAACCGAGTACAGCTGGAGTTTCTTCAGTCGAGCTGCATAGGGCATCTGTTTGAGGCCAGTGATCCTCTTGGTGAGGTACTTCTGTGGTCTTTCCAGTTGTTGCAGGTGTCTTGTAAGGTACATCCCAAATGGGGCATTGTACTCTATGATGGGTCTGATGAGTGATGCATAGAGGGGCCCAATGACTTCTTTCGATCTGGATGCAAACCCTTTTGCGATTAGGTGGGCCACATAGAAGGATTTTCTAACCAATCTGGCAATGTGATTATCAAAGGACAGGTTACTATCTACTTGGGTCCCCAGATCCCTTATTACGTCTTCCGTATTTAGGGGGCTACCACCTATGTGGTAGTTTGTGGGTACTTTGTTTTTTCCAAAGGGGATGACTATGCACTTTTTGGCATTTAGCTTGAGGCCATGGTTTTGACACCAGGTATCTGTCTCAGTGAGACACTTTTGGAGGTTGTCTGAGTCAGCCGGAGAGTCAATTATAGCCCCTAGTTTGCAGTCGTCTGCGAACTTGGTCAGCCATAGTCCTCCTGTGCTTGCCTGTACTGCTGAGAAGTATATGCCGAACAGGAGGGGTCCTAGCACTGAGCCCTGGGGAACGCCACTTGTAACCAGTTTAGAGTCAGACCTAGCTCCCGTAACTCTTACCATGTGGATTCTGTCCGTGAGCCAGTTGGCAACCCATCTCATGATGTAGGGGTTTATGTTCAGGCTGGTGAGCTTGTCTATAATACCTGAGTGGGGAATGGTGTCGAAGGCCGTTGCGAGGTCTAGGTAAGCTGTGTGGACCACCTTTCCCTCGTCTATAGCCCTTGTAACTGTCTCAAAGAAGTCTACCAGGTTTAGGAGGCATGATATCCCCTTAACAAAGCCGAACTGGGTAAGGTCCAGTGTTTGGAGGTTTCCAATATCTCTGTTAATGAGATCCATGATGATGCGCTCCATAGCTTTACAGACCAAGCTAGTCAGGCTTATAGGGCGATAGTTTCCGGGGTCTGTTGTGGCTCCACCTTTGTGGAGTTGAATAACCGTTGCTGTGTGCCACTCTGTGGGCACGTAGCCTGTGAAGAGGCTGAGTTTAAACAGTGTGTTTAGGTGAGGGGTTAGTTCATCTTTGAGCTCGTGTAGGACGCAGCCTGGGACATCGTCCAGTCCCATTGATGCTGTGTTTTTGGCTTTGGAGAGGGCTGTTTTAACCTGAGTGTCTGTGATTTCAAGGACACTACATTCTTCTGGTATAGTTATGGGCCCTTTTGGGGGTGAGAGGGGGGTGAGGTTTGCAATGAACCTGTCTGCCAGGATGTTGGCTATACCTGTCAGTTCAGTGTATTTTGTGCCATTCTACACTAACTCCGAGCAGATCTGAGAATTGCCACTTAGATTCTTGACATAGCTAAAGAATGCCTTGTGGTTATCTTTGGAGTCCATGGCAATTTTTCTTTCGAAACTAGCCTTGGATGATTTTATGAGGGAACATAGTTTCTTGCTGATACTTCTTGGGATTTTACTCTTTTCTGTACTAGTTTCCTTCTATTGTATAGCTTGTTTATGGCAGGGGTCCACCAGACTGGTTTCTTTTTCTTGGAGGAGTGAGTCTTGGTTTTGTTTGGGATAGCACGATCCATGCATTCTTGTAGGTACCCGTAGAGTGTATTAGTAAAGGATTTTGCAGCTTGGACAGCGTTATCCTTTAGCATGGGGCTTTGAAACTTCCCACCTCAGTCTTAAGTAACATGAAGTTTGCTTTTGAAAAGTTTTTCACTGTGGTTTCTTTGACCGGGGGTGGTGGTGGAATCTGGATATCCAGAGTGATTAGTTTATGGTCAGATCTAACCAGCGAGGGATTGACCTCTGGTGTGGAACACTGGTCGCCCATGTTGGTGATGACCAGGTCCAATATGTCGTCACCTCTGTTGGGGTGTTGACCAGTTGATCCAGGGCATTTGAGTTTATAAATTCTAGGAAATGTTGGGCAAAGGAGTTTGTACATGTGTAGTTCCTCCCAGTTAATGTTTGGGTAACTGAAATCACTCAATGTCAGGGTGTTTGGTAGGACCTTTATGTTTCTCAGTGTTTCCAGGAATGCGTAGTGGTGGTCCTGGGACATGGTGGGTGATCTGTAGCAAGCTATTATTTGAATAGCAGTTTTGCCCATTGTTAGTTGCACATGGACGATCTCTGAAGCATAGTGCTGTGCCACTAACCTGGAGGTGTAGGTATCCTTGATGAATATGGATACTACCCCGCCTTTTGTATTTCGGTCCAGGTTTTGCGGCCGAAATGTATGGTATGAGTTGTAGCCTGGTAGTGCTGGGGTGCTCTCTGGAGCCTTAAACCAGGTTTCTGTTACTGCACATATATTGATTTTCTCCATTCTGAGGAGTGCCTCAAGTGCGTGCATTTTGAGGTTTAGACTTCTGGCATTGAGTAGCATTACCCTCAGTTTTTTGTTACTTGTGCTATTTACGGCGGTGTGGTTGTCTTTTGAGCCTTGCCTAAAAAAGGCACTATGGGGGTGGCAAGAGCCTTGGCCAGTATTCAAAAGCCTAAGGGTGACAGGTGCAAGCTGTCTCTAGCGAAGCAGCGTGGCTTGTCAAGCATGTCATCCCAGGCTGATAAACACTGGATCCCCTTTGAATGACACCAGAAGCTTAGCCAATTGTTGAAATTGATAATTTTTTCTCTATACTGTGGTATCATTCTTGGTGAGGGCAGGATGCTACTCAGGGTCATACCAGCCTGGGCTACGTGATCAGAGAGCTCCTCCATGTCTCTTTTCATGTAGTCCAGGGAGGTACGGCTCAGGTCATTCACACCAACATGGACAATGAGAGAGTCATATTTGTACTTGTTTTGGAGTGACCTGAGTGCTTGTGTTATGTGGCAGATCCTGGCACCTGACAGGCAGCTAACAGTAACCTTCTCCTTGTTCCGCCTAGTGAGTGGGACGTCAGTGTGCCTGACTATAGAGTCAGCTATTACTAGTGTGTTGGGTATGTTATTTTGCCTTAAGAGCTGTGATTGTGTGGCACACTGGTTTTGCGAAGTATGTGTTTCATGGTTTGTGTTGGGGGGGTGGAGGTTGTTTGGATGTCTGCTTTGGAGGTCTCTGTTGCTTTTTCAGATTTTTATTTAGAGCCTCAGAGTATGTTTTCGTGTATTTATGTGCGTTTTTTGCCGGTGCTGGTTTCATAGGTCTATGTGAGACTGGTGGTGTGATGCAAGTAATTCCCTTCTCCTCTTGACTGCCTGGTCCAGTCTTGGGTTGAGAGGGCTTAGCCTCCAGTTTGGCTGTAAAATTGCATCTCTCGCATGTATTAGTGTTTGGTGGAAGGAGGAGAGGGTTGTCTGTGTACATGAGGCAATTGTGACATTGCCTCAAAATGCCCAGATTCACCGGTTGGACCGAAGATTACACCTGAAACTGCCCTTTGGACATGCCTGGATAGGTACAGTGAACTGTTTTACTGACTGGCTGTTAAGGTCAAATAGAGACCCTTGTCCTTCTCTACAGTATAGGGGGGTCTAGTGCTAAGGTTTATTAGTGCTTGCTATGAGTTTTGAGCAAGTGCCAGTATGAGAAGTGAATGGTTTGAGTGCTTAAGTTGAATGTTTGTCTAGTTCCAAGGGAAAAATTGAAGAGTAGACTTAGTGGAGCTGGGAATAGTTATACCCTAGCTAACCGGCACTGCCCGACACGCAAAACTGCACAAATGCGGATTTTATAGCAGGGAAATGAAAGAGAGAGAAATTAGCCCAAACAAAATGGCCAATAAACTACTAATTTCTGGGCTGAAATCACTCCTCCAGGGACAGATATTTTGCTCAAAGCTCCCTCTCCCACAGTGAACAGAGAAACTTCCTTCTATCCAAGTAAGGTATAGGCAAACACAGAAACTTGTAACACAGGCCTGAATTCAGCACTAACCTGAAAACTGGACTATACTAGCTTAGAAAGGCGGGACAACAAGTAATTTTTTTTTTCAGAAAATAAAGCAGATACAATAAAAAAAAACACTTTAAATGCACAGAAATGGCTATCACACTTGAGTGTGTAGCCTAAAACAGTTAAACAGGTAATTTAAACACAAAAATGACTTTGTTAAAATGCAGGCAGTAAAATAAGTACAATATGTAGCTGAAACAAGCTTTTTAAATCACAGAAACTCTAGAAAATCGGTGTTTTAGGTGGAGTTAGCTAAAGGCAGCATGAAAATGCAGAAAAATGATACTTAATCACTCCAAAGTCTCTTTTGTCTCTCTGCTGCTGTAGAACTCTGCAGGGCACCAGGCAGGAGCTTGCTGAGCTATATACTAGCACAAAAACCTTGCAAATGCGGGTTTTATAGCAGGGAAATGAAAGAGATAGCAATTAGCCCAAAATGGCCGATAAACTAATTTCTGGGCTGAAACCACTCCTCCAGGGACAGACAGGCTGCTCAAAGCTTCCCTCTCACAGTGAACAGGTCTTCTATATTTATCTAGCTCTACTCCTCCGTCACAGGACTTTCAAGTTTCAGAAGAAAAAGATGAAAATTATTCTGGTGGGCCTTGACTGGCAATGTCCGATTTGGTTCCCCCTCCTCCAGAGGCTATACACAGGCAGTCCTCAACACTTCTTGGATCAGGCAGCTTTTTTTATTTTCTTCTGAAGGACAAACACTCTCTCAAATCACAAGATGTTGAAACTTTGTGTCTGTACTTCACCAGGTTTGATGTCTTAGATCTGGTATCAAAAGTGTATTAAGAAGTCTAAGTAATCTATCAGGGTCACTTACTCGGCTAAGAGAAAATGCTTTACTCTCCATGCTACTGCTAAAGCTTTTGACCCATTTATTTATTTGACACTCAATGTAGTTTAAGACTATCTGCTCTCCTTTTCAAAGGCAGATCTGTAATTTGTTATGGTTAAGGTTAATCTATCTGCTGTCTCAGGTCTTCATAAATTGACATAAGGTAGACGATAGATGTCTAGTTAGACATTATGTGCATATTCCTTAGTAGTTCACATCACATTAGGCCCTTAAAAAGCCAACTGTTATAGATTAGGACCTTAAATTTGTTTTGCAGAGATTATTTCTAAAGCTGTTCAAATGCTCGTGTTCATGTATAGACAATGTTCATAGGTTCATAGGTTCATAGGTTCATACTAGGCTATCTGCCCAAGGGCATTTATAAGCCTAGCCCATAGTTATGTGGCTTTCGCCACCCCTTTAGTTTGAATAAAAACTATGCCTATCATTTTTCTGTGCCTCTGTCAAGCAGTGACACTGAAGTAATCCCTGGGGTATATCTGCGATCTCCCATCCATTGGTCAAGATTCCTCTTGAACAAGGCCAGCGAGGTGCTCTGCCTCACATGTACCGGGATTTTGTTCCACAGCATAGGGAGTCTCTGGGTGATGAATCTGTCCCTCCAGCACGTTCTATTTATAACCGTGTCAAGGTTTAAGTCTCCCGCCCTTGTGGTTCTGAGGGATCTAGATTTTTGAGGTGAAGCATATTCATCAAATCTGGGTTTGACATGGCCTTATATGTCAGGCACAGGTCACCTCTGAGCAAGCGGTATGAGACTGAATAAAGCTGGAGTTCTTTCAGTCGGGCAGCATAAGACATATTTTTGAGACCCTTTATCCTTTTGGTGAGGAACTTTTGGGGCCTTTCAAGCTGCATCAGGTGTCTGGTCAGATACATTCGAGCGGGGCATTGTACTCAATCATAGGTCTAATGAGTGATGAGTACAGGGGACGATGACCTCCCTTGATCTAGATGTGAATCCCTTCATGATCAGGTGGGCGATATAGAAGGTTTTCCTAACTACTTTAGCAACATGAGTGTCAAGCGAAGACTACTGTCAACTTGGGTCCCCAGATCCCGATGACTTTTCTGTGCTCAGTGGATTGTCACCTATATGGTAGCTAGGGGTAACCTTGTTTTTCCCGAAGGGTATGACTATGCATTTTTGGCGTTTAACTTCAGGCCATGGCTCTGGCACCAGTTATCCGTTTCTGTGAGGCCCTTCTGGAGGATATCTGTGTCAGATGTGTTTTCGACTATGGCCCAGTTTGCAGTCATCTGCAAACTTTGTCAGCCATAACCCTCCTGTGTTTGCTTGTACTTCAGAAAAGTAGATGCCGAACAAGAGTGGACCCAGGACTGAGCCCTGTGGGACACCACTTGTGACAGGCTTTGAGTCTGACATGGCTCCAGCAACTCTGACCCTGTGGGTTCTGTCAGCTTAGCCAGTTTGCAACCCATCTTGTGATGTATGGGTTTACATTCAAGCTGATGAGTTTTTCGATGATACCTGAGTGGGGTATTGTGTGAAGGCCTTTGCCAGGTCGAGGTAGGCTGTATGGACTGCCTTTCCCTCATCAATGGCCTTGGTGACTGTCTCGAAAAAGTCAACCAAGTTTAAGAGGCAGGATCTGCCTTTGACAAAGCCAAACTGGGTTGGATCCAAAGTCTGCAAGTTACCTATGTCTTTATTTATGAGTTCCATTATGATCCTCTCCATGGCTTTGCAGATAAGGCTTGTCAAGCTAATGGGCGGTAATTTCCAGGGTCTGTGGAGGCACCGCCCTTATGAAGTGGGACCACAGTCGCGTCGCCACTCCTTGGAGTGCGTATCCTGAGGTGAGGCTAAGATTAAACAGCTGTCCTAACTGTGGGTTTAATTCCTCGTTGAGTTCATGAAGCACACAGCCGGGGACACCATCCGGTCCCATGGATGCTGTGTTTTTTGCCTTAGTGAGGGCAGTTCTCACCTGGGCGTTGGAGATGTTTGGGGCCTACAATCCTCTGGAATAGATATCTCTCCTTTTGGGGAGGGAGAAGTTTGCACTGAACCTGTCAGCCAGTATGTTAGCAATGTGTGTAGGTTCAGTAATTTTCACATCATTTTGAACTAATTCTGAGCATATCTGGGAGTTTCCTCCTAGGTTTCTAACATAGCTAAAGAAGGCCTTATGATTGTCTTTAGAGTCCTTGGCGATTTTTCTCTCAAAATTTGCCTTGGATGATTTTATGAGAGCTCTTAGTTTTTACTTATAATGATCAAAGGTGTCTTACCTTTCAAGGATTTTGCTCTATCTTGTAGTAGCTTCCTCCTTTTGTTGTAGAGCTTGTTTATGGCTGGGGTCCACCAGACTGGACGCTTGCCTTTGGTACAGAGAGTCTTAGTTTTGTTTGGGATTGCCTGATCCATGCAGTCCTGTAGGTGCTGGTAGAAGGCATTTGTAAGTGATTCAGCGGTTTGAGTAATGTTTACCACTGGCTCAGGGGCCTTAAAGGAGACCACACTAGTTTTTAGAAGTGTGAAATCGGCTTTTGAGAAGTTTTTCACTGTGGTCTTTTTTGTTTCAGGTGGGGGCGGGATGAGGACCTCCAGCGAGATTAGTTTATGATCTGATCTCACCAGTGAGGGGTATACTTCCGGTGTTGAACATTTTGATCCCATGTTCGTGATGATGAGATCAAGTATGTTTTCACCTCTTGTGTTCCAGGTAACTCTTCCTGTATATATTTCTGAACTTCAAGCTTTGGGGTGTGAAGACCATTTTCCTCATAATTCATAAGGCTAGAGTTCCTTTTAGACCTAATCCAACATTTTTGCCAAATGTGGATTTGGAATCTGTGCTAAATCAGGCTATTCATTTTCCTGTTTATTTTTGTGCTAAATATTTTTGACTACCTAATACTGGAGAATTTGTGTTTAGATTGCATATCATTAGGACATGCACTCAAACAGTGACTTCTATATATTGTTTCTTCCAAAACAAACTGTCATCTCATTTGCAAAGAAATGTAGGTTACACCATCAAGGAACAAATTCTGACAAGTGGCTTAGCCACTGCATTACTAAGTGTTGCCTCTGGGAAAGAAGAAACTTACAGACCATATGAAAGTTCATTCTACTCAAGAAGTTCAGGTGTAATCGGTTTGCATCAGAGTGGACTCAGTTCAGGACATACATACTGTTGCAATCTAGACTGCTTCTCACATATATGCGAAACACTGCAATGTGGACATTTAGATAGCACTGATAGTTTCAGCCAATAAGTCCTCAGTGGCTTTTTATAAGCTATAGTCCACCTCCAGTTTGGGTAAACAGCTCAGTAATCACCATGAAGAAGACTGTCATACACAATAAAGCCTGAAGGGGACAGGTAAGTTATCACTTGAGATGGGTAGTGACCAACCTGCCATTCCTCAAGTGGTAATCTTTGCGTTTCCCTTAACTCTTTAATTTCTGGTCTGATTTTAGGAAGGAATTGGGAGGGGGGGGTGGACCCTCCTCTTATTTTATTAATGATTTTCCAGTGATGAAAACATCAGTAAGGACGATGCAAATGAAAAATATGTTTCATATAAATAATTGTTAATAATTCTTCACCAACGTGATATTTACTGTTTAAAGAGATCTGTAGAAGTCTGTGCTTGCTTAATGATACCACCTCAAGAATTTAATATACAAGATGCTATAAGTATTATGTAGTTTTTTTAGATAGTGTTTTCATAAATGCAAGAATAGTTGATAAGCAGCATTACAAATGCTGAAGTTACTCTGAAAATGAATTCTGAACAGTAAAAAACCTAGTAATGCCACTCAGCAGAATAAAAAGAAAAATATATATATATTCATTTTGAGTTTGTTCATTTTTAACTACCAAAAAATGTATAACATGTGCCAGCTAGTTCAGTCCCTTGACAGCAAATGTCACTGAAGCGTAAACCCACTTACCAATCCTGTCCAACTCCCTTGTTAGGGGGACAGACAGTGGAACTCTCCTTAGTGGCTGCTGCCACCACTGTAGAATCTACTGCAGGACACTGCTCCCAAAGGGCCTGTATTTAGGGTAATTAGAATTCTTGGGGGATTCTAGTGGATTGGTTCAACCATGTCTGGTTCCTTCCATGCCCATCAGAAAACCAGGTCAACCAGTTCATCAGTGTGAGGGGCTACCATTCAAGGATCTTGCCAAAGGACACATCTTCAAGGGAGGACTTGGGGCAACCTCTCCCCTTCATCAAAAATAATGCATCTTCAGTGAGGGACTCCTGAGGGGAGTCACTCACATCCAGGTGCCCCCAACCCAAAGGTCAGATTGGGGATGGAGCAGTAATCACATGGGAAGAAAGAGAAAGTCCCAATCCTCCAACAAGGGAAAAAACACAAAATGAATGTGTCATCAGCAGCTTCCTCATCATTATGTTTATGTTTGCTTCAGAAAGGCTCCTGGAGGACTGCACTGATCCTGAGGATGACACTGTATAAGAAGGTCTTGATATCCTGTGAAAGGTCTTTTCCCATGGGAAAGGTGATTTGAGCCTGGGGCTTATTAATTCCAGAGAGAACTTGGACCGAACAGAGGAGTGGGAGACCTACTGTAACCTTGACAAATTCTTGAGATGACACCAGATCCAATAACATGGGGGTTTTCAGTACCAGACAGTAGGAGCTCAAATGTTCCTGAGAACATTTTCTAGAGGGGTCCTTTTCCTTTTGTCTCTTTTTCTGTTCCGTTTCTTTTGTTTTACTCTTCCACCTTTACTCTTATCCAAAGTTTTTCTTGCTGACAGGGGAAAACTTCTCCCACTGTGTCAAGAAGTAGTCCTTTAAGTACACGTCTGATGCACTTCTTGGTAACTACATAGCTCTAAAAGCAGAACAGATAGAACAGTCTTCTTCCAGATGTGACACTCCAAAACAAAACACACATTTTGTGAGAAGATCCTGGTTGGTGATTTTATGCCTGCAAGAAATGCTGTTTTTAAAGCTGGATGGCTTCTTTGCCAGCTTGTAAGTACAGGGAAATAAATCCAAAGAATAGCTACAAACAACTAAGTAATAATAATAACAGCATTTACTGCAACAACAGCAACAACAATCCATAATAAATAAAATACAGAGCAAGTCAACTATCTGACCCAAACACTTAATGACCATGAAAATGAAGGGAAAACTGCCATAAGTAGTACTAATTAAATAGCAAAAGATTTTTTTTTACAGGGGAGGTAGGAAGAATAAAGAAGAATAACATCAAAGAGTAAAAACCTATCCCAAAGGAAAAGTAAGATGAGAAATGCTCACTTATCTGAAATTTACAGCAAAATTCTACCACTGAAGGTGATTTATTTTTGCTTCTGAAAAAAGATGTATGCCCTTTTTCATTAAATTATTGGTGTCACTAGTATATTGGTCTATGATCATGCATGTAGTTTTCTGTATGTGCACTAGACAGCTTTAAATATTATGTGTGAGGAGGGAGATTCAGAACATTGTGTGAAGGGGTAAATCAAACCTATAAATAGGGAAATACCTCCAAAGATAGGTAAATCAAACCTGAAAATAGGAACGTTCCTTCAAATTAGGGACAGTTCAGAGGTCTGCACATAATATGACAGCAATAATATAAGAGCATAAAATGTGAAGCAGGTTTCTTGTATCTTTATAGTATGCTGGAAAGATATGCACATGAAATATTTTGTCATGCTGGTCAGGAACTGATTCTCTGTCATGGAAGAGTGAGAAGACGGTGGTGCTAAACATGAGCAACACTGAGAAAAACAAATATCAAAATTATTGAGCATCCCAGTATGTACTGAAAATCAAATAAAATAATTAATCAAAACAAAAATGCACACAACAGTCCATACAATAAGCGCTATTGTTCACAAAATAAGGTGAATATCTTCAGATAAAAATAATCTCGCCAAGGTATATTTTTATAAACTAGGAAATACTACCATCTAGTGAGCAATCAATCCAGTTACAACAAATGCATATAAAATGTTAAATAACCTGTGATAAGTTGTGGGAGGGATTGTTTTTATCTAAAGATGTTCATGTTACTCGTGTGAATGAAAGCGCTTATGTCTTTTAATTACATTGTATGGACTGCTCTGCAGTGTCTGCATTTTTGTTTTTGTTTATTTTTTATTTATGCA